>NW_005353967.1:19088050-19096583 GCF_000412655.1 Myotis brandtii
TAACCGAGGCTTTAAGAAATGTACAGAAGCCCTAACTGGTTTGGCTCAGTGGATAGAGCGTCGGCCTGCCGACTAAAGAAATGTAGAGAAAACCCATTCCTAGAGTAAAGTTGGGTGATACATAGCTCTGTCAACCCATAATTTTGGAACCAGGCTTATTCATGACTCTCTTCCTTGTCCAGCTGCCATGCTAACTCACTCAGCTGAAGGATTAAAGACACTGGCCTTCCAATTAGGTCTATTCCTACCAGAAACACAAATAATCAGCCCATCAATAAGCAGACATTGACCATAAATTGTTCACTTGTGTAAATCTATGAACTCTTTCCAGTTGATATGCTAAATAAGTCTTCCCTAAGTACACAAACCAGCAAATGTTATTCACAGTAATATGAAATATATGAAAATCGTTTCTTCCTGATTATTCTACTTTGGGCTCTTCACTTTAAATTTTGAATTTGGACTGCAAGCAATTTGTTTTTGTCAGCAGTTCATTTATATACACAACTGCAACAGTGTCAAATTATTTCACTATAATACATTTGTCATACCATGAGCACTTTAACTTTTGATGCAATAAAAGAAGAACATGTCAACCAACCATCTGTCTGCCTTTTTTGTTTTAATCATTTAGTTCTACTATGTAGTTCTAAATTCTAAGTTTTTAAAAAATAATGTTTTAAGTAATGGTAAGATTTCAAATTTCTAGATTTCCTCCTCAATTTCACCAAGTCAGTGATCTTAAAATATCCTATGTCAAAGGATGAAAATCCTTTTGACTGAATATTTGTTAAGATAATTTGTAAAAGTCAGAACTGACTCTCCTCCAAGAATAAAGCAAGCCAAGCAAATACAATGGAACACCTTTATAATCTGTTGGAAAGGAAAACTCTGCTTACAGGCAGTATTTCATCTTTTTTTGTTGTTTAATGTATAAAATCTTATTTGATTTTAACTGTATTTAAAAAATTAAATTATAGGAAGGCCTACTTGAGTAATCAACCCTTTGTAAAACTAGCAATCTTATTCATGCGAAGACAAAACAACTCATCCAGCCAGGAAGGCACTGCAGATACCACTACACAGTTTTTTCTCTTAATAGACATCTTGGAACGAAAGATAGTTACTTAAGTGAAACATCAATAAATCATTGAGGTTGGCTAATATTTTATGTGCCCTTTGTAAATAAAGTAGGATTCAATTTACATAAAGGGGCGGGCAAAAAGAAGTTTATAGTTGTAAGCAAAACACAGAGTTAATAAAGCTATTGTAATAATCATAATCTGCATGTCTTTTTCCATATGAACTGTAGACCTACTTTTGCTCACCCCTGTAAATAGCATGGTAAGTATGTTAACATCTCCAGAACTAGATCTAATGACCATAAATTTCAACCAGTTAGGCAGAATTAACAAAATAGATTTACTATCAAAACTGGAGTTATTAGAACTCAGTATGCAACAGACTGCTGTATTTCAGAGGAAAGAGGGTAGAGGAAAATTAACCAATGAACTTATGTGCATACTACAGGCCTGGTGCATGAATTCGTGCATGGGTGGAGTCTCTCAGCCTGGCGGGCTATTGGGGTCGACTGGGGCCACAGGAGGTTGGCTGGGGGGAGGGGCCATGGGAGGTTGGCTGTGGGAGCGCACTGACAGCCAGGAGGCAGCTCCTGCGTTGAGTGTCTGCCCCCTGGCGGTCAGTGTGTGTCACAGCGACCGGTCAACTGGTTGTTTGGTCACTTAGGCTTTTGTATATATATATAGACTAGAGGCCCGATGCACGAAATTTGGGCCTCTACCTCGGCCCCGGCCGCAGCAGCTTCATCCAGAAGGTCATCCAGTCTAATTAGCATATTATGCTTTTATTATTATAGACATGCACAGCCCCTGGACAGACAATAGTGTGGGGAAGGCCTGGGGAGGGGACAGGAGTCGGGTAGAGGGTGTCAATGGGAGGGGGAAAAGGGAACATTGTAATACTTTCAACAATAAAGATAAATGCTAAAAAAAGAAAGAACTCAAGGGATTTAAATCTTCAGAACTTGAAGATGATAAGGACAATAGTATTGTTAATGTAAAAATATTCAAACCTCTAAAGAATTTTTGTGAGTTTATTTGAGCCAAACTGAGTAGAATCTCAATGGTTTGGGATAATTCTCCAGAGAATGGTGGTTTTTCGCCTTGTTTTATATATTATAATCAAAAGAGGAGCCATAAGTGGGTTACATGAAATCCATTGGTGATAGATTAGGGAGGCAGGAGAAAGCAAAAGGGGGAGGAGGGTAGGGAACCTCTGGGATTGGATAAAAAATAAAATAATAGATGGGCACTTCTTTTACTTAGGTGGGTGCAGGATAGCTAACAGTCAACAATTAACATGATAACAATAACAATGAAGGAATTTATGGGCTCTGTCCTAGAGCCCCGAGGGGTCTGGAAAAAGGAAAGTTACAAGTTACAGACATTTCATAGGTGTGTTATCTTACATGCAAAAAGACAACAGGCTCAGTTAAGATAAAGACTGACCTTGTGCCCTGCCTGGTTTGGCTCAGTGGATAGAGCATTGGCCTACAGACTAAGGGGTCCCGGGTTAGATTCCAATCAAGGGCACATGCCCGGGTTTCGGGCTTGATCCCCAGTAGGGGGCATGGAGGAGGCAGCCAATCAATGATTCTCATCACTGATGTTTCTCTCTCTCTCCATCTCTCCCTTCCTCTCTGAAAAAAAAAAAATGACCTGGTCAGGGAAGATACCAGTTTAGGACATGACTACCTACCATAACTGCTTTTTAGTTAAAGTTTTAATTTCAGACCATCCTTTGTGGTTACTGTAGATCTTTGAGTTTGCAAAACTGCCATGCAGGCCTTCTCTGAGCTTGTCAGGTTAGCATGTGGCCCCTTTAGTCCACAGTATGCCATAGAAATCACTAGTGGATTGTATTTTCATGCCTGAAACTTTAGACTCCTAAGCACAAGAGAAAGGAATACAATGAGGAAAGTCTGTACCTCTTCATAATATGCCAACATTTCAGCATCTCAAACTAAAACATGTTTGACATTTCAAACTCCAGCATTTCAACTTTCTTCAGTAAGTCATACTTTATATTTAAAAAGGCTCACAATAAATACCTTTTGGTAGTATATTACACTGAAAGGTTGAGAATTATTTCACAATTTAATATTAGTTATATACTTGTGATACTGTTAGTTTTCACTGGCCTTATCTCACCAACTAAATTCTAAGTTTCTTAAAGGCAAAGTAAAAATCTTATAATTATTTTGTATTTTTGTGCTGAAAACACAGAAGAATGAACTATAATCCCAAATTTACAAATAAAGATGTCTTTGAAGAGTAGAAGAGAAATTTAAGAAATCCTGATTGTTAAGTTCATTCAACACCTATGTGACAATTCCGAGTCAATTTACCCTAATCACAGGAAAGACTCAAGCAATGCTGACAATAACTGTAATGCAGTACAACACAACAGAGATACCAGAGCAGGTTTTCCGTCTGTATAAGGGCCTCTGGATCAGTCATGCTTTTACTTTTCAGTACACTGGCTAAGGACACAGTAAATGTTAGTAGAATCTGAATCATTCAATTGAATAAAGGACCTGGAAATACTTATTAAGCAAAATTATGAGCTGAACGCTTTGCTAAGCAGCTTCATATAAATTATACCATTTAATATTAGGTGATTGTGTGAGAGATTCCTCTATACAATATTCAACAAACAGTCATTGAGTCACTATGTAATCTGAGAATACTGAATGAGATAAAGTTATCAATGAGAAATACTAGGACAAGTAAAAACGAAGTGGAGCAAGCTTTGAACACTGAAACTATAAAAGTGCTGAATGAAAAAATTACAAAAATATGGTATACCAGTGGTTCTCAACCTTCTGGCCCTTTAAATACAGTTCCTCATGTTGTGACCCAACCATAAAATTATTTTCGTTGCTACTTCATAACTGTAATGTTGCTACTGTTATGAATCATAATGTAAATATCTGATATGCAGGATGGTCTTAGGCGACCCCTGTGAAAGGGTCGTTCGACCGCCAAAGGGGTCGCGACCCACAGGTTGAGAACCGCTGGTATAGACCCTAATTAAAATGAGTAATAAATAAAAATGGAAACAGTCACACACAAAAAAACAAAACAAGTTTAGAAGCTCCTATTAAGTGACATCTGGGGCTGGTTTTCTTCATTTTTAATAAACTCAAGAACATTCCTATAAAAAGGTTATGCTCATTCAGCTGCACTTCTGTATCCTTCCTTAAAGAGAGAAAAAGTAGTGGAGCTATATTTAGATTTTCTGTAATTACAGACAAACTACAGACCCACATAATCTTCCTAGGAGACGCCAGTGGAAAACACTAATGTTAAAGTTAAAGGGTTATATGAAATGTAATTTTCATGGCTGATGTTATAATAAAATTGACAATAAATAAAATTTAAGTTAAAAATAAGCAAGGCTTTACTAATGCAATGAAAATACACTGATGTAGTACTGACTATATCTTAACTACACAGGAAAACATGTAATCTAAACAAATGAGAAGTCCACCCCAATTTCAGCAGGGACTAAAAATGCTACCTTTCAAGGTGTTTCAGATGGCACTCCACTGATAAGTTACTGGTTGCTAAGGTCAGCTTTTAATTGTTAAACCTAATGGCCTCTTTTCAGCCTTTATTCTATTTGCCCTCACTATGCAATTCCTAACATAGTTAACTATTTCCTCTTAACTTTCCTCCTAGCTTCTTTTTCTTTTTTTAATCTTCCTCTGGTTTCCTACCCCTCTGAGCACTGTTTCTCTTCCTAGTTCTTCTTCCATTCACACCTTAAGTGTAGGGACTTGTCTAAACTGCCTTTTCTTCTAACAAGAAAAGTTCTCCCTGGATGATTTTATCCATTCCTGTGCTTTAATTACCACCTACAATTCTAAATGTTGGTGCCCTAATCTGTATCTCAGCTGAAAATGCATTTTCTTTTGCAGTTCTCCTGGTTTCTACAAACTTTGTCTGAAGAACTCCCCCTTTCCTCCACCTAACAAAAACCTTCTCAGCCTTTAAGACTTAAAATGTCACCAACTCAGTGAAACTTTCACCAACTTTTCAAAATAGTGTTAGTTAATATTCTAGTTTAGAAATCACTTATCTCACAAAATAGGCAAGCATTATCATGGAGATCAAGGAACTTGAACAAGGCAATATTACAAGTGGAAACCATTAACTTAAATCCAGATCTTCTCACTCTAAGTCCAATGCTCTTTCTAATACACTGAGTTGCTCTCAAAAGAAACAAGATTAGAAAACTTAGTCTTACTATTCTTAAGAAAATGTCATTGGTCTTGTCGTTTCTTTCCAGAAATTAATTCCTAAATAAATGTTTAATCCAGAAATAAAATTATTAAAATTATTTTTAAATTATACACACACAGCCAAATGGTAAAGATAAAAAAAGAGCTTCATTAACTTAAAGAAAAAAATGATTTAGGAAAAAACTAAAAGCAATAAAAGTTTACAACAGTCTCAAAACAAAGGAATACAAAAAATTTAATTCTTTACATATTAAATGAAGAAACTGAAAATCTTGAAGCCAATAATCTAATACAGACTTGGTTAAGCAATAAATGATATATAGGATCTTTCATAAAACCACCTAAAACTCCATAATTATGGTTTTGTTTAAAGGGGAGAGGGAATAAATAAGACTAATAAATGTGATTAAATTTAGAAAACAAAAATCATCAATAATCCTGTGACTAGGAAGTGATTAGGCATGCTGGAGATGGTCAGTGAAGGATCAAAGACAGAGCTCTAGAACAAGAGGCCACAGAGCAGAATACTGGAAGGAGTCAGAGAGTTGAAACATTTTGCAACCATTATGAAAAGACTGGTTCAGGAGATTCATCAATGGTTGCTAAATACAGGGGTAGTGAATTTAATGAGAAGCAAGATATCTGCATGGTCTCAAAGTGTCCCCCCACAAACAGATTATGGGGGGGGGGGGAAATAATGGACAACTGGACAAATTATCATGAAGACGGGTATCCTATGCCTCTGGATGTAATAGTCTGAGAAGGCCGCATCAGCTATGGTACCACTATAGCTAGGGATACATAACATGAATCTAAACAAGAAGAAAAAACACCAGTAAACCCAAATTGATTACCATGCTATAAAATAATTGGCTTGCATTTTTCAAATGCCAAGTTAATGAAAAACAAAGACTAAGGAACTAGACCAGATTAAAGAGATTACATAGATTAGACAACTAAATGAAATACATGATCCTGGACAGGATCCTGTACTAGAAGGGAAAAAATGCTAAAATAAAAAATTATTTATTGGAACAAATGACAATGCTGGATTACAGATTGTAGACTGTATTGATGCTAAATTTCCTAAATATAACAGTACTGTGGTTGTGCAAGAAAATATCTTCATTCTTAAAAAATACACACTAAGGTAAAGGGACATGAAGTATACAACCTAGTCTCCAATGGCTCAGAAAACATAATGTGAATGTATGTGTATGGAGAGAGAGAGAGAGGAAGAGAGAGAGAGGAGAGGGAGAGAGAGAGAGAGAGAGAGAGCAATGTAGCACATCTTAAAAAATTGTTGAGTCTGCATAGAAGGAAGTTTTCTGTATTATACCTGATTAGGCATCTTGGAAATGGTCAGTGAAGGATCATCACTTTTTGTAAATCTGAAACCATTTCAGAGTAAATCATCAAAAATTAGAGAAGAGGAACAGGGTAAGCTTTTACGCTTTTTACATAAATTTTGTCATTTGGCTTTTTTTTTTCTAAGCAAGAAATATCACCATTTTATGAGAGAATATAGGCTCAAAAAAGATTAAGTGACCACTTCCAGAACAGGAGTCTCCTTGTTTCTATACAACTCCATTATGTTGCAATTCATTGGCCAATATGTTTCTAATTCCTGAAAGCTTCAAGTTCACACTGTCTACAGCTACTACTCAAAATCTTCAACTTTTAATGAGTTGTAAGGCTTCTCTAATAAAAGCACTATAAATTTCAGCAAATAGAATAGCATATCCAAGGGCTTGAGAAAGTAGCATATCCTAGTGTCTAGGTGCAAATTCAGTCAGTGCAGTGTTCTAGCGTGTGTGTGTGTGTGTGTGTGTGTGTGTGTGTGTGTGTGTGTGTGAGAGAGAGAGAGAGAGAGAGATAGATCTTGAGCAAATTAATCATTTGTGCTCCATTTCCTAAATGGCAAAGTGGGATCAAAGAAGTATCTGGTACCAAGCAATAGAATTGTTAGGCACACTGAATGAGATAATAAAGGTAAAGTATTATGTACAAATGTAAAAGCACTGAATAAAGTTTAGCTATTTTTATTTTAATTCAACCTGTTTAAGTCACCTCAACTGGTCATAGTCAAAGTCATACATTTTTCCCCCCAATATCTGACAAAATAGGATATCAGAGGCTCTAAGAGGAAAACATCTTAGATATTCACAAACCCGAAAAGTAATTAATTGTAAGCAAATCACATTCAAAACAGACTGATGCAGACTTATGGATTAATTCAACAGCTGAAACCTTTTGCTAATAAAGCTGTAGAGCTGCAGCAAGCTCCTTGTTAAAACAATCCATCATCTAAGTGCACAGATGAAAAGAAATTAGTTATCTTACTGTTAAATTTTTCTAACCTCAGAATAAGGAAAAAAACAAAACGAAAAAAACCCTGCATTTTATATGCTGCATTTAAGATTTCAATCAGCTTCATACAGTCAAAATTTAATCCCAATTTCAACTCCTAGCACTGCCCTCTCTTGTTAGTAAAATTTAAATTAAAATTTAATTATCTGCTTTGGCACCTCCAAAGTCAGGAGCACAGGTACTTTACCTTAATTTAACATGAATCCAGTGACAACCTATTATGTGACCAAAGTGTTTAGTACTGACAGATTAAAAATAAGAAAACATGTAAAAATGATGACAATAAAATGTAAAGTTACTATGATTCTGTAAGTTTAAACCCCCCTCCCAAAACAAAACCATCTGGAAACCATTTTTCGGTGGTACTTAAATTTATTTCTCCTTAACTTTTTAAAAACAAAGTGTATATTGTTTAGTGTTCATTTTTACAAAACCACATTATTAATTTATAAAATTTTAGGTTTGTTCATCATAACACTAAATACTCTCCAATCATATGCGTATTACTGGTTGCGACTGGAGGGGGGTCTGCAGGGCAAAGGCTATTGTCCGAGAACATCAATGTCTGCACAGTCTGCCCGCTCACCGACGCCTGAACCCCTCCTTGCTTCCACTCCAGGAGTTTCCCGTAAGCAACACTCACACTCCCGCTCTCCCCCTCACCTCCCCGAACACGCCAATGTGCGAATCTCTCTCCAACTCTGATCAAACAAGCAGTCAACCGCCTACAAGTGTTTATTCAAATTTCCGTGTCCCAGACCAACTCAGTCTCCGGGATGGAACTGAAGCTCTCCAAACGGTTCTTCTTTCACTCAAGTTTGAAAATTGCTAGAGACC
>NW_005353967.1:19096755-19110306 GCF_000412655.1 Myotis brandtii
CCCTGCACCCCAAGCCCGTCTCCTCACTTCTTCAAATCGCTGCTGAAGAGGCCCACGGCACCGGAGTTGGAAATGGCTGAGGTCGCGTCCTGACCCAGCTCCGTGGCCTCCCCTCCCCCGGAGTTCTCATTGTAAGCGAAGCTGTTGCTGGACATCGCGGCGGTGCCGGCGGGGGTCGGGCCGGTCCCGCTCGGGGTTCTCTCCGAACAGCAACTGCCCGCAGGACGCGGAACAAAACTACTTCTCGAGCGGAGGGGCACGCGCAGGCGCTTCCGGGCTCGTCACGGCTCCCGAAGCCGACCCGGCGGGCCACCCCCTGCGCATGCCCAGTGTGCAAGCTGTCCCGAGCCCACCGCAGGCCACTCCGGCGCCGGCCTGGACTTCCCTTCTCCGGGTTTTTGCGGTATCTGAGAGGCTCCAGCCCCAGCGGTGCCGAAGGCTGGTTTCCAGGCTTTTAAAGTTTCATGGAAGAGAGGTACCCATTCTGCCCATTTTGATCCTTTAAAGGAGGTTCCCCGGCCCGCGTGGCTTCTGCTGTAAACCAGTAGCTTTCAGATTTCTCCTGAAACACCATTTACACACCAGATCAACTTTCCTAAACACTTCATGATCTCTTTTCCCATTTAGGCTGGTTTCTCCTCTCCCTCCAGCCAGCCTGGGCCCTGCGTTCACAGCCACCCCAGGAACCTTGACCCAGTAGCCCTCCATTTGAATGAAACCTTTCTCTCCGCTGCATTTTGTAAGAGCATTACTGATATCCACACCTGATTTTTTTTAATACAAAAAAGGAGAGCCATATAATTTTCTAAATAAAATACTAAACAAGTATTAAATGCAAACATTAAAATTACCCAGTAGTTTTTTATCTGATAAAAGAATTTTTAACATTAAGAAATGTATTATACTTCTTATATAATTATATGATATATATTAATAGATATTGAAAATGAATAACACTTCATCAGTTTTCTGATTTAAATAAATAGTAAACTAGAAATAGAAGGAAATAGTCTTACTGTTTTTATGCATATGTAAAGAGATAGATAGATAATGTTAAAATACCTCCACAAAATATACAAAGTAAAACACACGTCATATTTAATAGTGAGACACCAAAGGCATTCCAGCTAAAGTCAGAGAAAGGACAAATATGCCTATTGACACCATTACCATTTAACGCTGTTTTATAGATTCTAGTTAATGCAATAGAACAAGAAAAATAAGTAGTGAAAAAGAAGAGAGAGATTATAATATTTATAGATATGATTGTCTTGCTGGACAATCTTAGAGAAAATTATTAGACCTTTAAAATGATTCAGCAGAATGGCCAGATTCAAAATCCAATAACACTCCTATACACTGATAATATCTAACTAGAAAATGTAATTTTAAAATGATCCTATTCCACAGTGGCAACAAATAAGTCTTAAGAAATGTATTAAGCCTAAGTGAAGAAAAATTATAAAATTTTATAGTTTAAATATGGGGTGTGGGGAAGAAGACATGAAAAAAATATGTTTCTGGATAGGAATATTCAAATAAATCTATATATTTAATGCAGTTTCAGTCAAAATTCTTTTTTCTTACTAGATAAATTGAATCTAAAGTTCATCTGAGCCCGGCCAGTGGGGCTCAGTGGTTGAGCGTTGACCTATGAACAAGGAGGTCATGGTTCGATTCCTGGTCAGGGCACTTGCCTGGGTTATGGACTCTATCCCCAGGGGCATGCAGGAGACAGCTCATCAATGATTCTCTCTCATCATTGATGTTTCTATCATAACTAATTAATTGTCCTAGTACCATTCAGTTAGGAAATACGTATTCAATGAATGGTACTAGGACAATTAATTAGCAAAAAATAAAGTTAGATCTCTATATTAGCTTCCAATGACTACTGTAACAAATTACTACAAATTTAGTGACTTAACACAGCAAAAATTTATTCTCTTACAATTCCATAGCCCAGAAGTTCGAAATTAAGGTGCACAATCTAAGGTATGGGCAGGGCCACATTTTTCAGAGGCTCTAGGGGAGAAGCCCTTCCCTGACTTTTCTTGCTTCTAGAGCAACTTTCCTCATATTCCTTGCATTCCTTGGCTCTTGGCCCCTTCTTCCACTCTTCAAGACCAACAGCATAGCATCTTTAAATCTCTGCCTTGTCTTCACATTGCCTTCTCTTGGTCTGTGTGGAACCTCCCTCTGCCGTCCTCTTATAAGGACACATGTGAATACATTTAGGGCCCACCCCAGATAATCCAGGATAATCTTCCCATATCAAAATCCTAATTCAATCACATCTGCAAAGACACTTTTGCCAATAAGGTAATATTCACAGTTTCCAGAAATTAGGATTTGGGAATATAGTGAAGGTCATCATTCAGCCTACCATAATCTCTAACTCACACAATACCTATAAGTAAATTCCAGATTGATTAAAAATAAACCACAAAAATTGAATAAATTTCAGGAAAATATTTTAGGAATTGAAGGGTCTCATGGTTGAGGATTGGACCAAAAAAGCCTCTCAGCATAAATACAGGGTAGAAACAATAAACAAATATTTATAAAACATATCCTGTATAATAAAAGCCTAATATGCTAAGTGTCTGGTCGTCCGATCATCTGTTCAACCAATCAAAGCATAATATGCTAAGGCCGCTCAACCACTCGCTATGACGTGCACTGACCACCAGGGGGCATACGCTCGGACTGGTAAGTTAGCTTGCTGCTGGGGTCCGGCCGATTGGGACTGAGCAAGATGGGCCAGACATGCCCTGAAGCCCTCCTGTGGTCTCTCCCTGGCTGGCCAACCTCCCACATCACTCCCTGGCCCTGATCGTGCACAGGTGGGGTCCCTCTGCCTGGCCTGCACTTTCGCAATCCGGGACCCCTCAGGGGATGTCAGAGAGCCGGTTTCAACCCGACAGCAAATGACTGGTCGCTATGATGTGCACTGACCACCAGGGGGCAGACGCTCAACGCAGGAGCTGCCCCATGGTGGTCAGTGCGCTCCCACAGGGGAAGCATGGCTCAGCCAGAAGCCTTGAGCCAGGCTCACAGCTGGTGACCACAGTGGCGGTGGCGGGGAGCCTCTCCCGCCTCCGCGGCAGCACTAAGGATATCCGATTGACGGCTTAGGCCCGTGGGGAGTGGGCCTAAGCCGTCAGTCGGATATCCCCTGAGGGTTCCTGGACTGCGAGAGGACACAGGCCAGGCTGAGGGACCTCCCCCCCCCCCAGTGCACAAATTTCGTGCACTGGGCCTCTAGTTCTATATAAATAGTTCTAGCAGTCTTTATAATCAGAAAATGACTCTGTGTATGTGTGTGTGTGTGTGTGTGTGTGTGTGTGTGTGTGTGTGTGTGTTAATATTTCTTTATTGCTTTCAGAGAGGAAGGGAGAAGGAAAGAGAGATAGAAACATCAATGTTGAGAGAGAATCATTGATTGGTTGCCTCCTGCATGTCCCCTAATGGGGATCAAGCCTGCAACCCAGGATGTGCCCTTGACCAGAATTGAACCTGGGACCCTTCAGTCTGCAGGCTGATGCTCTATCCACTGAGCCAAACCAGGTAGGGCTTCTTATGGTTTTTAATAGAATTTAAACTTTACAGATTAGTGAAGACAGGAACTTTGAATTTCACAAGTATTTTCTAAGTGTTCATCATTTGAGTTTATTATTATAAGGAATAAAGCTACTTCTATTTTTTTTAAATATTTAAATTTGAATTATAAACAATAATATGATCTTTAATAACTATGAGTTTTCATTTGCTAAGCTCTTTTAAAAAAAATATTTATTGGTTCAGAGTATTGCATATGTCCCCTTTTTCACCCACTGACCTCTTCTAGCCCAGCCCTGCTCCTCCACCCCCACCCCAGGCCATTTGTTAAACTCTAAAAGTTTGAACCTCCAAGTTAACTAATTTACATGCACTTATCATGGTCCTAATTGATCTGTCCCTCCTTTACATTTCTTGACTTCATTGTCCCTAGTTTACTATACTCCAAACAGTCTGGCCTTTCTGTTCCTTGTAATCTACCAAGCTTGTTCTGACTTGAAAGACCTTACTTCCTGAGCTCTCTGCCAGCAACATTCTTCCAAAGGATCTTCAAAAGGCTGGTTCCTTCAGCTTTATTCAGACTTTATTCTATTCACCTGTTAAAGCAAATATCACCTATTCAGAGAGGTCTTCCCTGACCACCCAATCTATTATGACACCTCCTCCTGATCCCCACCCCCAATGGTTACAGAATTGATTGGCTCAGCTGATGTGTTTAGGTAGCTATGGGTCACTCTCTGATACATATTCCTCTGGAAGCTTTGCAATGCATTACAAAAGGACAGTTTTTTTCCAGATAGAGTATAAAGTTTCTTTTGCCAAATGAACATGAGTTGCCATGCCCTCCTGTTTAGAGAAACCACATGATTAATTATTTTGGAACATGAAGAACTCTTCTGTAATTGAATTTATGCAATCCTCCAATTTACCAAGCATTTGCAGATTTTCATACTTCAGGTTTTCTAAAACGGTACACATCTGCAAATGTATACCTTAAAAATGTCATGACCTCATTATTATATTTTATAATAAAACTAGTGGCCAGTGCATGGATTCGTGCACATTGAAAGGAAATTAATTAGAAGAAATATTTTAATTTTGCTATTCGCCCTTTCTCTATAATAGAAGTGTCAACCAAATTCATGATTGATGATGACAGATTGAAACACACATGTGCAATTGGTGCCAGTGAGAGCTTTATATGTATCACGCATGTGCAAGTCAACGTTTATTTTTAAATTGCCACTGCATGTCATATGTACGGGCCAGTTGATCAGTCAGATGGTCAGATGGACATACAGTCGATCACTTAGCCTTTTATATATATAGATAGATCTGAAAAAATGAAATGTGATTAACCCAGATTAGATAATTACAAATGTTTATTTCAACTGATGATTTAGGAATAGAGAGACTATATTATTAAACTAGGGGCCCAGTGCATGAATTTGTGCACCTTGAAAGGAACTGTGGGCCCGCTCGGCTGCAGTAGGCACAGAGGTGGGTCTCAGCCCATCCTCTGCGCTCCTGCTCGGCCCCTCCCACTGCGACCCCCAGGTCTCCTGTCTGCCGGCAGCCCCACTCCTGCCGCCGCCACTCCCAAGCGCTGATGGTGCTGGCTGGCCCTGCTTGCACCTGCTGAAGGCGCAGAGCAATTAGGGCCGGCACCAGCAGTGGGTGGGAGCAGCAACTGCTACCCCAATCTCCCCTCAGGAGCAGGGGTAGGTGGAGAAATCCTCAGGGGCAATCAGGACAGGCAGGCGCTGAGCAATTGGGACCAGTGCTGGGCACCAGCAGCGGGTGCAAGCAGCAGCTCTGGAACCGGCTGCGGGTGCAAGTGGGGCCGGCACTGACAGTGGGTGTGAGAGGCAGCTGCTTGCCCTGATCTCCCCTCAGGAGCAGGGGGAGATGGAGAAGCCCTGAAGGGCAATTGGGGCCGGCAGCCACCTTTTGCACCTGCTGATGGCACCGAGCGATCGGCGCCGGACGCCAGCAGTGGGTGCGAGCGCCAGGCAGGGCTACGGCGTGCAGGAGCAAAGAATTTTCAGTAACCACCAGAGCCTTGCCCTGATGGCAGCGACCAGTGCCCCACCTTGGTCTGGTGCCCCCGCTCACCTGCTCCACCATCCCACCGTGGCTGACGCCTGCCATGTTCTGCGCATGCCCCCTGGTGGTCAGCACACATCAAAGCAACCGGTTGTTTGGTTGTTCCGGTTGTTAACACTGTATAGTCAATGTGCATATTAGCCTTTTATTATATAGGATACCACAAAGTGAATATTTTAGGCCATCCTATATAATAAAGAGGTAATATGAAATGGTCATTATGCCGTGATGCATAACAACCGATCAGCAGGAGGGCAGGGCAGTGAGCTACAAGCAGTGGAGAGCTACAGGAGGGCAGGGCAACAAGCTACTTGCGGCGGAGAGCTACCAGCGGTGGTGGGCAGGATGGCCAGCTGAGGCAAGCAGCAGCGCACACGGATTCGTGCGCAGGGCCGCTAGTTTATATATAATTCCCTTATTTTATTTAAGAATGTAGATGGCCTTATCTCAGAAGCAAAGGCTTACGTTATACAAAATGATCATGTGTTGTTATAATTTTTCTTATAATACATTGAATATTTGTAATCAGTCCTGGGTTTTGAGAGAAGTTTAAATAGCTAGGGAATGTGCTTAGCCAAGTGAAGCACTACTGAAGTACAGGCCTACTGGAAATCTAATCTCATGTCCTCTCTTAGTTTCACTGAAGTCAATGAATATAGATTTCCTTTCTTCCTCACTTTTGCAGCAGGAAGGATGATCGGCCAGATTCAGATTTGAGCCCTGACTCCATCTCTAGCTAGATGTATGAAGGCAGGCAAGTTCTTAACCTTTCTGAGACTCAGAGGTTCTAAAAATCATTATTTAAAAATAAGACTCCTTTTTTTTCTTTTTTCAAAAAAAATATTTTTAAATTCTCACCTGAGGATATGTGTTTATTCATTTTTTAGAGACAGAGGAAGGGAGAGGAAGAGAGTGAGAGAGAAACATTGATTTGGTTGCCTCCCTGACCTTTCGGCATAGAGGATGATGCTCCAACCAAATGAGCTACATGGACAGGGGCAAAAATAAAACTTCTTTTTGAAAAAGGAAATAATACTGTACCAAGTAGAAGTAAACTTCCTAACTTCTATGCTAATAAAATCTCTAGACTTGCTCCTAAATGTTGAAATGATATGATCAGCTCCCTTAGACATCCTCTAAAACTACTTTTTAAATGTTAAAGCTCTGAAATATTTACATGCAGAGAAGAATATGAATATTTTATTAATACAGTTAACAAATACATATGGAACTCACCTGGAACATGCTGGAAATCATATAGGGCACACACTTGAGGACAAGCCAGACCTTATCCTCAAAGACATTATAATAATAGAGGAGATAACCTTCTACAATGAATAGGTACAATACTACAACACAAGGCAGTACTGATGAAAATATTTAATAGCAATATATTGGAAAATACTTAATTTTTCTTTTTTTAATAAATTATATTACATAATTCAAAAATCATTCACTCACATCCCATTCCATTGTTATAGTTCAATTGTCTTACTATGTGCCAGGCACTCTTCTAAGTTCTTTGCATGCATTAAGTCATTCAATATTCATACAATCCTATGAGGTAGTAGCCATTATTAGCATCCTCATTTCACAGTTGAAAAAAACTGAGGAACTGGGCTTGAGAAACTTCCCCAAATTCACAAAGGTAATAAATAGTAGAGCTGGTCTTTGAACCAAGGCCAGACTCTGAGGTCCACACTTTTAATTACTCTACTATAACTATACCACTTCTTCACATACTTAATAATATATCTTCTTGCAGGTTGTATCATATCAATATTTACAAAACTTATTTGTTGCATAACATATTTCATTTTATGACTAACCCTCTCATGATGAACTTTTGACTTTTTTCTAATCTTTAGCTATCACAAATTATGCTTTTATCATAATTTGATGGTAATATGTTTTGTAGTATATTGCTACCTATGATTCTCTGCAAGGCAATTCTATGACTATTACAGGACCCTGACATGGCATCACCCCCATTACTGCATCACTTCTCACAGATACAAGGGAGATTTACTAAGTGCAATGAGAGGAGAAAACAAATTGTGAGCAAATGATAAAAGAAATCACAGAGAAAACAATAACATTTGAACTAGATCTTAAAATATGGAAAAGTTAATTTATGCAGGTAAATGAGGTACAGAGAGACTTCATAGTAATGAAAGAATCAGAGGCATTTTCATAGACATTAGGATAATAGAGTAATTCTATATCTGAAGTGAATGTAAAAGTCTTAAAGGCTTAAAATTGAACAATATAGTTTTTGAGGTTAATAGTTAAAGGAAATCAAAAAGCAGGTCCTAAAATGGTCAGAAATAAATCCTCGTGATACTATAAAAAATTTCCTAAATCACTGACGTAGCACACTAATGCATTCAAATGTGTCCATGCAGCTGGAGCAAATGGTGCCACAACATTTGGTATAATCACAGATGGAATGATTATAATGGAAGTAAAAAAGCAAAAGGGATAAAGCAAAGCTGAATGGCCTTAAATTAGGTGGTAAATCACTCAATTTAAAATCTTGTAGTTCAGAATTCAACGCAAGGGCCCATGTTTGAGGAAACTAATGGAAAATTGGCTAGAAGTCATTCAGAAGGCAATGAAAAAGAACACTGCATTTATAATGGAAAAATATTTCAAATCACTTTAAAATTCAATGTTAGAATAGTTAAAGAAATCATGGCACTACAACTTGAGGAAATATGAGCCATTGTATATTATTAACATGAGTACTATTTTCTTAATCAGGACTCTTTTTGTTGCAAGCAAAAATATCCCCATTAAACCAACTTAGCAAAAAATAAATGGGAAAGAAGGGTGTGGGGGAAAAGATTTATTTTTTTTCTATTTACTTTCTTTTTTTTCTTTATTGATTAAGGCATTACATATGTGTCCTTACTCCCCCATTACCCCCACCCTCCAACTCGTGCCCTCACATCCCCTTAGTGTCTGTGTCCATTGGTTATGCTTACATGCATGCATGCAAGTCCTTTGGTTGATCTCTCCCCCTCTCCCCCACCCTCCCCTGCCTTCCCCCTGAGGTTTGAAGGTCTGATCTCTGTCTCTGGATCTGTTTTTGTTTATCAGTTTATGTTGTTCATTATATTCCACAAATAAGTGAGACCATGTGATATTTATCTTTCTCTGACTGGCTTATTTCTCTCAGCATAATGCTCTCCAGTTACATTTATGCTATTGCAAATGGTAGGAATACCTTTCTTTTTACAGCAGTGTAGTATTCCATTGTGTAGATATACCACAGTTTTCTAATCCACTCATCTGCTGATGGGCACTTAGGCTGTTTCCAAATCTTAGCTATTGTAAATTGTGCTGCTATGAAAATAGGGGTGCATATATCCTTTCTGATGGGTGTTTCTGGATTCTTGGGATATATTCCTAGAAGTGGGATCACTGGATCAAATGGGAGTTCCATTTTTAATTTTTTGAGGAAACGCCATACTGTTCTCCACAGTGGCTGCAACAGTCTGCATTCCCACCAGCAGTGCATGAGGGTTCCTTTTTCTCCACATCCTCGCCAGCACTAGTTGTTTGTTGATTTGTTGATGATAGCCATTCTGACAGGTGTGGGATGGTACCTCATTGTCATTTTGATTTGCATCTCTCGGATGATTAGTGACTTTGAGCATGTTTTCATATGTCTCTTGGCCTTCTGTATGTCCTCCTTTGAAAAGTGTCTATTTAGGTCCTTTGCCCATTTTTTTGATTGGATCATTTATCTTCCTTTTGTTAAGTTGTATGAGTTCCCTGTAAATGTTGGAGATTAAACCCTTATCGGAGATAACATTGGCAAATATGTTCTCCCATGCAGTGGACTTTCTTGTTTTGTTGATGGTTTCTTTTGCTGTGCAGAAGCTTTTTTATTTTGATGTAGTTCCATTTGTTTATTTTCTGGAAGAGATTTATTGACAGGGGTTGCACTGCCCTCAGAGATTAGTGGATCTAGGAGCTCAAATGATACCCTCTGGGTTTTCTTTCCCATCTCTCAGCTCTGCTTTCTGCCTGTGTTGGCTTCATTCTCTTCTACCTCAGACAAGCCGAGGATATAGCTGAAGAGAGCTTCAACTTTACAAGATTACAGTTTAGCAACCCACATGAAGTGGGGTCTATTTTCTATCAAATCCCCAGGAAAGAGCTCTGATTGGCCCAACTTGGGTCATGTGCCTATCACTGAGACTAACCACTGTGGCTGTGGAGATACATTATTATGACTGTCAGGCCTGGGTCATTGGTTCACACCTTTGACTGAGGGACGTAACCTAGAATCAAATGATTGAAGTGAGGAAGGCACAGTTCCACAGTAGACAAAGGGGTGCTGGTACTGGATAGAGGAGCAGGGATGCTAAATAGATAGAAACAACGAATTTCAACGTCATATAGCAACGGTAAAAATACCTGTTACAAAATGTTACGTAAAAATAATAGAATAAAAATTGTATCTATGCTATGATTACAACTACATAAAATTTTTAATTCATATTGACCAGAGTAAAAGGAAAATTATTAAATAAAATAAGAATCACTACCAAAATAAGAAGCATTTGGCAATAGTTCCCAAGCAGGTACAGTTTTGCCTACCCACCTAGCTCCCTGGGGGGGGGGGGGGCGGGGGGGGGGGGAAGGGACATTTGGCAATATCTAGAGACTTTTTGGCTTGCCACAAATGGAAGAGTGATACTGGCATCAAATAGGTAAAATCCAGTGATGCTGCTAAATATCCTATAACGCACAGAATAGCACACTTTACCCGCCCAAAACAAAGAATTACCTAACCCCAAATGTCAATCATGCTATTATTGAGAAACCCTGGCAGAAGTGAAACAGAAAAAACAACAAAAAACACACAGAATTTTTTCTTTAAAAAGATATGTTGTTGTTTGCTCAATAGAAGCAAGGAGAAATAGGAAGGAAAGAAAAAAAATGGAAAAGAAAGCAAATAAAAATGATGGATGTTGATCTCAGAGATGATGAAAGAATTAGGGGCACAAGTATATTGGAAATCTAGTCCCTTCTCTACATTTAACTGGCAGCGTGACCTTGGGACTCTTTGAGATTCGGTTTCCTCACTGGTAATATAAGGAACTGAGCTTATTAACTTGCCTCTGAGGTTCTTCCAGCTCAAAAATTCTATAACATTATCAATGATAGTTAAGCAGATTCAGGAAAAAGCTAATCAAGTTTTAATGATCTACATGTTCCTGGCTACTTTTAAATCCTGGACTTCCTTGCTATTATGGACACATTATTGAATTTTTCCTTTTGTTAACATTTTTGGTATGAAATGAGTTATGTTGCCAAACTTAAGCCAAATAGACTTTTTTTTTCAGACACTGGCAACAGAAAAAAGTAACACACAAGTCCATTTATTAGTGCTTTTTTTTTCAAATTTTTAATTTTCTTTTAGTGAGAATGAACACATAAGCCTGGACTCTGAAAAATTCTGTTATGAGTCTAAAAAGGCAAGAGAATTATTTTAGAATAAAAGAGATTAAATAAAAACCAAATGCAATATGTGAAACTTGATTGGTTCCTGGATTTAAAAAATAGTAAAACAGATATCTTTCAGACATTTAGGGAAATGTGACTATGGACTGTATATTAGATGATATTATTGAATGAAAGTCATCTTTTTAGGTGTCATAATGATATTGTGGTTATTGTCCTTATTTCTAGGAGGTGTATGCTGAAATATTTATGGGTAAATTATCCTGATACTGCAGATTTCAAACGGATCAGGAAGAAATAGTCTCCATAAAACATACATAAAAGATATAAAAATGTTTTGATATACCTATATATCAAGAAAGAGAAATGTGGCAAAAAATTAATATTTGGTGAATCCAGATAGAGAGTATACATGTATTCTTTGTTTCATTCTTTAACTTTTCTATCGGTTTGAAATTTTTTTGTGTAAACAAAAAGAAAAAGCACATATATCTGAAATGTCAAGGTTGTAAAGGCTCTTAAAGTTCTAGCCAATTTCTTTAATGTACCTAATAGAGAGTAGACTGCAGTGTGAATTGGAAGCCTCAAGTGATCTTCTTCACCCATGTAAACTGCTGATCTGCGTGACTGAACATTATTTTGTAAGAGTCATCCACTGACACCATTGATAAAGGAAAGGGCTTATTAACTTTCAATTAAATGTGATTATAAAGAAACTAGAGACCCGGTGCATGAATTCGTGCATGGGTGGGGTCCCTCAGCCTGGCCGGAGATTGAGGTCAATCTGGGCCATCTTGCCCAGTCCCAGTTGAGGCTGATCAGGGCCGGCCAGCTGTGGGGAGGGACTGCGGGGAGGTTAGCCGGCTGCAGGAGGTTGGCTGTGGGAGCGCACTGACCACCAGAGGGCAGCTCCTGCATTGAGTGTCTGCCCTCTGGTGGTCAGTGCGCATCACAGAGATCATTTGACTGGTTGTTTGGTGGACCGGTCTTAACGGTCGCTTAGGCTTTTATATATATATATAGATGTGATAATAATGTAAGACTCCATCACCACACAAACAAAATAAACCAGAAAGATACACACAGCGTTTTTCCAAGAAATGCACTTGCCCATTAGTTATATTTATCTCCCCTCACCTTTTCCATTTTAAGCTTTGAAAATCAATGTAAAACATCTCATGATGTTAAATACTCTCTTTATACCTAACTATTATACTGTACTCATCAAGTATTCGAAAACTTGATTGTTTTTATACATCATGTCTACATCACAGAAATTTTTAAATAAGTTTTCACACTTAAAACTGATCTAGAAACACATCAGAGGCATAGTGTCCATTACAATCAGCATAATTTGTTGACTAGGTTGGTTATGAGGGAAGAAAGGTGAAACTCTGTGGTCTACTGATGCAAATATGCCATCCTAGTCAATGATATAGGATTTCTCTCAAGCCAAAGACATTGAAAGCCTGTCCTTTAGCATAGTAGCTGGAGCAATAATGTGCTACAAGTGACAGTCACACTGCCAATTAGTTGCAGAGATGGGACTTGAATTGCTTTCCCAAGTCAACCAAATAAAATGCTCATTGAATTAGTGTTTTATCCTCTAGGGATCAATGGATTTTATTTTGTCTACAGAAAGATCACTAATGACACCTACATTATCTTTCAAAACATATTTGTCTCTTTTAGCAAAGGTAGGAGGTAAAACTTATTTTAAGATAACTTTAAGATGAGAGCCAATATTATTCCCATATGTGTCCCCCCTGAATGATTCGAATAAATCACAGGATTAAATAAATTATTTTGGACTAACTTTAACCAATCTATATGTCTCCATTTAGATTACAGTTTCTCAAGGATAGTGACTGTATCTTACAGTTCTTGATGTCTCTCTACCTAGCACAGATTCAGTAAATGCTATTGGTATTTCTTGCAATGAAAATAAAGGAAACTGCTAAATCTATTAATCCAGTGCAATTTTTGAAAGATAAAGTTCTTTACTGTATAGTTATTTGATACTAGAGGCCCGGTGCACAAAATTTGCCTAGCCTCACTGACGATCGAAGCACAATGTCTGGCGTGGAAGAGCAGGTCCCAGCTGACCTCTGGGCCATGGGCAGCACCTGGGCCCCTGGGTCCCATGCGCCCCCCTCTGCCCGAGTCACGGCACCCGAGTCCCCACGCGGAGATGCGGTGGGCATGACCAGACGCTGCGGGCCAGTGTGCAGCGTGGGCCTCTGGGCTGCCCAGTGGCGCTGCACAGAAGCTGGGTGGGCAGCATGCTCTCTCCCGGCCGGCCTCGCAGACCGGCTCCTGTGCGAACCCTCGGGGAGCATGAGCGGCCCCTGCAGTCCCAGCTGCTGCTGCCAGGCTCACCCGGAAGATGCTGTGCAGGGGCGGGGC
>NW_005353967.1:19110328-19144614 GCF_000412655.1 Myotis brandtii
GAGCTTGGCGGACACCCCACATTCTCAGCGCACCTCTGTTCCCGTCACCCCCATCCCTAGGTAGCCAGCGAGAGGTCACCTTGCGTCGCTGATGCCTGCCATGTTCTGCATTACCCCCTGGTGGTCAGCGTACATCATAGGAAACGGTCGAACTCCTGGTCTCCCAGTCAAACTCCTGGTCGAACAACCACCCGAGGGAAATATTTGCATATTAGCCTTTTATTATATAGGATTGCCTGGGTAAAATTCTATTGTTTGAAGAGTTTAGCAAAGGTTATAAATTTTAATTAACTCAGAGAGAGTGACGCATACTTGAGAAGATTTTATTTCCCTTTCATAATTGCAATCGATAGGATAAAATTGTCCTCAAGCAGTCATTCCTGTCACATTAGCATGTACAGTTAGTTTGAAGTCCCAAATGATATGTTCTCCCATTGTTTCATGTTTCTTGACTGTTAAGGCTAATAGAAAGGGCCCGCATTCATTAGAATAAAAATGTACTAAAAATATAATCTGACCCAATTAGTAAAAGAAGCTCTTTGTCTGGGGAAAGTGGTAATTCCAGTTGTCGGCAGCAGAGGTAGTTGTTTTCACAGAAAACATGAGATACTAATTGCTTATATTTGAGTTTCCTAATTATAATTTTAAATGTTAAAATCTTATAAATTATTGATTTTAAGTATTATAATTCCTTTATCTTGTCTTTTTCTTTTTGTCCTCCCCCCCCCCTTTTAGCAAGTTTATTTTACTATATAGGTCATTACTATCAATAATTTTTTGTTTACTCAGTTTTTAACTCTCTAATTGGGTCCTCAATACTACGATAAGCATAAATATCCCAGGTTGACACTAGCATAATTATACTACTTTTATAAAATGACTGTTTCTTGTTGCTCCTGTAATAAGATTTTAAATTAAATTTAACAAATATTTATTAAGTAATCATACAGCGATAGTACTGTGGAAGGTGGCATGGGAAAAATAAAGATGAACAAATGTCTACTTCAGCACAAGAGATTTAAAGCAAGAGTCTGGGGATAGTGAATATCAGACACTCACCTTTGAAAACTATTTCATTCCAAATCCTCTCATGTGACTATGTTAGGGTGGTAGTGTCCTGAGATGAGACTAGTGTCAACATTCAAAAGAATAAGAACAAATCCTTGTTGACCTATTTGGTCCCTTCCTTCTTCCCCATTAATGTTGCTGCTAGAGCAATTACCTCTACTTACTGAATAATCAGTGAGACTCTGAGTGAGTTACTTAACCACTCTCAAATTCATGATCTCCAACAGTAAAATGAAGATAATATGAGTTTTAGAGGATGATAATGGTGGCCAAATGAGATATGGAATTGTGAAAGTATCTTTATAGTGCCTGTCACCTGTAGGTGCTCAATAATATTAGTTTTTTTTTCTCTCTTTCTGTGTGTCTCCCAGTAGCACATCAACCCAATTGGAATATCTAGACATTTAGGACCACAAAGAAGTATGGCAAAGATAAATGATAATACCAGGCTGTTGCCAGTGATAATACTGTTAAGATGCTGACTTCAAAGCTTCTATGCAGGATAATGTTCTTCTATTTAATTTGTGTTCATTTCCCCTGTTCCCCTCACTCCTCAACCCCTACAGCCCTCCTGAGAGTCCCAACACTCCAAGGATCCTTTCCCACTGAGTACTATACTTTCATAAATTCGTAGTTAAAAAAAGTTAGAGATAAAACTCAGCAAAGCACACAAATGTTGATAAAGGAATAATAATTTAGATGGCCCCATGAGAGCAAATACAGGAAGAATAATAATAAAAATTTAACATATTTTATTTTTCTGATATGTGGGAAATGGGGCAAGATTTCTAAGAGAGAATGAATAACTTCAATCACTTTAAGTATGGTAAAAATCATTTTAAGATGTTGCCAATGAGTCAGTGAGATAATGCTTTATAAAACTAGAATGTATTTGTTTTTATCATATCCATGATGACCTATAACACTTTTACTGCATTGAAATAGATATGAATGTGTGCATCTGTTTGAAGCCCTAGGCAAGTCAGTAAGACTAGCACATTGTTTTTACCCTCTTTAAACAGAGGGCAAAAATAAATAATTCAACCAGAAACTGGTGTCTTTTGCACTGATCATGCATTTAATTTAAAATAAATATAGCCCTGGCCAGTTTGCTCAGTGGATAGAGTGTCAGCCTGCGGACTGAAGGGTCCCTGGTTGGATTCCTGTCAAGGGCACATGCCCAGGTTGCAGGATGGGTCTCCAGTAGGGGGCGTGCAGGAGGCAGCTGATCAATCATTCTCTCTCATCATTGATGTTTCTATCTCTCCCTCTCCCTTCCTCTCTGAAATCAATAAAAATATATTAAAAATAAAATAAAATAAATATAGAAAAATTCCTGAAATATACAACATGAAAGCTATATTGGGACTATGTTGGGGAAAACTTTTGTTTTGTCCTAATTAAAGAAATTCTACAAAAATTGAAGTAGCAGTGCTAACATAATAACATTTTAGAATATCTTTACCAAAAAATACTTTCCTGGAGTTTTTTTTATTTAGTCATTTTTTTTTTGTCTAACAAGATAATATTTTACAGTAAAAACATGTGACCTGATTTTATTTTTTTCTGCTGAACTCAAGAGAATACAATTAAACCAGCAATTACTAGAGTTCAGCAATACCAAAATAGCTAAACAGCTGAAATGGTATTGATAAATTATTCATAAAATGTAATTTTGATGATAATTTCACATTATTTAGTGAAGAGTTTAATTTCCTATCTAAAAGTTATTATTTCCAACTAGGAAGTCTTACTCCAAATAAATTTATATTTTTGTTATATAGTAGCAAAAATTACTTGAAATGGCTGGAGGCAAAAACAGAATAACTCTCTGAGCCCAGCAGGTCATAATATTTCAATATAATCTAATGAGTAGAGTGAATCAGTAATACAGAATCATTGTCGACTATTTTTGCTCTTCTCCCTGGCACTAGAGTGAAGAACAGCATTTGTGGAATACTGAGCATTTCAAACAAGAGCCAAGGTAATTTAAATTTTTATTGCTACATTTAGTCCTTGGCTTTAAACAAACAGAAAAAAAGAAGAAAGCTCAAAAAACATAATTTACTAAATCATAGTACCAATCAAATCATGAACAATCCAAATGCGACATTTGGCTTTCCTTGGGTTCCTTTTGTGTTGCTAAGGCATTGGACATGTCTGAATGACAAGCAATATTTTGCAGAAAAGGAGTTCAGAATGTTCCCTTGACAAGGCTGAGATAGGAATATGGAGCCTGAGGCTATCTTATTCTGTAACTAAAATGCTTTTGCTGCACTTCCCTCTTACTATTAATTGCCCTTGGGATGATTAACATTGGTTCCAAATTCCCAGTTCACAGGCTAATCAATCTGGTGAGGCTCCAGTAAATCTGCTAGGTAGCTTAGGTCAATTACATAAAAAATTATATTCTTCCTCATGGAACAGAGTGTGGAATCTCAGAGGGAAGGCGGGGGAGGGTGGGTAGGTGGAAGGTAATCAACCAAAGACCTTGTATGCATATATGCCTAACCTATGGACACAGACAATAGGGTGCTGAAAGTCTGGGGGTGGGGGGAACAGGCTGGAAGGAGTCAAAGGGGGAAAAAGGGGACATATGTAATACTTTCAACAATAAAGAATTATTTTAAAAAATTCTATGCTTTCTTAGAGGAGCAATCAGTGATCCAACATGTTAGTCATCAGGGTACACACACACACACACACACACACACACACAGTGGTTTTAAATATAGCATAACCTTTTTTTTGCAGTTAAAATCTTAAATTTGAATCCTCTTCAATGAGCATCTAAAATACCAGCGAGCCCTGGCTGATTTGGCTTAATGGATGGAGCGTCGGCCTGCGGACTGAAGGGTTCCAGGTTTGATTCTGGCCAAGGGCGCATGCCTGGGTTGCGGGCTCGATCCCCGGTGGGGGGTGTGCAAGAGGCAGCCGATCAATGATTCTCTCTCATCATTGATGTTTCTATCTCTCTCTCCCTCTCCCTCTCTAAAATCAATAAAATATATATTTTTAAAAATAAAATAAAATACCAGCGAAAATAATAAATATATTATTTTAAAAATCACTTAAAATGTATTGATTTTCTACTACATAACAGTTTACTGTGCTGGACACAGTGAATATTAACTTCTATAGCATCAGATAAATATTTACTGAATTATTACCCTGTGCCAAGCACTATTCTATGTTCTTCTTTATATGAATCAGTCCAATTAATATTTGCAACAATTCTATAAGCAGGAATAAGTCATGAGTTCTTCTCTTAGATTTGGGCAAGAAAGGTCCCACTCTGGTCTTCGTCTGGTTATACCACTTTCTGCAGGACAAGGCAATGTGCTTTCTTAGAACCTGCCACCTCCCTTCTTAACCACTTTGGTCACATGAGACATTGGCAATGCCTGGCTAAATGGTCTAAGACAGGGGTCCTCAAACTTTTTAAACAGGGGGCCAGTTCACTGTCCCTCAGACCGTTGAAGGGCCGGACTATAGTTTAAAAAAAAACTATGAACAAATTCCTATGCACACTGCACATATCTTATTTTGAAGTAAAAAAACAAAACGGGAACAAATACAATATTTGTATTTGCATGTGGCCCGCGGGCCGTAGTTTGAGGACCCCTGGTCTAAGACCACTTCAGGGACTGTGTGACCCTTTCCCCTTTGTCTAGTCTGCTTAGTAGTGATGGCGAACCTATGACACGCATGTCAGAGGTGACACGCGAACTCATTTTTTTGGTTGATTTTTCTTTGTTAAATGGCATTTAAATATATAAAATAAATATTAAAAATATAAATCTTTGTTTTACTATGGTTGCAAATATCAAAAAATTTCTGTATGTGACACGGCACCAGTGTTAAGTTAGGGTTTTTCAAAATGCTGACACGCCGAGCTCAAAAGGTTCGCCATCACTGGAGTAGAGCATGCCACTTCTATTGCAGCTGTAAGTCCTTTGATCAACTTTGAGAGTTTGTCGCTCCATTATCTTTGACACACTCTCTTCACATGGCTTTTGGCTCACCATTCTCTCTTGCTTTTTCAGGGAGCTTACTCACCTGCTTTGTCTCCTTTGCTATTTCCTCTTTATACTCCCCAACATTTGAATGTTCAAGTGCCTCAGGGCTCAGTCTTCAGTCTTCTTTTGTCCTTGCAGTCCATTTCTAAGAGGCCCTATAAATATGGGCAGAAGGTTCTAACAAATCTGTGTGTGCAGACAAACCAGAGTTCCCTTAGAAGAGCCACCAAAATGAAGGGCTCAAAAACAGCTTAGGAGAACAGTTAAAGGAACTGGTCTGGAGGAGAAATGTCAGAGTGATGCAATGATTGTATATCTTTAAATACTATTTTTAAAGGCTTCCAGGTAGAAAAGGGATTAAGCTTTTTCTGCATGTCTGCATTAGGGAGAATTAGGACAAGTGAGTGGGAGCTTGAGAGTGGAAGAGATCAAATAAATATGGAGCTTTCTAGTCATCATAGCAGGAATGGCTTGTCTTGACAAAGAAAAAATGCTCTGGCACTCAAAGTATGTGGTCATGGATCAGGGATGTGGGGTTGGGGAGAGGGGAGAGAGTAATCCTATAAAATCGATCTCAAGCATTGGAAGGACTATAGCGTTAGATTATATAATGTTTGAGTCTACTCTAGTTTGGGGAACCTATAGTTAATTCTTACCTTAATAAACATAACCATGATAGTCATCACAATTTCAGGAGAGAACATTAAATCTGGCCTATGAGAAGTTAAATCCAAATGAAAATACAAAAATTTTGTCATTGATTTAACATTCACATTTTATTCTGTCCTCTTTCATTTTCAGAAAGGAATCCATATGAAGCAAATCTACAAAGGAGAGCAGTAGAGGTGAAAATATCACAGAAAAGGCAAGTAGTTTGACGAGTAAATTCATCGAGTTGAAACAAGTATGAAAACTCATTACAACCTGAATTTCTCACACATTTCAGTTTCTCCTCCTCTTTAAACTTCCTAATAGAAAAAGTTGAATTCACATTATTGCCAACTCTACTATTTGTGCTCACTTCAATAAAAAAATAAATAAATTAGAAATTCCTCCCTTTCCACATTTATTTTAATTTGGAGTGTTATGATCTCTTGGGATTTATTTCCTGGTTTCTCAAAAGACCAAATCTTGAAAATCTCACTTTTAAACCCATAGAGAATATGTCTATTTCTACATTATTAGAGCAGGTAAATTGAGAGGGAATAGGGTTTGATTTAACACCTGTTAAATTCTGTAGACTATATATCAAAGAAAAAGTAAATACAACAATAAAGTTCTATTTTATTTTATACTTGAAGATAATCTTGCTGACCATTGTATTACTTGTATATTAGTGAAATTGGAAAAGAATAAATTTATAATCTCATCAGCTTTTATCGGTGTATATGTTTCTTTCTCCAATTCAACAATTTTGTTAACTCATTAAAGGCAGAAAAAGTCTTTTTTTAAAGTCATCAAGTCTCAAATAAATCACAGATAAAATAACAGTGATTCATTGAACACGTTTTGTGTGCCTGGTGCTTTACATATATTATTTTCTGTTATTAGCAAACTGCTTTGTATTTACAGATGAGAAATCTGATACTTAAAGAGTTTTAGTTACTGCTTTTCCAAGGACACATAACTAATAAGTTGCAGGGTCTAGATTCAAAGTCTGGCTTCTGTTACCCCATCCAACAGTCTTATCTACTACTAGAAGCCCGGTGCACGAAATTCATGCACTTGGGGAAGGGGGTCCCTCAGCCCAGATTGCAAGAGGACGCAGGCCAGGCCAAGGGATTCCACTGTTGCATGATTGGGGCCAGGGAGGGATGCAGGAGGTTGGCTAGCCGGGGAGGGACTGCGGGAGGGCTCCAGGGCGTGTCCATCCCATCTTGCTCAGTCCCTATCAGCTGTACCCCAGCAGCAAGCTAACCTACCAGTTAGAGTGTCTGTCCCCTGGTGGTCAGTGCACATCATAGTGAGTGATTGAGCAGCCTTAGTGTATCATTAGCATAATACACTTTGATTAGTTGAATGGATGACTGGGTAACCAGACACTTAGCATATTAGGCTTTTATTATATAGGATGTTACATTCCCTATAAAGCATGTGGCAGGGGCTGTTTTTGCCTACCAAATATCCATTCTCTCCCTCTTTCTTATTGTAGAACACTGAATTTTAACTGAGCACTGCTTTTCAGCCTCCCCTGCAGCTAAGAATGAACAGGTGACTATAAAATATATGGAATATGTAATCTGTAAATGGAATGTTTTCTGGAACTTCTTTCTCCCTCCCTACACCACCCTTGCTTTGTGAGATGTCCATGGTATAGCTAGAGCTTTAGCAACTATTTTGACCCATCAGAGGACTGAAGTTGTTCCCCTCAATGTCAGGCTAAACTCAGATGTTTTAAAAAGGATAAACTTTTGAAGGATAATTCCTTCATAGATAAAACTTAGAAGATAATGTAACTAATATGAAGTATAGTAGGAATTAACTATTAGTTTTTTAAAATCTTTCTGTGTACTGTATTAGGCCAAAATTGTTTACATTTTTACATGTGAAAGAATAACATAAAGATGTCTCTAAAATGCAGAATCCTGGGCTCAAGATTTAGAGAGTCTGACTAAATTGGTCTGAGGGGATCTTTATTTTTAGCTAGCACTACCAGACATTCTAATGTTGATGCTCTGTATCCAAAAACTTTGTTAGAAACTACTATTAACTCTTTTGTGCCACATATTTTTGTTATCAATTTAGCCATTGTTAAATGAATTTGAATTTGATTACGTATACGCTATGCTCATAAAAATAAAATATTATTTAACTAGAGGCCCAGCGCACGATTAAACCGTGCACGGTTAGGAGCCCTAGGCCTAGCTGCAATCAGGGCCATGTCCACCGCCCAGCGTCGCTCCTCCACCTCCATGGCCCCTGCCCCGTGAACCTCCATGCTCCCAGCCCCCACCCTGGAGGCTCCTTGGCCTCAGCTGCCCAAGCCCCAAGACACTCCTCTGCTGCCCCGCGAAGCTCCGTGCTCATAGCCCCCGCCCCACTCCTCCACCTCACCTCCACTGCCCCGCGGAGCTCCACCCTAACAGCCCCCGCCCCACGAGGCTCCTTGGCCTCAGCCACGGCCACAATGCTCCTTCACCTCACCACCCTGCGAAGCTCCATACTCACAGCCCTGTCCCGCTCCTTCACCTCGTGTCCACCGCCCCTACCCCGCAAGGCTCCTCCGCCTCAGCCACCCAGGGAAGCTCCATGCTCACAGCTCCCCACCCCGCAAGGCTCCTCAGCCTCTGCGGCCCCACCCCACCTCGCTGTGAGAGCCGGACCGGTCCTTTGGTCATTTGGGCTCACAGCTCCCTCCTCCCGCCGCTGTGCCATGGGTGGCCGGGGGTCCACAGCTCCCACTCCCTCAACTCCCTAGCCTGCTGATTGGTCGTCCGTCCGGTCGTGACGGCACCTGGCTTTTTATATATATTAGGATTGTTTCCTTAAAATATACCCTCTTAATGTGGGACACTGTGGGATACTCCCAGATCAGCCATGCTTGGAGCCACCCAAATAAATGGTAACTGTCATTACCACATGTTCTACAAAATTTTTGAATAGATATTCCATTTGCCAGGGTTAAAAAAATCAAGGTGTCCTGTACACCAAAAGGTGGTGGGTTTCATTCCTGGCCAGGGCACATTAGTGGCTGCAGTGGAAGGAGTGAGAAGTGGCTGCTAATGAGTACAGGGTTATTTTAGGGGTAATAAGGATGTTCTGGAACTAGATAGTGCTTGATAGTTGCATAACTTATGGATATACTAGAAATCAATAAATTATATATTTTAAAATGGTGACTTTTACATGTGAATTGTATTTCAATTTAAAAAATAACTTTGTACATATCATTTCATATGAGTTCAGGGGTGGGCAAACTTTTTGACTCGAGGGCCACAATGGGTTCTTAAACTGGACCCGGAGGGCCGGAACAAAAGCATGGATGGAGTGTTTGTGTGAACTAATATAAATTCAAAGTAAACATCATTACATCAAAGGGTATGGTCTTTTTTTTTTTTTTTTTAGTTTTATTCATTTCAAACGGGCCGGATCCGGCCCGCGGGCCATAGTTTGCCCACGGCTGGTATAGATATTCTTATAGAATAAAATCCCAGAAGTGGAATTGGTGTGTCAGTGTGTCAGAAGTCATGCACACTTTTACTTTGCAATTTTCATAGATTTTGCTGAATTTTTCTCTAGGTTTGTGTGCCAGTTCATACTCTCATCAACATGTATGAGGGGGCTTGTTTTATCATAACCTTGCCAACACAGTGTGTTGTCAAACTTTTATCAATCTGACAGATTTTTAAGTGATACCTTGGTATAATTTTAATTTGCTGCTCTCCTATTATGAATGAAGTGGAGTTGTTGTTGGTTTTGGGGTGTGTGTGTGTGTGTATTTATTTATTTATTTATTATTTATTTTTGCCTACTTCCTATCAAATAACTTTAATTCATTGGAAATGTTTGCTTGTACTGCCATGTTTTGCAACATAAGAATCTGTAATTCTTATGGCAAGAAGGAGCTTGCTCTGTTTCCAACCCGCTCAATCAACCCCAATTTTAGTTTTACCCTACAGCTCAGTATATAATTACTCAAATTGCAATGATTCTCTCTAGCTACAAATTGAACCTTTACAGAAAATGAACCAACTGACATCAAGAGAAAATAATCGCTGAGTTTTTAGCCTTTGGATCTGAGCTTTGAAAACCAAACAAAAGGTTGCAACCTTTCCAAACTACAATAATCTCTCAATCCTGACTTCTGAGTCCCCCCCTACCCCCTCAGGGTTAAATCTATGATTTGTAGCTCTTTTCTTCTAGCTAGAAACATAGACCATATAAACACTGTTCATTACTTAAACACATTTATTTGTATAGTTCCCTTCATCACCGATGATTAATGTGTAATAACTTGGATCACAAAATGTGCCCATTTTCTGGGTGGGAAAACAGGTTCTGATGAGAATTCCCATGTTGAGATCAATGGCTAGTCTATCTGCCAATAATGTACAGCTATTTCAATTTTCAGCGGTAATATTTTAGCTTCTACAATTTCAAAACAAATATTTTTACTGTAATTTCTAAAATGCTCTCAATTAAATTCATTTCTAAGCAGATGCGTAATTTAAGACTTTAGTAGTACTTTACACCAATTTTCTCTTAGGATTTTCCCTACCTAGATCTGAAGGCTTAACATCTCTGAGTCTTAGAAAAGTTGTTCAAGATTGTAGAAACAAAAGTCACAATTGCATTGGTTATATTACATTAGTGTACAAAAGCCACATGGTTTGTGGCTGCCATATTTGACAGTGCATTTAAAATAATTCCATCATTATAGATAGGACCAGCTTCATTGGTGTGCAACCCAAGCAGCTACACAAAGCCCCAAGCTTAGAGGGATCTGTTTGGTTTAATGCTTTGCTGTTGCTGTCTTGAAATTCTTTATAATTTTTAGACAAGGGGCCTCACACTTCTATTTTGAACTGGGACTGGCAAATTATGTGTGGATCCTGATGGAAGAAAGTTGTATTTGGAGTGCATTATTATGCATCAAAGTAGTAAAGAAGACAGGTTATAGTTGCAATAGACCTTATTGGAGAAGGGAGATTTGAACTGCTCAATGTTGCCATGAGCTTGTTTCTCCAGCCTGGAATAAAACACTTGTCCAGCCTCCCCTGTGGAAAAAGGGCCAACCAGATACAAATCTTCACACAAGATTTGTACTTGTGTGCAGTATAGCTGGGTCCTGCCCCCTTGGGACTGCCTCTTGCACTGACCAGCTGCTCCTACCCTATGTCTATTCTGGAACTAACCCTAAAGAAAAATATTCCCAAAACTCACTCCAAACAAACACAACTGAATTCAAAATCAGTGAGCAAGTTTTCATGTAGGAATAATTCTCACATGGGTACAAATGTCATTTGAATCCAGTCTTCTCATTGCCTAAATACTTTCAGATAAAGTGCCAAGGTGAGAGGCAAGCCCATATCTAGATTCATAGCTGCCCCATAAACTGCAACAACCAAAATATGCTGACTTATCTGAACTACAATACCAAACCTTACATTTTCATCTTCCCATGCCACAAAGTTTTCACAATTATGATAGGTGGGAATGTTCTGTATTTTCCCGTCTTCCCATGCAAATCCTATGCCTGTTTTTTCACTTACTAGCATACTAAATAAACTTACCCCATTATGGTGATAATAGCTTTTAGAGAAGCATGGAGTAACAGAACGTAGCAGACAGTAAAGCTCTTTCTGAGGTGTTTTCCTTGAAGTTTTGGAGTTAAGGAGCTATTATTTGTCAAAGAGAACATAGGGATTTCCAGATTTATAGCACTGGCGAATTTATCTCAAGGGATGTTGGGAAATGAATAATGGAAGGAGCACAAGCTATGTGCCTGGGAAGAAAACTTCAGGACAATAATTACCAAGATTATAATGAAAACCAAGTGGTAATTAGCTCTATTGGTTAAGCTAATTAAGGGAGCAAAAAAATACTTTGAGAAAATAAAATTTCAGATATTTAATATTATAGCATTTTTACTACAACTTCAGAATAGCTTTGAGAACATGCAAGTGTAATTTAGAAGATAGTTCTCTATATAATGGAGTGGTAGGCGTGGCAATAAATGGTGTTAAAAGCACATTAAAAGCTGTATGTAATTCACAAGTCCATACTTTGGATTAAACATGCTAGAAAGTGCTTGTGTTTAATGTCATATCTGAGCCTTCATTAGATTGTTGTGCCTTTGAGTTTCTGCAACTGAAAATTATAGAGTTAGCCATAATATTTTCCCCACCCAAATTGTTGAAATCTGTGCTTTTATCATTACACAACACAAAGAAAAAAAAGCATGTCTTATATCAGAATTATTTTGTACTTTTACAACCAAAGTTACCTGAATGAAGACCCTTTACCCATCCATCTATTCATTCATTCATTTGCTCATTCATCAAACACCAAGATTCCCCCATTATTCTTTGCCAGATGCTGACCTAGGACATAGGGTCACAAAAGCAAGTGAGGTAAGGCTACTGTCTTCAAGTAGCTTGCAGTCTGGTGGGAGTAGAAATATCTGTTTGGTGGATGACATTAATTTGGAGAAATTCTTAGTCATTATTGTTTCTGATATGTCTTCTGTTCCTTTCTCTGTTCTCTTTCTAGTATTCCCATTATGCACATGGTACATCTTTTGTATTGTCCTACAGTCCTTGGATATTCTGTTCTATTTTTTCAATCTTTTTTTTTTGTTTGTCTTTCATTTTGGGAGGTTTCTATTGATATATCCACAAGTTCAGAGATTCTTTCCTAAACCCTGTCCAATCTACTAATAAACTCATCAAAGGCAGGCTTCATTTTTGTTACAGTGCTTTTGATCTCCAGCATTTCTGTTCATTTCTTTCTCAGGATTTTCATATCTCTGCTTTTATTGTCCATCTGCTCATGCATGCTGTCTACTTTACCCATTAGAACCCTTAGAATGTTAATCATATTTGTTCTAAATCCCCAATCTGATAATTCTAACATCTCTTCCATGTCTAGTTCTGATGCTTGCTCTATCTCTTCAAATTGTGTTTTGGCCTTTTGGTATGCCCTGAAATTCTTTTCTTGATAGATGGACATGACATACTGGGTAAAGGGATCTGCTGTATACAGGTCTTCAGTAATGTGGTGGTGAGGTTTCTGGGGAGGGAAGCATTCTATAGTTCTAGGACTAGGTCTCAGTTTTTTACTGAAAATATGCCTCTGGCCTGTGAACTACACAAGTGTTTCTCAATTTTTCCACCCTTTTCTGTGGGACAGGATGGCTAGAATTGGCTATTAGGTGGGCTGGAATTGACTATTTCCTGTCTCCCAGATTAGTTAGGCTCTGGTAATATATATCCCATTAGGTTAGGCTCCGGTTGACTAGTTTCTCCTGAGGGCAGGCCTTGTGAAGAAGAGTGCTCTGGCATTTCAACCTTGTTCTTTTCCCCCTCCTTCTGCCCCAAACATGAGGGGATTTCTCTCCAGTATTCACTATGAGAACCTGGTCAAGCTTTTGGAGGTAAAAGCCACAAAAGTGTGGGGCTCCCCTATGAGTGGGTCCCTCTGGAGTTTTTAACTCTCAGACTTGTGTACATTGAATCCCCAGCAATTTGTCAATTACAATCCAGGTTTTCCTACGTTGGCACTGTTTCCTCTGGCGGTTTCTGCTTGTGAGTCTTCGCTCCGGTGAGCCATGACTCCTTGTATTCTCCAGTTTGTCTCTACTCTTGGGGGCAGTGGTTTTCCCTGTGTCCTCTTCTCTCATGGATCCAAGAAGAATAGTTGATTTTTCAGTCTCTTTCTCAGTCTTTTTACTTGTTAGGATGGAGTGGTGACTTCCAAGCTCCTTAGATACAAAACCAGAAACCAGAAGTAGAATATTTTAATATTTGTATTGTCAGATAAGGGTAAAACATTTTAATTTCCACTTCCCTGACTTCTGGTGACATTGGCATCTTTCATGTATGCCTTTGAATCAAATCTTAAAAGATGAATCAGTGTTCAGCAGAGGGAAAAATATGAGCAAAAGCATAGATGTATGAATTGTCCACAGTTCCCAGGGTGTTTTATGGGCACTGAAATTGCTTAGGATAAAGGATGAGAGAGTGACTTCAAGAAAAATGAGGCTTAGAGTAGAGAGGGCCCACAGTGCCAGTTGTTTGGACTTAATCCTGCCCCATAGTGCAGAGCTATTGAAGGGTTTTAAACAGGGCTGCAAAAGGTCAGATTTGTTTTTGGGAAAAAAAGTAATCTCTCAGCTGTGAGAAGAGTGAAATGGGATGAAAGCACAGAGACTGAAAAGAGAAGATCAAATTGGAGGGAACTGCAGTGGGAGGGCAGGGGTACAGGGCCTGGAGGTGGAGGAGTAGAGGGGCAGATGGGAGAGAGGTTAGGAAGACAGAGCCATGGCACCACCTGCCAATTATCTGTGAGGGTGGGAAAGTGGGAAGCCAGTTAGAGAGTCAGTTTTCCATCTGAGTGTTGCTGTGAATGGCTTTATATAAAAAAAGACAGTTACAGAGTGGTTAAATTTCAGTAGGGTTTCTACAGATGTATTTTTTTAAACTTAAAAAATGCACATTTACTTAAGAGACAGACAATATTGGCTGACAAGAGCCAGTAATAAATGAACTGCAAGGGAAAACTAATAGAAAAATATTTTTAAAAATGGATGAAGGGAAAAAATGTAAAATACAGGTGAATGAGGATATGAAAGAAAAACAGAGAGGTTTTAATATTTGTTTGTTTGTTTACATATCCTATACATACAACAGCATATGCTCTGAAAATATAGAATATTAATTTATGGGAGACAATAGATTCTGAAACATAAGTCTGATGAAAATCTCAAAGTGACCACTACTCCAGACCGCCATTGTTGAGTTCTCTTAAGAACTTGAGTATCACCATGCAGCACTCCCTTAACCTCCTAATGCTGTTTAATATAAAGAGAAATTATTACCCCTATTTTATAGACTGGAGTCCTGAGGTATGAAATAAGTTATCTGTTAGTTATTTATTTTTTAGGCACTTATTTCATTGCTGGGGTAATTTTCATCTGAGTTCTGAAATCCCTTAACATTCCTGGACTGCTTCCCTTCCTCAGAGTGTTTTAGGCACAGCAATTACTGATGCTATTTCTCTAACTCTGTATATGCCAACCTTTGGATAAATACTAATTTATCTTGGAATCGGTGATACTTTTTAATGTATGTCTGTAAAAATCATCTTTGGTTGAAGGGTACTGTGGAAAACAATGCTTTGTATTATCATCTTCCTAAAACTTCCATGAAATAAAACATATTAACTTAGGGAATGTATAATAGCAACATTGGGTATTTCCATCATTTTAATTTTATAATTTAATTTTTGGATAGTTAGCAAATATGCTGTGAATGTTTGTGTCCCCCGCCCCCAACTAACCCACAGTGTAATGAATGGTGTTAGGAGGTGAGCCTCTAGGAGATGATTACATCATGATGCTGGAGCCCTCCTGAAGGATTAGTGTTCTTAAAAGAGAGACCCCCTGCTTCTCCCACCATGTGAGGACATAGCCAGAAGGTGCCAGCTATGAACCAGGAAGAGGGTCCTCACCCGAAGGGCAGGTGCCTTGACCTTGGACTTTCAGCTTCCAGACTGTGAGAAATAAGTTTTTGTTGTTTATAAGCTACCCAGTCTGTGATATTTTGTAGTAGCAGCCCAAATGGACTAAGACAAGCACAAAGAAAAAATAATAATCATCCATATTCCTGCCATCCTTAACTAATCACTATTATCATATTGTCATCCCCCCCCCCCACACACACATTTTAAAAAGAAAAATTAGTCTAGTCTCATACTTGTTTCAGGGAATTCAAATAATAGAATTTCACAAAGAAAGAAAAATTAAAAGAAACTGTTGAACTGGAAATAATTTTGTTGTTGTTGTTAATCCTCACCCAAGGATATTTTTTTATTGATTTTTAGAGTGGAAGGAAGGAGAGAGAGAAATACATCAATGAGAGAGAGACACATCAATTGGTTGCCCTCCTCACATGCCCCAGGTCTTGACTGGGGTGGGGATTGAGCCTGCAACCCAGGTACATGCCTGGAATTGAACCCAAGAACCTTTAGTCTGTTGGCCGATGCTTTAACCACCGATCAAAACCAGCTAGGGCTGTAAATAAATATTTCTTTGCCATAAAATATATTATTTCCTGCAGGACTCTAAATACTCTAACATGTTAAAAGGCTGGATTCACTGTCCTTTTTAAAACACACACACACACACACACACACACACATTTTAATTGGATATATCATCAATGACTAATGACTTTCTGCTAAAAAATGAGAACAGTAGCATCTTTACACTCCCTCCAATCTCTTTATCCTACCCCAGTTCAAAACATTACCTTCTATTTTATAATCATAATTCTCATATAAATTTTAGCAGGCATGGCTAATGCACTGAAAAACCCTCTGTCTAAACCTCTGCCATTCTCAATATTTTCCACATGGAAGCAGCTGCTCCTGAAAACTCTCTCCCCCACTGTCAACTCCCAACCACAGCTTTTCAACACAATCAACAAGTCTGACTTCCTTCCTCCTGCCCCCACATCTCTAATAAGGTCCAAGAGAAAGGTAAGTGGGAAAATGCCTAGAGAATTAATAACTACAGAGTTTTACTTTGCTTGTGGGAGTGGGAAAGAAGCTATGAACATTCATGCATTAGTAATTTTGACTCTATGACTTTTTGTAACACTGCAATGATCTTCTAGAATGAGGAATCTAAACAGTAGAACTCAGGTGATACAACTGGCTTCTGAGAACTTAACAAGGAAGTAGTGACAAGAAGTCCAGGGAGAATAGGGCCAAGAGGCAAAGAATGATGGGAAGGGTATTTCCAGTGTTTCCAGTATCAGAGAGCCTGGCACAGGGGCTGCACCCCCATCTCGGGGGAGTGCAGCCAGTCTCTACTCATCTCCAGGCTTCCTACTCATTTAAACAGAAAGCTCAGTATTTAGAGCTAAACATCTGGCTTGACAGCAGGGAACATGTGTTAATGGTAGTTCAGAGGAATTGCTGTGTTTGCAGCTGTTTCTTCTTGATAAAATAATTGTTGTTTCAAATGGGAAATTATTATGTAGAATCAGAGTCAAATGAAAAAGTGGTGTCTTACCACAGCTTGATTTAGCGGTATATAAATAGGTTTTGGGAAAGGAAGGTATAACATTATAAAGCAAGATCATTATAAATAGTGGATAAGCACTTTCCTAAAGAACAAAAGGGAACAATACCAGAGAAATGTGACATGTGACAAGAGGCTTGGGTCACATGTCAAATCAATGACTACACGTGTTTTCTAACCCTATTTCATAGAACACACACACACACACACACACACACACACACACACACACATGTTTAATCTGCTTTGCCCAGATTACAAACTTAGTTGTTTACTGAAAGGCACAGAAAAGCTGGTTGGAGCAGCTATTTGTATGATTTAAAAATATTTCCAAAGTATTGAGCCAAGGGTCAAACTGTAATTTACTTGCAAAACTATTAGTTGAAGAAAGAAATTAATTAAAAAAAAATTTTTTTTGCCTGTATCTGCAAAGAGCAGTTGAGAGAGTGCAGATGACTTAGGTCCTAGGGTGAGAAGGTAGCCTGGGGGACTAAAAAGAAACAGAAGCTGAGAAAGAGGTTGCAGAACATGCTGCATGTGCTGATTGTCTTTTCCTATGATACTTGGCCATGGTAAAGACCCTAAACTGGCTAAACATTAAAAATGTGAAGGTCTTACGTTACAAGGGCAGAATAGATGGAATTTGGTAAGTATAGGGTAGCAAGAATTTCAGAACTTGGAAAACACAGACAAAGAATCTGGATGTAAACTGCTCCTCAGACTGGAAGATCACAATTGACTGATTCATTTTTCTCAACTCACTGATTCATTCTTCTGCCAGTTCAATCTTCTATTGAACCCCTTTTGCATGATTAATACATTTTATTTTATTAAAAATATTAATATAGCCCTGGCCGGTTTGGCTCAGTGGATAGAGCGTCGGCCTGCAGACTGAAGCGTCCCAGATTCGATTCGGGTCAAGGGCATGTACCTTGGTTGCAGGCACATCCCCAGTGGGGATTGTGCAGGAGGCAGCTGAATCCATGTTTCTCTCTCATCAATGTTTCTAACTCTCTATCCCTCTCCCTTCCTCTCTGTAAAAAATCAATAAAATATATTAAAAAAATAAAAATATTAATATACATGTACCATATAAGCACTTACTTTTTTATATTACCATGAAATATTTACAAAAAATTGGTCATATTTTAGGCTGAAAACGAAATAGTGCAAAGGGTATAATTTGTATTGGCTACATACTCAGATCACAAAATGCAGTAAAAAACTAACCACTTTGAAATTTAAAAACACCTTCCTAAATAACTATTGGGTCCAAAAAATAAAATTAAAATGGAAATAACTGATAATTTGGACATTAATAATAATGGTAATACCACACTTAAAACAAGTGGGAGTGGTTCTTATGTTTAGAGGACAATTCATAGATTAAATAATTTTATCATTGCAAAAACATTTTAAGTTAATAACTAAGCATTTACCTAAAAATCTAGGAGCATAATTGCAAAATAAACTTAAAGAAATATAATTCATAAAAATTGGTCACATTTAAACAATGTATAAATCCAAAAATATAGGTTTTTTTTAAGTTATATTTTATGTTGTTGGTCTTTAAGATGGTTATAGATAGATAGATAGATAGATAGGTAGATAGATAGGTATTTGTATTGATTTCAGAGAATAAGGGAGAGGGAGAGAGAGAGAAACATCAATGATGAGAGACAATCATTGATCGGCTGCCTCCTGCACGCCCCACATTGGGGATCGAGCCTGCAACCAGGGCATGTGCTCCAACCAGGAATCAAACCATGGACCTCCTAGTTCATAAGTCGACACTCAACCACTGAGCCATGCCGGCTGGGCTAAGATGGTTTTTTATAAAGATTATGAAATAGACATATTTTGGTCAAAGGAGGTCACTCATAGACAAATCAGGCCACATCTAGGGCCTTACATAGGCTATATACTACTGCAATTTTTCTCTTAATATTCAATAGTTTTTACTTGATAATATTTCTTATTTTATTCACACATATGTTGTTTGAATATCCACACAATATCAATGTGCCTGCATTTCCACCTATATCTCTAGGTGGAGGTATATTTATAAACATTTCTGCAGCAGAATAAAGTAAATATTGTCAGGAAAGAAGTGCTGTTTGAAATAGAAAAACATAAACATGTTTCTCACTGGACTTTGGCCTCTGTAAGAACTAACTGCCCTTCTGGGTAACTAAATCAACAGAGATTTCAACCAGCTGGACTATAATCACACACCAGTGTAATTGGTGCCTCAGGGAAATCGGTGAAACTGGAAAACCAGTTAGGACAGTGGTGAGCTGTTTCTTGGATCCTGGAATTTTTCCTTAAGCCTGGGTCTACTGCAACCTTTTCCAGCAAGGATTCAGGATCTAGAGAAGGGGCTGATGTACAAACAGATACACTACACAAGAAATATAAATTTAGAAGGCATGAGGAGCCAGGCGGAGACCTTACTCTCTAGCGGAGAGGCTCTCTGAATCCCCAGACCCATTAGCTTTTATTGACTAGAATACACATTTGCCCTTTAGCAAAGCAAACAGGCATATCAATGGTAAAGTTTGGTAAACAATAAAAGGATTACCAGGTTAGGGGATTGCTTTCAGCCATTTGGCCAAAAGCAGGGCATTATTATGCTGATTTTCAGCCCTTGCTGAATATCAAAGTCCATTAGCCTTCCAGTAGACTTCTTGCATAATTATGCTAACTACTTGTTGGTCTTTGCCTCCCGCATGGGTCTTCACTTCTCTTTGTTCTGGGTGTGGCTCCTTTGATGAACTTCTAAAATCATTTTGTTACAAACAAGTACCTAGCCATTGTTCTTATGGACACACCAAACAGAATGCAGATGTTTCCAATTGAGATAAATTTTGTTTAGAAATATAAATTCTATGTCTTTCTAGAATGAGGCTACTACAGAGTTAGGAGGAAAAAATCTTTGTACTCAATTGAAAAGAATTGTTCTTGAGAGATGAGAGTGCCTTTTTATTCAGTTATTAGAGGCCCAGTGCACAAAATTTGTGCACTCAGAGGGGTTCCTCAGCCTGGCCTGCGCCCTCTCACAGTCCGGAAGCCCTCAGGGGATGTCTGACTGACGGCTTAGGGAGCGGGCCTAAGCCGTCAGTCAGACATCCTTAGCACTGCCGCAGAGGCGGGAGAGGCTCCCGCCACCACCTCTGCGCTTGCCAGCTGTGAGCCTGGCTTCTGGCTGAGCGGCGCTCCCCTTGTGGGAGTGCACTGACCACCAGGGGGCAGCTCCTGTGTTGAGTGTCTGCCCCCTGGTGGTCAGTATGCATCATAGTGACCAGTGGTTCCGCTGTTCGGTTGATTTGCGTATTAGCCTTTTATTATATAGGATTTCCTCACAAGAAATCATGAGACTAGGACCATGCCAAAGGGGACACATAGGTCTAATTTCTTCCTTACTGCATGAAAGAAAGACCATGAAATGAAACTGCACTGGATTGTTACAGCCTACCACATAGTGGATCATTAATGCCTCACATATGATGCCACTTGTAAATGGATAAGCCAGATGTTGGGAGCCGTACTGTCAACTATGTGTACTTGTCACTTTTCATAGGTTAGGGGGGGACCAAAGGATCTCTGAGAGTGTGGATTAGGAAATCTCTTCTGGAGAAAGAATAAAGGTGGTCCCCCCTACAGCCATGGCTGCCATAGTCGCTACCCCTGGTCCAGGTGCTTCCCTGCCCCCCGACAAATTGCTTCCGAAAGGTGATGTGGAGAAGACTGAGGAGGAGCTGGAAGAGGATGAGCCCGATGAGACCCTCTCGGAGAGACTCTGGGGTCTGACGGCAGAGAGGATCTGGTCCGCAGCCGGAGCCACTTTTGATCTCTCCCTCTTTGTGGCTCAAAAAAATGTACAGGTTTCCAGGACAGCCTTATGGATCGGGACACCTTCCTTCATGATCCTGGTTCTTCCTGTTCTCTTTGAGACTGAGAAGTTGCAAATGGAGCAACAGCAGCAACTGCAGCAGCGGCAGATACTCCTAGGGCCTAACAGGGCTGTCAGGAGGAATGCCAGGGGCTCTACCTTCACTTCCTGGAAAGATCTAGATTGTTACTGCTCTATTTGACCTGTCTTGGTGGGAGAAGTTTGCAAATTCAATACTGTTTGAACTGATTTTTTTCTTTTTCTTTTTTTTGGCACCAAAAACCTGGTTGGGGAAAATTTCCCCTTCATTGTCTCATGGAGAGACTCCCAACTTGCAACTGTGCCCTCCAAGCCTTCCTGACTGACTTCTCTCCTCACTCTGACAGCACAGTGCATCGATGCAGATGGTCACTCCAACTCCAGCCATCCTGCCTCTCCCTAAGTTACTCCTAACCAGGTCTCCTCAGTGTCTGCTTGTGGAGTAGGAACTGATGCCAGTGGGAAGGATGTACCCCTGACCATTAACGACCGTTTTGTTTTGACATGCACACTATATGAAACACAAAATGCATTACAGCTGTAGCTGGAAAGCAGCCACTGTGGATTTCTATGTCTGTTGGAAACGAGGGAGGGCTGGCAGCAGTTTTAACCGCAGGATGGGTACTGTGGAGGGCAGAGCAGGAGCTCACTTCCTCTGCACATTTTGGCCATTAGACCTGTGTGTGTGTCTAAAAGAGAAAAGAAAGTCAGTGCTCACTTTTGTAATTAAATACTTAAAATGATTTATAAAAATAAAGGTGGCCTCAGGTTAGATTAGAGGAAGAAAGGGCTTCATCTTCTCTCTTGGTTGATGGCAACAGGACCAGACTCTGGTTGAGGAGGACATGATAGAGACACATAACCGTAGATGACAGGATGACCTTGGCTACTTGTGACACACTGAGGACTAATGAGGGAAATGGCTGCAGAGGATCCTTAGTGCAGGCAGTGGCTGACTGACTCTAGGACCAATACTTAAATTTCCATTTTATATTTTTTTCTTTTGTATGTTCTAATTCTCTTTTTATATTTTTGAGCCTTCAGTAAATTTTTTAAGTGCTACAGTCCAAGGTTCTTCATGTGGGGAATTAGGAATGGGGCTGTGTTTATAGCTGAGACAGTAGTTTAGGAGTGTGAATTTTCCTCCTTCTGTACTCTTCCTGAAGTCAGCTTGGTGGTAGTTATCAGAAAATTAAATTGGCATTCTGGCTGAGTAGAGCGTCACATGAAAGGCAATAAGCTGAGTGCAAGTGGACACTATTGCCAATGTGAAACAGCTTCCCCACCTCCAAAGGGGGGAAATTGACTAGGGGTTAGGCCATGTTTTGATATTATATAGATGGGACTATCTAGCCAGCAGATATTTTAGTTGTAGATGTCAGTCACATAAGAAGAGTCATTCATGCCAGCTAGGCTAACTTGGCAATTAAATTGTAACAGCTTGTGGTACTTTACAACTACTATAGAAAATGCAACTGAAGAAATAAATTACCCATGGTTAATAGTTAATTATAAAATAGTGAGATTATTACCATCTCCAAAATGCCTAATATTGAGCAGAATATGATAAACACAGAAAATTGAGTTTATACCAAATGAAAACCAGATTTAAAACGAATGCAGCCTGCTTCCCATATGAGTTTCTCTCTACAATCTCTTTGACAAGATTGAAGGGACAAGTTGACCATCAAGACATGGAAACAAATGTTTATATGTTAAAACAGGTATTGTTTGGCATCGCTTTGTTTATGGGCCAAAGGTACAAATTTCTCCTGTTTCTTGGGAAAATTCTGTGGTTTTTGTTGCTGTCATGTCATAATTCCTATAATGCTGCTTAGGAGTCTTAAACAGATGCGGAAGGGATTATTTGCTTTCTACTATAGCATGGTGGGAAACTTAAGTTGATTTGCAAAGTACTGTAGTTCTTCAAAGGCACAAACATTTATTTGTTTGTTTATTTATTTATTTTATTATTATTATTTTCAATTCTCACCCAAGGATATTTTGCCATTGCTTTTTAGAGAGAGTGGGAAGGGGAGAGACAGAGAGAGAGAGAGAAACATCGATGTGAGACACATAGATGAGTTGCCTGTTGCATGCTTTCTCCCTCCTCTCCCCCCGCACCAGGGGCCTGGCTGGGGAGGAGCCTGCAACCAAGGTACGTGCCCTTGACTAGAATCAAACCCAGAACCCTTTAATCCACAGCCTGACACTCTATCCACTGAGCCAAACTGGGTAAGGCAAGGCACAAACATTTTTAAAAATGTAATTTAATATGGGCAGCTAAGAGGAAAGTGCACATAAAAAAATAAGTATCTTTTTATTTTCAGCATCAATTTTGTCACAAATATGTTGCAGTTCAGTTATTCTGTGTATATATAAAATTTCTGCAAATTTTGACAATTAAAGAATCTATTTTGATTGGTAAGATATAGCTTGTTTGAACACAATTATGAATTTTACATTCATCACAATAAATTATATGTACACTTACACTGTACAGATATTTTAATGAGCTAGAACAGTGGTTGGCAAAACATGGCGTGAGGACCAAATTATCACACCCATTTTTACGTATTTTCTACATGACTGCAGTTGGTCAAACTGCAAAGTTTGAGGGCACACTCTCCAAGACAGCTATCACTCTGACACTACCAGGAAGTTTGGAAGATTCCAAAAACCACCCAAGCCTAGTGAATTTTGTAGTTCACTAGAAGGGTTCATAGCACTCACTGAAAGTTATTATTATACTTACAATCATGATTTATGACAGGGAAATTATACATATTAAAATCAGCCAAAGGAAGGGAAACATTAGACACAGCTTGGGAGGGTTCCTAAGGCAAAGCTTCCGTTGTCCTCTCCCATGGAGTAATGATCCATTACCATCCCAGCATCAGTATTTGACAATATCCATGAATTGGTGTCAGAGTTTTGTTGGAGCTTCATTTCATAGGAATAATAGATTGATTGATTACCCACATGATTGAATTCAGTCTCCACATCAACTGATACCACATGACTCAAAGTCTTCACCCTAAATCACATGGTTGTTCTTTCTGGTGTGGCCAGCTAGTACCCTAAACAAAGACACTCCTATTAATGATGACATAGATCGCCTTCCAGAAGCATTTTTATACCTGTTGATCAAAAGTAAATTAATCACACATTTAACATACAATTAATGCCAGTATCAATGTTTAGTCTTAAGCCATTAATGGGCAAATGTTACTGGTAAGAAAAAGGATGGTATGTAGGGAGTCTCCTTGCTAGGGTTGGATTTAAACCTCTGAACATTGTTTTGTGCTTTTGTGCATTGAGTAGGTTGATTAAATTTTGGGAAAGATCCAGCAGTAAGGGCCTTATTGTTCCATCAGTAAACTTTTACCAAGATCCTCCTTTCAGCAACATAACCAACAGGCACACAGTTCTCCAATTGTTCAATTATCTGCTCCAGATAATGTGGGAGAAAAAAATGGTGAGAAAAAAGTGGTGATTTACACGCTAAGGCACGGGTTATTGGATTCAAAGCAGTTTTTTTCTAGATCTGTAAAGTCAATTTTTTTTCCCTAATTCTAAGCCCTGTGAAGATTTGGCTTTTTTCACACATATTATTAAAATAAAAACTAAGCTATATTCTTTCTCCTGAACTTATTTGTAGGTTGTTACAGTAATGGATGATCATTAAAGAAATTGAAAGTAAAGTAGAAAAAGAAAACAGTCTATTATTTCATCTATCATCTTTTGTAATTTTAGATCTTAAAAATGAAGGTGTGCCTTTCCTCTTCATACTCTATATAACTTACCTTTTCCCATTTATTATTATACTTGTTCTTACAAATTATTACAGATTAAGAAAAACATTTTAATTGTTATATAATAATCCTTGCATGGGTTTAGCATTGTTAATTTAACCATTTGACTTTTGTTTTCTACATTTTTCTCAAATGGTGTTTTTGTTTCTTTGTTTGTTTGGTGGAGTAATATACCAGAATATCATTCCAAAATCCTTTTTATAACTTTATGCAAGCTGATAGGATAATCCAGAATCTTTCCTCTAATGCAGCGTTCTCAACCTGGGGGTCTCGACCCCTTTGGGGGTCGAACGACCCTTTCACAGGGGTCGCCTAAGACCATAGGAAAACACATATATAATAACATATTGTTTTTGTGATTAATCACTATGCTTTAATTATGTTCAATTTGTAACAATGAAATTGGGGGTCACCACAACATGAGGAACTGTATTAAAGGGTCGGGGCATTAGGAAGGTTGAGAACCACTGCTCTAATGGATATCAATTGCTTATATAATAAAACACATGTATTTACATAAGTTAAATTTCATAATCAAGTCAAATAAGTTTCTTATTTATAATTTTCTTTATCTTAGCAAATACTAAGACGTATTTAATACTATATTCATTTGCATGTTTAATCAATTGAATTTTCAGAAATGTTGCATATGAGGAAGAACAAAAATTAGTGTTGTCTAGGAAATATCAGTGAAACTTATCTTGGTCAGTGTGGTTTGGCCTGAAATGGGCAGTCACCGAGTAAGAGGATTAGAGGATGCCCTTTACAATTGGGCCACCCAGTGTGGTTTCCATCTCAGCTCTGCCTCCTAGCTGTTGTCCTGGATGCCTCCACCCTGTCCCCTTTTCTCTGCAGATCATTTTATCATGACTTCCACCTTCCACCTAGAAGTGCATGACACTGCCCCCTGTTGCCCAGCCTGACCCCTCAATCCACTTTCTCAGTATTGGCAAGGTTCTTGGTTCTGAAGTGAGGTATTTTTTTCCTCATGCAAGGCGGAGCTGTCTGATGTCAGTTCCTTGCTGTGCTTCTAGTGATAATAGCTCTTTATTTAGCTTCCTTTCTATTACAGCGTTTTTCTCCCTAGAAATTTGGCATGAGTTTCTGAGGGCTCGATCAGAAGGCAATCGAGGGAAGCATCTCACACTGCATCCAGAATTGTCCTCTCTCTCAGACCCCAGCCGATGTCCACAGAATAAACCTGGGCTCTTCTATTCCCTCCTCTTTCCCTGAACTCTTTCCCCACCAACCACATTGCCCATGAGAGGATAAAAAAGAGTTTCTGTTCCCCAGTGGCTTCAGGGCCTCAGGCTTAGAGGCTGGCTGTCAGCATCTCCCACTGCTCCTCCCAGGATGCTCCTGGATCCTCTTTAAGCTGTTCCCTGGAGAGCCTGTCTACAGGCTACCCTGACATGGTTAGACCTGTCTGAGTTCTCAACTTCTTAACTTGAGCTAATGCTCTGGAATCCTGATTCCATTGATTTAGAAATTATTGGACTTGATTTTTTTGTGTTAACATGTTTAAATTCTCACATTGCTAAATCTCCATTGATTTTATTTTTTAAATTCATTTGTGTAACAGACAATTTAATCAGGAAACTGGTCTAATACTCTTGTGAAATGTGACTTATTTCTTCAGAACTTTGCCTGACAAAGTAGCTGTTTTCTGTTCTTATTTTATGATCATTGATGTTTCCTTGCCCTTTATGGTGAAAAGTGGGTGACAAAGCAGGCAAAGGGAAGGCAAATTATTTTTTAATTTTATTTGTTTTACAGAAATTTTATTGTTTCTAAAAAATCTTTTTAGGCCTGGCTGGCATGGCTCAATGGTTGAGCATCAACCTATGAACCAGAAGGTCACGGTTTGATTCCCAGTCAGGGCACATGCCTGGGTTGTGGGCTTGATCCCTAGTGGGGGACATGCAGGAGGCAGCCAATCAATGATTCTCTCTCATCATTGATGGTTCTATCTCGCTTCCCATCTCCCTTACTCTCTGAAATCAATAAAAAATATTTAAAAAAATTTTAGAAGCCTTTACTACAGCTTTTATGCACTATAATAAAATATAGAATTATATGGCAAAAATCCAGAATGTATGGTGAAAACTATTATCAACAAAGCAAGTAACAAAAAGAGATTAGAAAAGCCATTAGGTGAGTGCAAATTTGATGTGAAAGAAATTTCTTTGCCTTTATCTCCATCGGTCTATCCATCTATCTCTCCATCCATCTGTAAATCCATTCAGTTATCTATCCATCCATGCAATCATTTACCTTCCACCTATGTCAGATGTTCTGACCATCAAGGAAGTGAAAATGATCAAGGTGTGGTGTATGCCCCACAGGAATATATAATCTAGAGGGGGACAGAGATGTGTCAAGAGGTATGGCATTCCTTTGGCCATGTCTGACTCGAGCTGTGGTAGACAGTAACCACGTACACTGATGGCTCCTCCTAGTATCCACTGAGTTTCTCAGCTTTACTGCCTCAGGGATTTCCCTGAAGCTACTGCACTGCGTGCGTGCGTGCGTGCGTGTGTGTGTGTGTGTGTGTGTGTGTGTGTGTGTGATTAACACCCTAGGGAAAATCCCAACCAATGGAGGACAGGAATTGGTAGCTAAATGCCTCTGTCTTCTCATCCATCAAAGGACAATTATAAGGAACGTTTTACATGGTTCCTCAGAGAATCCCCACTGGGATTTGAGCCCCAATTACCCACAGTTGTAAACTGCTTAATACTTTCCCCTTTATTGGCTTTCCTTTATTTACTTCATTCTTCCTTCTTCCTCACTCTGGCTTCCTTGGAACACCATCCACATACACTACTTGTATCCAATTTCCTTGTCACTTTTACTCAAGGTCCTGCTTTTGACAGAACCCAATTTTTGTATTTAATACAAAATAATAATTTCTATAGATGATAAAGATATAAGCAGAATTCTCTTGTTTTATAGAGGACGAAACACCTAATTTCTTGGGTAGGAGTTGCCAGGAAAGTTTATAAGTCAATTGCAGGAGCCAAAGAAAGGAAGAAATTTGAAATTTATAGTTGAAAGATAAGGTTCTCCAATTTCTTTAACTAGAGTTTAACATGGGATATGTAGTCCTTGAATGATATAATGAAGGCTAATTTGCATATTTCCTGTTATTTGAGTGAGTTACATATGCCTGAGTTTTTATGGGCTTTTGGGAGGAGTAAGGATGAAATAATTTGGAGCTAATGCCCAATCCTTGAACTAAGCAGATTGAAGAACAAATAGGACAGGACTATGTTTTGACCATTGAAACCCTTCCTTGGAACAGGGAGGATGTCTGGAGGTAGGAGAATGTCAGAAAACCCAGGCTTGGTCCAAGGATAATGGTTGTGGTCAGGGATGAAAGGATAGTTTGCTTGCAACACTATATGGTGGCTTTCTACTGTCTTGTAACCAAGCTTCCAGGGCAATGTGTGCCAGATTCCAAGATAGAGGGGCTGTGAAAATTTAAAGAGTGTCAAAAGGAAAAGTTGTGATTCATCAAAGCATTGTAAAACACTACAATCATGAGAACCTCTCTGGGGAAACCCATTCACCAGAACCTAGATCTTTGGCTAAGATCTCTGGAGAGTATGAGGTTTGAGAAGGTCCATACTAGTGTTAATGGGAGGAACAATGTCCTCCCTCAGCTCCAGAGCCTTAAACTATACCAAGAGACAGGCACAACTATCAAAGTTCCAGAGGTCACAAATGGAGGGAAATCAACTGTGGCAGCTGTCCCACAGACTGGTCAGATGGAGGAGGTTATGCAACACAGATGGGCGAGAGCTCCGGCTCTCAAACCCAGTGACTATGGATATAGTTATCCACATCCTTCTGGCTGTTTCTCCCCAGTCATCTGGTAGTCAACTTAACCAACAAGATTATGGCACTTCTCTCATTGTTGTTGAACAACAACATGAAATTCTCTCCTGGGGCAATAGAATAAAACCTAATATAGAATGCAATGACAAACAGTACAAAACTCCAGATATGAGGTGTCTATTGTTCATAATAATTCTTAAAATAAATTTCAGATTCACTTCACCTGTCTGGGTTCCCATTTTCTCATTTGTAAAAGACAGATAATAATACTTATCTCCAAAGGTATGTCATCTATGAGAAAATGTGTGCTGAGCCTGCAGCATCTCAGTACCTGACAATGCCAGACATTCCAGGTAGTTTAGCTATCTCTACCCTCTCCTCCTGCAAGGTAAGGAAGAGAATAACTGTTCTAAATAAATCTGATTTCTTTTTTAAAAATCCTCAGCATTGAAGCAAAGAGGGAGCATCTGAAAGTAAACTTTCTTTTTTAAAAGACCTGATAATCAGGTTTGGGGTACTTCTTTGGGAAGATCAGAAAATGGTTAAATTGCTGTGATTATTTTCTTTCTTACAAGAGTATCCTAAAGATTTATACATAGTTTGCAATTTAAAAATTATAAACTGTTTTTCTTTTGAAGACTTTTGTGAAATTGCATAGACATTAGGTAATATCAAATATGATTACATAATTTATGGCTCATGAAACAAACAAAATCAATTTTCTGGAATTGTACCTAGATAAAAATAATGGTAGTCTGCCTTCTGTCTCTTTACACAAACCATCCAATGTAGTCACAAGCCTGTAATACTTATTTTACTACATTTACATATTGCTATATATTATATATCACTACATTTATATTTTACTATTTATGTATAATTGTATATAGTATATATGTACATATAATATAGTATGTTATATGCTACATAATATATTTTACTATAATACTATATTTTACTTTTTCTTATTTTTTATAGCATTTCAAATATGATCACTGATAAATGCCTCCTTAATATTTAGGTATATGTATCTGTATGTTCATAATGTACATACTAGTATATATACACAATAATATATTTCTGTCTTGCAAAATAAGGATAAGTTCACCATAACATCCTTTTTTTTATATGTGCAAAGTTGTTTATTGCCATGTTCGATGTTACATTTAAAGGTAACACATTAAATGAAAGCAAAATGGTTAAGAAATTATGGCACATTTACACAATGAACTATTTCATAGCTAAACTATGAAATAACTGCTATATAATGAGGAAATATTAATAAGCTAACATTAGTGAACAATATAGAATATATAATTGAATAGATAAAAGGATTTCATCCATGCAAATAATACATGAACCATAACATTCTTATGCACTCTTCTAGGAAATAAAATGAGCTCTGCAGTTAGTTCTTGCATCGCACTGGCCCAATACCCTTTGAAATTCATCCATGGTCTTTCTATGAAGTTAATGTTTAGAATTCAGAATTTCAGTCCAGAAAATTTTATCATAGCAGCTGCACAATTCTATTTGTATTGACTAATAAATTGGTTGTTCTTAATCTTATATTTGGGCTCACTCTGACCAAAGATGTTATGTGGCAATTACTTTTAAATATTTTTTTATTGATTTCAGAGGGGAAGGGATTAGAAAAGAGACATAGAAACATCAGTGATAAGAGAGAATCATTGATCAGCTGCCTCCTGCAAGCCCCACACTGGGGACTGAGCCTGCAGCCTGGGCATGTGCCCTGACTGGGAATCATCAACGTGACCTCCTGGTTCATAGGTTGATGCTCAACCACTGAGCCATGCCAGCTGGGCTGCAATCCCTTTTATAAGCAAAGTAACAGTAAACACAATTATTTCTTGAGTACCTTCTTTGAGCAGAATACTGTGTTAAGCTCTGTGAATACTATAAAGATAAAATTTCTCCCTGTCTTCAGAAGAGAAATAGATACATTCATTTACTCCAAATATTGTGAGCTACCATATATGCTGGGCATGTACTAATGATTGATACCCCTAGGATGTGGTATATCATGAATTCTATAAGATTCAAACTGTTTTAGATACTATGGGAAAGGAGAGACAAATTTGGATTAGGGATAGCCAGTATGGATCTATTCAGGACATATTATTTGAAACTGGCCACGAAAGATTGATTGAACTTTGACAAGTGGAAAATGAGAGGGAGAAGGACATTCTTGGTAGAAGGGACTCTATGTGCATGTATAGTCTTAGTTACACCGAGACTCAAAATATACATTTATTTTTGTTATGCTTCTTGTGTCCTGAACTACAGAATACTTTTATCCTTTGAATCATAAAAGAACAACACTGTGATGTAATTATCTGAAGGATACCCAGACCATTCAGCCTTTTGAATAGCATATAATCATATGGGAAAGGGTGATTACTTTAGATACAGTTAGCTGGAGTTAGCTTAGGTGGTGAGCTTGGAAGGCAGTGAGCTGGATAATGGGTGGTAGTGTGACTACCTTACAGTTCTGTAGGTCAGAACTCATTAGGCTAAAATAAAGATGTCAGCAGGGCCAGGTTCTTTTTTTGGAGGCTTTCTGGGAGAATCATTTTCTTGTTCATTTAGGTTGTTAGCAGAATTCAGTTCCTCGTGGTATCTCCATTTCCTTGCTGGCTGTCAGCTAAGGGCTGTCCCCAGCTTTTAGAAACCACTCAAATGCCTTGGCTCATGAACTCCTTCCTCCATCTTAGAAGCCAGCAATGCTTCTGCCTTCCACTATTAAGGATTCATCTGATTCCATCGAGCCCACCTGCATAGTCCAGGATACTCTCCTCCTCTCAAAATCCTCACTTTAATCACATCTGCAAAGTCCCCTTTGTCATGTGAAGTAACATGTTTGAAGGTTCCAGGATTAGAGTGTGAACATTTTTTGGGGTACCATTATTTGGCCTACCACACAGTGCCTTCTCTCCTCTGCCACCCCCTAGAAGTGTAGCCAGTGGCAGAATAGAGAGCGACATATGCTCCTGTTAGGGCAGTGGTTCTCAACCGTGGCTGCACATTAGAATCACCTGGGAATCTTATTAAAATCCTGATTTCTGGGCCTCATCCTCCGGAAATTCTGTTTCTTTGTTATGGGGTGGGGCCACACATTAGTAACAAAGAAACAGAATTTCCGGAGGATGAGGCCCAGAAATCAGGATTTTAAAAAGATTCCCAGGTGATTCTAATGTGCAGCCAAGGTTGAGAACCACTGTGTTAGGGTGTCTGGGTATCAGTAACAGTAGTCACAGAGGGGGCGGGGCAGAGGTAGGGAGGGTGAGCCACTGCCACAGATAAATCGAATGGTAGAGCTGCCCAAAGGACCCGAGATATCATCTAGTCATGTCCTAGACCTTCCGGGAAATTTCTTGGGAATGGACCCTACTCTTATATCTAGTACCCTAATTTATCTCCAACATATAAAATATTGTTTACTGCCTAGTGGGTGTTCAGTAAGTACTTCTTGACTCACTATGTGGAAACTCAGGTCAGAAGGGTGAATTGGTATGATTAAGGTCTCACAGCTTGTTTATGGTAGAGCTGGATCTAGAAACTAGTTTTGATTTTTCATTCATTGTTCAATCAAATTTAGAAGGCAGCTCCTGGAAAAATGAACTACTTCAACAAATGAAGCCGCCTGAATGCTTTCTTTCTACCTTGCACATAGCATCTCTTCCCTCTTTATAAAATATTGCTAACCAAATCTATAAATTTAATGTTTGCATCATGAGTCCAGAGGTCTGAGTTCTGTTCTCAGTTTGTCTGTTCATTTTCTTTATGGCTGAAGCAAATTACTTCACCTGTTCAAACTCAGTTCATCTATCATGAGAAATGTTAAGGTTCCTTTCAGCTCTTATGTCCTGTAATTCTACATTTCATGAAAGCTAATGTATTAATAAGCTTACCCATGGACCCAGCATACACCTGAATATCTTTATATCAGTGTTCTTTCTTAAGAACAGTTGCAGACATTCAACATTACTTCTATCAGAATCACCTGGGGGTGATTCTGCAATGAATGAATTTGATTAATAATTGTTGATTTGGAAATATTTCCATTAGGCCATACTTCTCAACCCTTTTTACCTCTATAGTAATAGTAGCCATAAAAAATAATTATATTTATGTGGTTTACTGAGGTAAGAAACCTTAGACTTTTTGCCAATGTACATCTCACAGAAAACTCTGTCCTAAGTATCATTAAATGAAAAAAATAAGTTGCAGAAAAATATACAGGGTGTCCCAAAAATGTATACACACTTTAATAGCTGATAGTTCAATTTTGAAAATGAAATGTATTTTTAATAAACATTGCCTTTATAATTATTAAAGTTTGTGTATACATTTTTTGGAACACCCATATATCTGTTACTATTTTTTTAAGACAATGCCAAAACTTTGTATATGTCTGCATGATTATGTGTTATATATTGTATATGATTATGTGAGTGTTATGTAAATTATATATACAATATTATAAGAATATTAAAAGGAACATACCAGGTTGTTAATGTAAGGAAGAGATAACAGAAGACAAAGGATAAAAAACTTACAAAAAAACTCTTTGTAATAATTTAAGCAATAAAAAAAAGCGCGAAAGCACCGTATGTTTGCTATGAATCTATTTATGCATTTATGCAAAATAATGTATTTGTATATAAAGACATTTAAAAAATAAAAACATTCAGATTCAGGGCCTCTATCTTAGATCCCTTAAAGCAGAATCTTAGGGATAGGAGATGTGGAGAGGTGGGGACCTGCACATTAACAAGTATTTCAAGTGATTCTGGAACAATGAAGTCTGTAAATTTTTGCATTAGGTGCTAATGTCACCAGCGGTAAACAGCATATTTGGAAATTTCCACCCTGCAATTTCCACCAAGCAGGCTCAGCTTATCCTCATTGTCTTGGAACATATTAGATGCATAATAAATAGCTGCTGATTATTTGGGTCATTTGGAGGACAGATGGAGGGAGAGAGGGCCAAAGTGGTGAGAGAAGCAGATCAGCTGGGCTAGATCAAGCCTAGGAGAGATGAGGAAAAGCACCTGGGAACAATGGGCTGGGCCCCTTTGCCATTTGCAGACATTCAACAAATACTATGTTAGGCACTAAATTCACGAGGGAATTTTTCTGTGTCTTATTTCATTTACTTCTTCAATAATCCTTTACAGACCCAAAGAGGTGAAGTGAGTAGCCCATGTAATATCATAATTAGAATTTGAACATATAATTGAGTTTTGAGCACTGAAGAATCAACCAGATACGAGGCTGCTGCTAATAGGATGGTGAGCACAACAGATTGTTTGCTCTTTTTCATATCTAGAATCTTGCAGCTCTGCCAGGATCATCCCTGTCTGTTGTGAGTTATTAGTCGACATTCCTAGTCGGCTGCCTAGAAGCAGCTTGTCATATACCCTAACCTGGATCCCGCCAAAGACAGATCACAGCAAAATGTGATTTTTGTTTTCACAGCAGGGAGAAAGTGTTTCCCAGCTGACTTTGCATAGCACAAGCTTTCTGAAGGCCAAGGCAACTTCCAAATCTTCCGCACCTACCAATTCTGGCTCTTTGTAGCTTCATCTGCTAAGTGCTTTTCTGTTAGTGCAGAAGGAAGATGAAAGTAGAGGAAAGAGATACCCTTAGTTCAGGGGTAAGGTAATGAATCGTTCAAATAAATTCCTTATGCATGCCCATTTTTCAGTACCCGCATCCCTGGTGTTGTGGAGGGAATAGGGAAAAATCAGAGGTGTATATTTTGTGCCCAAATGCTTGAAAGTCAACAAAACGGCATCTTTGTTGTCCACTAATATTAACTTGATCTCTCGACTTGTGGCCTT
>NW_005353967.1:19144628-19145698 GCF_000412655.1 Myotis brandtii
AGTAGCCATTTTGCAGATTCCAGAGGATGGGAGCTGGGGCTGGACCCAAACCTCTGCGGAGCCAATCCGGATCAGTAGCCCCGCGGCTGATCTCCGATTTGGCAGCAACCTAGAGGGACCGGAAGATGGGAGGCTGGGTGTGCCAAACTCCATTAGCTAGGGCTGGGCCTCCAGGACAGGGGGTTTGGAGCCAGCTGCAGAGCTTCTCCCTTCCCCACGCCTCTCCGTAAGCAGCTGTAAGTGTGGTTAAATAGCCACTAGCTCCCCGGTGTGTAGCCTGCGTCTCAGGCTACTTTCCCGACCTGCGGCCGAGGTGTCAGCGGACATATTTTGTCCACAAAATACCACCTCTTCTCCAAATCACATGTGGCCGGTTTTAAGTCGATGACAACACAATCAAGTCCACCTAAATCAGTTGCTGCTCAAGATGAGATGCGGTCGGGTAGCACCTGCCGGGGTTGCGGGCTGGATCCCCCCCAGTTGGGGGCGTGCAGGAGGCAGCCAATCAAAGATTCTCTTGCATCATGGGTGTTTCTATCTCTGGCTTCCTCTCTGAAACCAATAAACATATTTTAAAAATATAAATACATAAAATACCCATGTTGTAAAAAAAAGATGAGATGCAGAATCTCAGTCGGGCCCAAGGAATGTAGGACGGATCTAGCAGCCCCGGAGTCCTCGTTCCAGGCTTCCTCCGCCCCCACTCAGTTGTCGCCAAAGCCCGGAGCGCGGGATTTCCCCGAGGAACAGGACGGCGAACGGGAGCGGCGGCGCGGCCGGGAGCGGCGCACGGGGCATGCTCAGTGGCGCGGCCGGCTGGGTGGCCCAGCAGCTGGACCCGGATCTGCTCGGCGCTCGGCGCGGCGGCGACGTGAGCGCGCAGGGGGGCGGCGGCCTCGCCTCGTCTCTTTCTCTGCGCCTGGGTCGGGTGGGTGACGCGGAGCGCGAGAGAGATGTCGGATTTCGACAGTAACCCGTTTGCCGACCCGGACCTCAACAACCCCTTCAAGGTGAGCGTCGCCCCCAGCCTCTCCCGCCGCCGCAAGGTGTCCTTGTTTGCGGAAACCGAC
>NW_005353967.1:19145963-19161481 GCF_000412655.1 Myotis brandtii
GACCCGAGGTGGCGCCGAGGAGCTCTGCCTGGAGTGATGGCCGAGGTGTGTAGAAGAGGTGAGGGCACCGAGTAGGCTGCAATTAAAAAAAAAAGGGGTGGTGGTGGTGGTATTTTTATTTCTTAAACTTGTGTTGCGCTCAGAGATACTTGTGTGGCGCTGCCACCCCTCTCTCGACATTTAGGCTTAGGCGGAGGGTCTGCTATCGAAGTAAAAAATGAACACACCTGTCAAAGAATAGTGCAGGCGGACGATCACCTGCCCACCTAGCTGCTCCTGGGAAGGGGAACGCCGGGCTGTGTTCCAAGCTCCCCGTGCGTCACCGGTCCTCTGGGCTGTATCAGGATACCGTTCCCTCCCCACGTGAGCTCCCGTCCTTCTCGGAGACAGCCTCCTTCATCAGCCGCAGCCCCGGGAGGGTCTGGCTCAGGAACGGCCAAGGGAGGAGACGGAGGAGTTCATGATCTGCGCTTCCCTGAGTGCAGTAGCTAAACAAGTAGCTCCCGAAAAGCACACCGGGTTTGTCCATGAGCTCCGCTGCCTAGGACGTGAAAGTTGTTCCCAAATGCTGGTTGGAAGGGAAGTCGTTTCTTAATTTCCCCTGGATATAGGCAGTAGTAACCTGAATTCGTAGTCTCACAAAATGAAATCGTAACTTTAATTTGTGGTCACGTGAGTGCCACCCTTGGTTTGTTGAGTTTACATTTCTTCTTTGTACTCCTGGTTTGATCTCTGATGAAGAATCTGGAAGAGAAAAAAATATCCCAATTTTGATTTTTCGCCTGATAATTTGATGGAGGATTGTGTTAATTAGATGACCCTGGTTATAATTGACAATTGGACGCACTCTGTATAAACGTAGAATAGACCCATTTGTCACTATCCTTTGCCTCTAATTTCACTTGAGAAAATTCTGTGCAACTGGCATGGAACTTTCAGGTTTTTACAGATGATATGGTTGCATTTTAAGGAGATTTTTCTCACTCAGAAGTGTAGTATGTAGTGTCCTATCATTCCATGTTGTGGAAAATCTGATTATTTAGTCATAGAACTTCTAAAGAGAGATTTCATAACTTGCCAAATGGGTGTTATTTTAAAGTTACAATATTAAGAACCTGTTAGATTTTCCTTATTCACTTAATTCATTAATGCTATTTTTCAGTGTCTGACATTGTGGCTATCAGTTTCCTATTTGGTCATTCCATTTCATACCATATTTTATATATTTGGTTCTCTTTTATTAAAATTTTTTCCTTTATATTGAACTTATTGGGGTGACAGAGGTTAACAAAATTATACAGGTTTCAGGTACACAATTCTGCAACACGTCTTCTGTACACTGTATTGTGTGTTCACCACTCCAAAGCAAGTCGTCTTCCATCACCATTTATCCCCCCTATACCTTACTCCACCTCCCCCTACTCCTATAGCTGGTGTTCTTGCTATTGCACGACATTGTCTTCTTCTTAGCCCAGAATGCTCTTTTGTGACATCTAGTGTTGCCATGACACTTTCCTCTTCTGCCACACATAAGGTTTCTGTACTAATTCTAACCCCCAAAATAGTTTTAAATACTCATTGATAGTGGCATAAAATTATAAACTTTTTGTTCTTTATAAGTGGATGCACACAGAGGATAATTTTTATTCTGGTTCATAAAATATTTCAAGGGATGGATAATTTAGGCCTAAAGAAGACCTGATTGCACACATGTTCCTGTTTATGGTCTTTCCTTGTTTTTATTGACAGTCCCAGCACAGTGTATCTGACCCTTTATCTTTCCATTTGTTTCTAGCTGCCCATCCTCTTTCAAAGTCAAACTTGACATCTATAGCATATTCTTTCTTCCTTTACTTTTGCCTGCCTTCTATGTAAATGCCATTTTTGAAATAGCATTTCTGGTCCTCTCTACCTAAATATAAAAAGTTTCTAGATCCATCTTTGTATTACTTTATAATCACCTTTCTTTTCAAATATGTTAATATTTTCAATATTATAAAATAAAGTTCATATTTTCAAAATATATGATATTTTATATTTGGCAACTACCTAATTTCTTGATTAAAAGCTACTTGATTTCCATTGCTTTTTCAGAGTTTTAAAATATTTCTTTTGCTTCACTTTCATGTTAGGAACACTTTTTTTTAAAAAAAATTATATTTTATTGATTTTTTACAGAGAGGAAGGGAGAGGAATAGAGAGTTAGAAACATCGATGAGAGAGAAACATCGATCAGCTGCCTCCTGCACACCTCCCACTGGGGATGTGCCCGCAACCAACGTACATGCCCTTGACTGGAATCGAACCTGGGACCTTTCAGTCCGCAGGCCGACGCTCTATCCACTGAGCCAAACCGGTCACGGCTTAGGAACACTTTTTGTCAGCATCTTCATTTGAGCCATGTCATGAAAATAATTTCTGATGATATGTCTTTAGGTAATGTGACTACAGTGGTTTACTTGATTTTATTAGCTGTTGTAAAGTTATTTGCTGGATTCAGTTCATTTTTTTGATTGATTGCTTTATTTTAGGAGTTGTGATAGGCTCAGTTAATAAGTTTATGGCATTTGATTAATTTTCATTGTGCATCAAGAAACTTGGAATAACTGGAAATGTATAATAATCTGAAAAAAAGATTATTATATGGTTGTTTTTGATAATCGAATCTTTAGTAAAATGTGGTTTTAAAGCTAGAGAGGAAAAATATTTTCTGTATAGTCAATGTATTTATTGAGTAATTGCTGAATGTTATTTATTCTTTTCAGTTATCATTCTTTCAACAACTATTAAAGAAACGTTTCTATTTTTAAGGATATTAGCCTAACATGGCAGCAAACATGCTTGGAAAGTGAAATAAAAGGAGAGAGTTTAATAACCAGAGGAGAGATCAGTAATATAGGATCTTATAAGTCAGTGAAAGAGTGTATGAGTACAAGTCATTATGAGTGTAACTTGTTCAAAGGAGGGAACAGTAAGTGGCCAGAAAATTTTCATGTCTCCTAATATGATTTAGTATATGGTATTAATGTGCTAATTGATTGTATTAGAAAATTCACTGTAGAAATAACAGTTAATGTAATTTCTTAAAATAGAATAAAAATCTCAAAGTTGGGAAAGGAAAATCTTAAAATGTATTTAGTTAGAGCTTATTCTATGTATGAAAAAAAGCCTAGATACATGCTATTTTACATTTGACAATGACCCTAATTTCTTCTTGATTAAGAACCTTTTGATTTCTATTGCTAACTTGCAACTTGCTCATTGTTGTTTTTTTTTAAATCCTCACCTGAGGATATTTTTTTCCATTGAGGGAGAAGGTGAGGGAGAGGAAGAGGGAGAGGGAGAAAGAGAAAGAAACATCCATGTGAGAGAGACACATTGATCGGTTTTGGCCAGCATCGGCCCCTACTGGTCCGGGATGCAACCCAGGTGTGTGCCCTTGACTGGAATTGAACCCGAGACCCTTTAGTGCACAGACCAGTGCTCCAACCACTGAGCAATCCTGGCCAGGGTTTGCTTATTGTGTTATATCCAGGTGTAGGTAGTGCAGAATTGGCATTAGAACTTAGATCTCCTGATTCCAAGTCCACTGCTGATGGCACTCTATTTGGTTGCATTTTGCACAACAGAATTCTTGTTTTGTATTTGGTGCATTTGATCTTGGCTTTGTCACTAACCAGCCATGAGACCTTGGAAAGTTACTTAGCCACTCTACATCTCAGTTTACTATTCTGTAAAATAGGATAATGGTACCATTACCTTCTCCATAGGATTGTTAATAGGATTAGATAAACATACATTTAGCATGTAATAAGTGCTCAATGCATGATGGCTTTAATCTGATAATAATAAGTAGTATTACTAGTAATTCAAGGAATTGTATTTAATTACATATAACCATATTATTCTTAGCTTATTAATTTGGTGAAGTTCATGTTCCTTTTGACTCTTCTAGAGTGCTAGTAGTAGTTTTTTGGCAGGTCATAGTTGAGGAATTAAGGTAAAAAATAATGAAGTGGTTTGCCCTGAGTCACCCTGCTAGACTAATTCCAGGTTGTCTGAATTCTAATGCTTTGTCACTGCATATGCTTCCTCTCTAATTAAGTAACTCTATTAAAATGGAGCACAATGTCCGTTTTGTTTTGGCCTCAAAAATTAATTCTCTATCTCTTAAACATGGCTTACAACTCAGCATTCTTATTTATGTTATCTTTTAAGTTACAGTAATGTTGAAAGTATCCTAAGAATTTAGTTGAAGTTAAAAATTGAAAACCTCGTCATTAAAAAGTGACCCATAATTCAAAGATGTTACCTATTTTGTTTTCATCTACATTAAGTTGATGTCACTCCTCCCTTATCCATTTAAATTTTAAGATTGGAGATATTTTAGCATTAGGAAAGGATTTTGAGGATTTCTTCTGTAGTAGTTTAACATTGCAAAGTTTTATCTTTCAACATTAATATGGACATAGTGATAGTAGTAGTTATGGTATTTTACATTCAGATCAACTGTGTAAGTTCCCACTCTTTTTTCTTAGGTTGATGTTTTTAAAAAGCATGTGTTCTGCTGCTGATTATATTTCATCAAATTAAGATGCATTATTATTTACCACTGTCTGTTATCTGTCACTGTATAACAAATAGTCCCAAAATGCAGTGGCTTAAAACAATTATTTGCTTACTATTCTCTTGCTTAGCTGGTCAGTTTGTTTACTTTTGAATGTTAGTGGTTGAAGTCATTCAGATGGCTTCAATCATCTAGCCCAGCAATTTTCAACCGGTGTGCTGTAAGAGTTTTTAAAATATGCAATACCTGACTATTTAGTCAGAGGCACAGACCCCTTTTCCCTTAGATTGTCAAATAAAAAAAATGACAACAGCCAACACAACAGTAGTCCTCTGGCATGAATGCCCTGTCTTGAACCATAAATGTATAGGTCACATAATAGAATTGCATCTTATTGGTCATGTCGCATAATAAGGTTGCATCTGATTGGTTAATTCTTGGTACCAGAAATCCTTATATGCAAGTATAGGCACCTGATTTTTTAAAAAGTCACTTTGGAGCAAAAAGGGGAGGTAATTACTATTATTATTATTATTATTATTATTTTTTTGTAAATCAAAATTATACCTGTTTTTTGTCAGATTGGCAAAAAATATAATTTTTGTGTTTGTGTGCTGTAGAATTTTAGTAATTAGTTTATGTGTACCATGAGGTGATGAAGGTTGAAAATTGCTGATCTAGCCCCTTCACTGAGGCTGGATTGTTTAAGATGTCCTCATTAAAGTATCTCACAGTTACCTGGGGCTGTCAGTGGGGGACAGCAATTGGTTCTCTTTCATGTGGCCTCTCTATAGGAATAGTTTAGGTGGTTTACATAGTGGCCACATTGTTCCATGAGGGTAAGAGCTGAAGCTGCAAGGCTTCTTGAGTCATTTCACTTCAGCTACATTGTTAGTCAAAACAAGCCACAAAGCTAGCCCAGATTAAAAGGAGAGGGGAGGATTAGATTCCACTTCTTGATCAGAGCAGCTGTGTCCCTCTTGATACAGACCTAGGACCTGGAAAGATATACCCAGAATCAAATGGTGAGACAGTTACAGGATAACCTCAATACACACTTCTATTCAAATAGGGGAGGAGGGGGAGGCACGAATGCTGGTCCATAGCAAGTCTGAAATCCAGCCAGGTTCCTGTATTTATTGTCCCCTACTTCAGGGGCAATGAGTGTTCCTTGATTAGGTACCAGTTCTACTACCTGAAAGTCTTTCCTTAATCTGTTCCTTTCTTCTGCTTTTGGCTCCACCTTCTGAGAAGTCATTTTCCTCTGTCATAAATGACCCCTGTTTGTAGCTGAGTAGCATTTTCAGTCAGCTTCCTACCTGTTGAAAGTTGGGAGCTCAAAAGCCTCTTTTCATTTTGAAATGTCTCAGTTCCTTTTAGTTCAGATTGGCACAACTCTCTTAACAATTTCTTGTTAATCTTATCAGGGTTCAAACTGTACCTTAAAACACATCCATTATTCTTTTTGAGACAATTGTTTTTATGTAGGCTAGATTGTCAGGGTGCTTTGGATCAACACTCTTAAGTTATTTAGAAAACCTTTTGTCTAGGTTGAGCATCTCCTATGGCCAGTGAAAGCTCTCAGGCAGGTATAAGGGGAAGCTGCTAATGGGGGTGGGGTATTTTTTTTACCAAACTAGTATTTGAACACAGTTTTATTTTGGTCCCATGAGTCTAACAATAATCATAATGGAGATGATGGTGACTGAAAAATTTTGAAAGTAAACTCTTTTACTGATATTACCAAAACAAAGTTTTTGTGTGGCTTTTTTGGGGAGTACAATTAATATTTAGTAGTGCTGAATGCAGATTCAGGACATTTATTGGATATTTTCTTAATATGATTCACCAGTGTGATATAGTTTCTGAGAAATATATATTGGATTAATGAAATTAGTGATCATTTTTAAAAAATGAAAGTACAATATTCTGTTCTGACCTATCCCACAGGTATGCTAAGTACTTATTTAAAGAGTTGGTTGAACAAAGTAGAATGTGCCCAGAGAAGAAGTCAGAATAGTCATGAGTCTGGAATCAAGCTCTAGGAAGAATAATTGAAGTTTAGATTACTCAGTAGGTTTCCGTCTACAGAGGCTAAAGGGAAGTACGAGACATTCAGATACTTGAAAAGTCTTGATTGGTTGAGTAAATAAACCTGATTTTGCTTCAGAGGAAAAAAAAGATCTAAGGCTAATTGTCAGAGCTTACATTGAGATACTTTTGTCCTAACAAAGATTTAAAAGCATCTGTTAGAATAGCCTGACAATGCTTTTTTTGGTAATGGAGTTCCCCAGTACTTGAAGGAATTCAAGCAGAATTGGGATGACCTATCAGAGATGCTGAGGTAGAGATTTTTTTTATGTTGTTTTTGATTTTACAGAGGGGGGGTGGGAGAGGGCGCACATTGATCGGCTGCTTCCTGCACACCCCTACTGGGTATTGAACTTACAACTCGGGTTGTGCCCTGACTGGGAATCAAACTGGTGAACTTTTGGTGCATGGAACGATGCTCAACCAACTGAGCCACAGTGGCTAGGGCTGAGGTAGAGATCTTTGTATCTTAAGTTTTTTGTACTTTGAACTCTGTAATTACATTTTTGTACCAGTATGGACCATTTTGTGAATTAATAAACTCTTATCTTTTAATGTGTTGGTATTAGGATTGAGTCTGATCATCTCAGCTAGAAAGGAGGCTTCATGTTTTAGGGGCCTGCTATGCTCTGAGCCTCAGTTTCTGCTGAGGGAATAGCCCTTAGTGGTTGCTTACACAAAGGTGATCATGTCCTCTGTTGTGTGACCCTTGCCACACTGGCCTCAGCTGACTGGTCTTACCAAAAGTACCCGGCCCAAGAAAAGCCAGTCTCTGAGCTGATCAGAAGCAAATAAAATTGTTTAGTCCAAAAATTTTGCCCCAGTAGGAACAAAGATAGCTAACTGTGCTATCAGGAAAGTGAATGAAAGCAGAGAGAGAGAGAGAGAGAGAGAGAGAGAGAGAGAGAGAGAGAGAGAGAAAGAAAGAAAAGTCAGGTAGTTGTAGTGGGAATAACTGTGGAAAGACATGAGGAAAGAGCCTAATTATCTTAATCATGAAACACTAGAGTAGAAATCATCTGGCCTGGACTTCTGAGGGTTATTTTCTAGAATTCTTGTCCCTTATTAGAACTGATCTTGAGCTACAAGAGATATTGCCATGTCTTGAAGAATTCCAACTTCTGTGAAACCTGGCATCTTTTTTTAAAAATAATCCCTCCCTTCCCCCAACATTTGAGGTGACCAGAATTTGTTTCATTCAACCAGAATTGCCAAAAGGTAATGCAAGGTAACATTTTCTTGTGAAAACCATGATAGAGTTAAATCTGTATTTAGACTTAATATAGATCTGAATGATAGAGTATAGGTCTACATGATAGAATTAAACCTGTATTTAGTTTTTGGTGATAGAGATGTTTTTAAATCACATAGGGGAAATTTCCCAACTTTCAATAGGTGTGGGAAGTAAAAGTTGAAGTGGAGGGTGATTGGATTTGACTTTGTACCAAGTCTTATTACTTTATGCATATATACATAGCCCATGGACACAGACAATAGTGTGGTGAAGGCTTGGGAGTGTAGGGTGCGGGGCAGAGGGGGTCAATGGGAAAAAAACAAAGGGGACATCTGTAATACTTTCATCAATAAAGATAAATTTTAAAAATATGTTTTTATTGATTTTTAGAGAGAGAGGAAGGGAGAGAGATAGAAACATCATCGATTGCCCACCTTCTGCACGCCCTCCCCCGCCACCTCTAGGGATTGAGCCCACAACCCGGGCATGTGCTCTGAAGGGGGATTGAACCTCGATCTCCTGGTTTCTGGGTCTATGCTCAACCAATGAGCCATGCAGACAGGGCCAAGTCTTACCACCTTTATTTTGTTTCTTTTGTTACTTCTGAGGCAGCCTGTACTGCCCTATAACTTCTGACTTCACATGGTAGACCAGCATGGAGCCCCTGTTCTCCTCCCCTATGCAAGAACTGCCACAAGAAGTCTTTGTAGACCTATACACAGAGAGCAATCCACTAATCTCCTTCTCCCTGGTGGGTGCTTTTAAGAATTAGTAATATTAGTTTTTCAGTTGATGGATATTTGGGTTGTTTCTACCTTTTGACTATTATGAATAGTGCTACTATATGTATTTGTGTACAAGGTTTTGTTTCAACACATGTTTTAAAATCTCTTGGGTATATAGCTAGGAGTGGAATTGCTAGGTCATATGGTAACTGTTGAATCATTTGAGGAACTGTTGGACTGTTTTCCAAAGGGGGTGCACTATTTTACATTCTTGCCAGAGGTATATGAGGGTTCTGCTTTCTCTACATCCTTGTCAACACCTGTTATTATCTGTTTTTTATTCTAGCCATCCTAGTGGGTGTGAAGTATCTCGTTGTGGTTTTGGTTTTCATTTCCTTGATGGCTATATGATGTTGAAGCATATTTTTATGTGCTTATTGGCTATTTGTATATCTTTAGGAAAATATCTATTTAGATCCTTTGCTTATTTTAAAATTGGGTTGACTTTTTTGTTATTAAGTTGTAAGAGATTTTTATATATTCTGGGTACAAGACCTTTATCCAGGTATATGACTTACAATATTTTTTCTATTTGTTGATATTGTCTTTTTACTTTCTTGTTAATGTGCGTTGAAGCACAAAAGTTTTAACTTTGATTAAGTCCAAATTATCTGTATTTTGTGGCTTGAATTTTGATATTGTATCTATGAATCCTGTGCTAAATCTGAGGTAATGAAAATTTAATCCTATGTTTTCTTCTAAGAGTTAATAGTTTTAGCTCTTTGAGTTAATTTTTGTTTATGGTGTGAGGTAAGGTCGAACTTCATTCTTTTGTATGTGGATATCCAGTTATTCTAAACCATTTGTTGAACAGATTGTTTTTTCCCCCCCATTGAATGATCTTGGCACCCTTGTCAAAAATCTCTGTACTTTTTCTTAATCTTGCTAAACAAATGGAATATTTTATCTAAAAAGCTCTTTATATTTCATGCAGAATGGCTCCCAAATACCTGATGATTGTCCCTAGAGTATATATATGTTAGCTTGCCCAGCTTTCAAAATTGCCAGAGCTAGTGTTGCAACTGCTTCTAAATCTCTGCTTGCTTTAAGATGTTCTTTTTTTAAAGAAACAATGTGATAATGGGTTTTACACTTGTTTTTAGAATATAATTTTGAACACACTATCAATATTACCAACTTGATTTTTCTTTTTCCATAAAAGAAACACTTCCACTTATTTTACAAAATACAGATGAATTACTGAATACATATTGGAACCTCTTAAACTAATAAAGCAAGGGAATAAGTGTATTATTGTAAGGTGTTTTGCATGAGTGTTGTGAGATCAAACATTGAGTATTGGTGGGATAAAACTAGGAAGAAGGGATTTGTAATAGCTATACACTGATAATTTTAACTTGATTGTTAAGTTAAACAAGGAAAGATAAATACAACACTTGAATGCAAGTGACTTAGTATGTGTAGCTATTAAAGGTTTTTGCTTATCAGTCAAAACAATGGATATTGTAGAAACATTATTACACAATAAATACAGTGGCCTAGTTGTATGCATGCTGTTGGCAGCCATTTTACTTGTGGGAATCCTCTAATGGTGGTTAGAATCCTCATATGGGGATTTGGAATAAATATAGAAAGTGGTGAGAAATGAAAGTGGAAAGTGGTGGGAAAAGAGTAGGAATATTGGCTAGTCATGGCCAGGAGTTGGTATACTAGTGTAATTTTACTACCATTTAGCAATTTCCCTAGAGCTGTTAATACTTGTTTTAGGTTGATTTAGTCAATCTTGTCATTTTATTTTTTGGCATCTGAGTCATAAATTTTAGTGAATTTGCATGCAAGTAAGTGGCATATTGTAAAAATGCAAATTAATGTATTTTCAAAACTAAAAACAAGTATATTACATGCTTTTTCTATTTGATTAAAACAACTTTTTATGGAAATGTTTATATTTGAATCTCAGGGGTACTTAACCACCATGTAGAGTTGAGTTTTCAGGAAAATATTCTATGAACTATATGTATTGCAGACAAACATTTCTGTGTCTTTAACCTGGTGTTAGGGGGGTTAGAGGAAGGAGTAAATGAACTTTGCAGAGCTTTGTCTTCCACTAGCAGAGGGGAGTAGGTAAAAGGGTGGCTCTAGAACCAGGCCGCCTACCAAGTTTGCTTCTCTTACTTCCTAGCTAGGTGACCTTAGGCAAATTACTTAATTTATCTGCCTTCCATATATAGTTGTTTTGTTTGTTTGTTTGTTTTTTACATTTTTTACAGTTCCAGGAGTTGTTTTTTCCCTGCTGAATCAAGACAAAGATGGGAAGCTCTTAAAATAACAGTGCAAGATTATCTTTGGTTGCAACATGTGATTATTTATCCTCCCTATTTCATCCCTAAATTGCCTATATTTTCTAAGGCAGACTGTAATTTTTATTAACTTTTGGGTATTAACAGAAATAGTAACAAAGACAAAACATACAAATTATTGGTTGTCTTACAAAGTTTAGGGCTTTTTATATATCATAAGAACTGAGGGTAATAATGAGAGCTGTTTATTTTTATGACAAATTACCTTGTGATGTAAGTTTTCTTTAAATTTTGGAAAGTTGTGCACACTTGTTTGTTTAATGTCGGTGATTTTTGAAGAGGACTGTTTTCCAAAGTGGCTATACCATTTTATATTCTTGCCAGAGGTTCTTTTTATGATATTTGAGTCTGTTCTTAATGTTATGATTACTTTTTGAAGTCATGGAAAGCTAGCAGGAGGTGAATTCTGGTCTCACAACTGGAATTCTGAACATTCCCCCTCCCATCCCCCCCCTCCCCAGATATATTGTTGTAGAGAATGCTTAGATTTGGTGGTACTATGATTTTAAGTACTGACCTGGGGAGCTTACCTACCAAGTTATCAAGAGTAGATTATTTGTTTAGTCAGAATTTGTTTCATAAGAAAATCTTCTATGAACTATACATTTACTCTTAAGTGGAAAAACTACATTTAAAAGTTAAATACTTATAATATGACCTAATTACTGAGACCTTTTAAAATTTGTTCACATAATTTTGCTTGGCACATTTAGTGGTATTTTGGTATTTCATATATTAAAGGAGCAGATGACATGATATACTGTATATAGAGAACCCTAAAGATAAGTGAATTCAGTAAAGTAGCAGGATACAAAAGAAATATCCAAAAATCAGTTGCATTTTTATACATCAATAATGAGCTCTCAGAAAGGGAAACTAAGAAAACAATCCCATTTACAATTACATCGAAAAACCCCACGTAGGAATAAATTTAACCAAGGATGTAAATAGCCTATACTTGGAAAATTATAAGATACTGAAGAAAGAAATTGAAGATACAAATAAGTGGAAGCATGTACCATGTTCATAGATAGAAAGAATTACCATCATTAAAATGTTTATACTATCCAAAGCAATCTATGGATTCAACACAGTTCCTATCAAGATACCAACGGCGTATTTCATGAAACTAGAACAAATATTCCACAAGTTTATATGGAGCCACAAAAGACCCTGTATAGCCACAGCAATCTTGAGAAAGAAGAACAAAGTTGGAGGAATAATTCTCTCTGATATCAAACTACTATAAGGCCATAATAATCAAAACAGCATGTATGCATGGTACTGGCATAAAAACAGACGTATAGATCAATGGAACAGAATAGAGAACCCAGAAATAAACCCACGCCTCTATATTCAACTAATATTTGACAAAAAAGGCAAAAACATATAATTGGGTAAAGATAGGCTATTCAATAAATGGTTTGGGGCAAATTGGACAGATACATGCAAAAAAGAAAAAGAAACTAGACCACCTTCTTACACCATTCACAAGAATAAATTCAAAGCGGATTAAAGACTTAAATGTTAGACTAGAAATCATAAAAATCCTGCAATCTCTGGGTGATAAGAGTCAATAGGCACTGCTGATTTTAAGTTCACCTTCTTCTTTAGCAGTCATTTATCTAGATGGTAAGAATTTATCCATCTTTGTAATTCCTGTCCCATAAATCATTTCACCAGTCATTCATTGTCCATTCCCAAGTGTTTTTTTTTTTTAATTTTTAAAGACCTAAAATATGCTCTTTGATTACTTAGAGTATAAATCAAACTTAATATACATTTGTTCTCACATTAATCAAATCTGACATGAGCAGGTTTGTATTTTGAAAAACTCCCCATTCTGGTTTATCATGAAGAATAGATTGGGGAGCTGGTCAGAAGATGGGAAGAAGACAAGTAAAAAGGCTATTGTAATTTACATGTGAGAAATACTAGCATCTTGATCTAGGGTGGGGGGCAGGTGGAGAAGTGGATAGAAAGAAAGGAAAAGCAAGAAAGGAAGGAAGGAAGGGAGGAAGGAAGGAAGGGAGGAAGGAAGGGAAGGAGAGAGCTGGGGCTGATAGAAGCTTGAGGGTGATATATGGTTGAATGAATGTTTTTGTTTTTATTTGATTGTGTGCATTTTAAATATGACTGGGACTTGAAATGTAGGTGTGAGCCATCCTATTGAGAGGAAGCAGTTGAACATAGAGAAAAGGATAACTGAAAATATGGGTAGAGATGCAATTTAGTTATCGAGAGAGGTCTCCCCCCAGCCCAACCCCTCAGCTAAGTTTTGCCAAGTTGGCTTAAACTTTTGAACTGTAGGGAGTATCTAATATGAAGAAAAATAAAGGATAAATTAAAGACTGGAGTTATATTTGTGTTATTCTCCCTCATTTTTTGAAGGGAGAGAAAAAAGGGTAAAATGAGTTAAACAGTAATTTAACAGCAGTTTTTGATCAGTGAGTGTGTTGTGGATCAGTATGTATGCTAGGGAGCAGTAAGTATTCAGACCTACTAAAATCTTTCTCTCATAACAGATTTTATTTAAATACTAGAGGCCTGATGCACGAAATTCATGCAAGGGGCTAGGCCAGGGGTGGGCAAACTTTTTGACTCGAGGGCCACAATGGGTTCTTAAACTGGACCGGAGGGCCGGAACAAAAGCATGGATGGAGTGTTTGTGTGAACTAATATAAATTCAAAGTAAACATCATTACATAAAAGGACACGGTCTTTTTTTTTTTAGTTTTATTCATTTCAAATGGGCCGTAGTTTGCCCACGGCTGGGCTAGGCCCTCGAAGCCCCGGCTTCGTCCAGAAGGTCGTCTGGACGGTCGTTCCGCTGTTCAGCTGTTCGGTCTAATTAGCATATTATGCTTTTATTATTATAGATAGTTAATGGCACAAACTTTTTATGTAGAGTTTTAATGGAATACAAAATGGCAGAGAATATTGGTTTCACCTGTTCCAGTTTTAAGGCATGAAGATGGGCTCAGGTTACCTTAGGTGATAGAAATCTATTGTTAGGATTCTTGTAGGAGGGAAGGTAGCCCAACAGTCACTGAAGTTGTACTGAATTCATTCTCTGGAAGCTAACAAGTTGTCTCCTCAATCCACACCTTCCTGCCCTCAACTTCCTTCCACCAAGTAGTGGAAGTCATTTTCACATGAAATCAATATGTATAAAACAGGGAAAAATTGAGTTGCATTGATTCAAGTGAAGATTAGAGGGTTGATCTGTTACCCTTTTTTCCCTCTTGTGCCCTCACACTTCCTCTTTTTCTCTTCACCTTGAGGCCCTTTTAAGGTTCTGCAGTACCATATGAAAGAAAACTCCTGTAACAACAAGTTATTACTCACTAACTAGAATAACTAGTAACTCTGTGTGCCCTGTTTTTGCTTTGGTGATTCATTGGCAACTCTAGTTATTGCCATTCCCTTTAGATGCTATACCTATTGCTCTTTTTTCTGGTCACTATCTGGATCTACTAAGTCTTCACTTGCTGACTATAAACCCAGTTCTAAATTAACTGCAACAATGCCAAATCTAAAAATTTGATTAAAATATTCATATTTCTGTTTTCTTAATTTTCCCCTGAGGCACACATTCCCTCTTGATAATCTTCCTGCTCTTCATTTTTAGAAAGCTTGGGAGGGGGAATCCTGGGAAGTAGAATGATTTCATTCCCTCCTTCCCATGTTCTTGTGGAGCAAGCCTTGGACCTTTATTTTTTGTCTGTGCTGTACTTTTAATTTATCCTTACTACTTGAATTTTTGTTGTTGTTGCCAAGTTTGAGGTTCCTTATTTCAGTAGCTGGTTTCATTTGGTTAAGGCAGAAGGATTTGGCAAGGTGAGGGTGGTTATGAGAAAGTTGATAAGGCTGGAAAGGTAGGCAGGTGCTGGGTTAGATGGTCAGAGCCTTGTATCTCATTTCAAGGAATTTGTATGTTATCTTAGAGTTAGTGGAGAGCCTCTAAAAAAATTGAAATAGATGAGGGACATAGGAGAGGGGTTGGAAGAGGGGAATGACAAGGTTAGCTATTAATTTTTTAAAGGTAATTTTGATATCTGTGTTGAGGAAGATAAATAGGAGAAGGTACCTTATAGAAAAGAGAGCAGTGGTCTTCAGACTAGCAGCAGCACAACACCTGGGAAATACAGATTCTCAGGCCTTCCCCCAGACCTATTGAATCAGAAATTCTGGGGGTGGGGTGCAACAGTCAGTGTTTTATTTGATTCTGATGTATGCCAAAGTTTGAAAGTAAGGATATGGAGGCCAATGAGGTTACATTTCAGTTTGCAAATGTTTTTCACATTAATTATGTAGTTGATTTAGTTGAGATGTTCATTATGTTTGTGTTTTATATTCATAATTACATTCACAATCAGAGAAATCCTATATATCCTATCTAATAAAAGAGAAACATGGTAATTAGCCGTACGGCCGCTACCCTTCCCATTGGCTAATCACTGAGATATGCAAATTAACTGCCAGCCAAGATGGCGGCCGGCAGCCAGGCAGCTTAAAGC
>NW_005353967.1:19163199-19173955 GCF_000412655.1 Myotis brandtii
GGGTGACAGGACGTGCTTTTCCGAATTAATGAGAGAAAACATTGATTCTCCTGCTGCCCACGAAGGTGGAAAGTGAAGTGGGGAGACATGTGGGGAATGAGCAAGGTTCCCTGTCTGGGGGTTCCAAATCTGCTGTTGGTTTCTTTCACCGCTGACTAGAGATATACAGGGTGTCCCCCCAAAATGTATACACACTTTGAATACCTACTAATTCCAATGGTTTTAAGCATAAGAAAGGAACAACAATGGAGCTGTTATCTGTTAAAAGTGTGGGCACAAACAGGTAGTTGGACATTCCCTGAGGGGTCTCAGATTGGAGAGGGTGAAGGCCAGACTGAGGGGCCCCTTCTCCCCCCTACCCCAGTGCACGAATTTCGTGCACCGGGCTTCTAGTCCTATATAATAAAAGCCTAATATTCTAAGTGTCCAGTTGTCTGGTTGGCCATTCAACCAATCAAAGCATAATATGCTAATGATATGCTAAGGCCGCTCAACCGCTCGCTATAACGTGCACTGACCACCAGGGGCCAGATAGTCGACCAGTCACTATGAAGTGCACTGACCACCACATGCTCCGACTGGTAGGTTAGCTTGCTGCTGGGGTCTGGCTGATCGGGACTGAGCGAGACAGGCCAGACACGCTCTGGAGCCCTCCTGTGGTTCCTCTCCAGCTGGCCAACCTCTCATGTCCCTCCCTGGCCCCGATCATACACCTGCGCCCTCTCGCAATCCGGGCTGAGGGACCCCCCACCCCCCAAGTGCACGAATTTGTGCACCGGGCCTCTAGTAGAGTAAATATTTAGGTTATTTTGATTGAGTTATTTGCAGGAAGGCCTAATATTAAAAGATTTGAAAAGCTGGGATAGTGTGGTAGGTAATTTGTTATACTTGGGAAAGGGGAGACAGTCCAGGGTTATGTGGGAAAATAAACTATGGTCAGTGGAAGTATTGGAGTAGAATAAACAAGTAAGAGGTGAGGTACTCAATTTTGAATGCTCTTCAGAGGTCCTCAAACTTTTTAAACAGGGGGCCAGTTCACTGTCCCTCAGACATTCCACACATGCGCACTGCGGGCCCAGGACCAGTCGGCTGTTAAGCAGGACAGGCAGCGGCGGCAAAAACACCCGGTGGGCCGGATAAATGTTTTCGGCAGGCCGCATGTGGCCCGAGGGCCGTAGTTTGAGGACCCCTGCTCTAGATGTTACCTGTACAAGACATTGATTTGTAAAGTGGTACTTGGAATCTGTATTAGGGAAAACTGATGGAAGATATAAAAAGGGGAGAACCTGAACTCTGTGTGGAGTCTGAAGGAAAGGATGGTGGGTTTTTCCAAGATTTGTTAAGATGCTCTTGTGCAATCAGTTACACAGCTATTAAGATGTGGTCTATTTTCAGTCTTTATATAATTGCGGGCATCTGATTTGCATCTAACCCAGTCTCCTTTTGTTTTTCTTTGAGGGTGCAAAGGCTGTGTGTTTAAATTTCAACTTTGTTGAAATGGAACTAAGTAAATCTGATAATCTTTTTTATTTTCCTCTGTTAGCTTTGCTGGGTGACCAAAAGTACAGATAAAGCAAATGCTTTGTAAATTGTGTCTTAAAGGATAAGTAAATTTTTGTCCCCTTCACATTTTATTCCAGGACCCATCTGTTACACAGGTGACAAGAAATGTTCCACCAGGACTTGATGAATACAATCCATTCTCGGATTCTAGAACAGTAAGATTATTCTTAATTGAACTACTTTTAAATGTTAAAAGTGAAATTAAATAGCAATTATATATCAATTATGGTTTTTTTTAGTTGAATGGTTAAATTTATTTAAAACAGGCTGTTAGTATTTTATTTAGAATTTAGCAATTTAATTTTTTTAAACAGGAAGTAATATCAGTAGTAATTGAAACTTACTTTGATGGTCCTAGTGAAATACTGCAAATTTTCTTTTATGTCCTACAAATTAAGTTGCTAACAATCCCTCTAATATGTAAATCTTACTGCAGTACTTTAAATAGGAGAGGGAGGTTTGTTTTTTTTTGTTGTTTTTTTTTTGGTATAGGTGTTGTCTTCATGGTAATGTAGGGTGATGTTTTCTTACAATGAAAGAGACCTATGTATGTAACTGTACCATGAATATTTGTATGATTGTCATTTGAATTATGTTATTCTAAATAGTATTAGCCGCTGGTAGACTAGAACCTCTGGAACTTTACCTGGCCTAGGAACATATTCTTCTCTTCAAAATTCATTGATTTATAAAATGTAGGAGTACGAGTAAAAATCCTTGTAGAACAGGGGTTCTGTACCCTAGATGCATATTAGAAACACCAGGGGAACTTTATTATACTACCCATTAGTACCCTAATCTCTTATAGTTAGGGCAGTTTTGTTGTTTGTTTTTATTTTAGCCCTTTCATTGTGAACCAATTTCAAGAACTACTGAGGTAGGTTCTGTTGAGAATTCTCCTTCAAAATTTCTCTGGCAAATAATTTTGTCTTCTGTGTTTGAGTATTTACTTAAACATCATACTTATGAGATCTCTAATTTTAAACAGTTGTTGGCTCTTGAAATATTAGTCATCCTCTTGACAATACTAGAGTTGTATGCTTGGTTGTACATATCAGTATAATGATCCTTATTTGATCACCTTTTTCAGATATATGTTTTCATAGTATAGAAAATAATTTTAAAAGGTTATGTAGGAGCTCCGGTCAGGTGGTTCAGTTGGTTGGAGCATCGTCCCATACACCAAAAAGGTTGTGTGTTCGATTCCTGGTCAGGGCACATACCTAGGTTGTGGGTTCAATTCCTGGTTGGGGCATATAAGGAAGGCAACCAGTTGATGTTCTCTCTCATATTGATGTTTCTCTCTTTCTCTCTCCCTCTTCCTACCTTCCTTTCTCACTTCCTCTCTCTAAAATCAATAAAAAATATCCTCAGGTGAGGATTAAAAAAATATTACGTAGAATTTCACTTGGAAATATTTGTCAAGATTTATTATATTAACTTTTAATTTTTTGAAAGAGCTTTGTATAAAGTAAAAGCATTAAGATAGGAATGAACTTTTAAATTTAAAGCCCTCATTTAGCATCCTTTGCTTATGTGTAGCAACTGCAACCCAGGCTGGTATCACTACAATTTAATTGAGCAAGTAAATTTCAGATTGAACCATGTTAAATGGCCAATAAGTGGACCAGTTTTGACATGTAAAAATGTCAGTTTCATTTGGGGGGGTGGAGATGGGAAAAAGACTTGAAGTCTACTGATAAGGAATAAAACAAAGTTTTCATATAATTTTTTAGAAGATTTTACTAGCAAGAAATAGGTTTAACCTTGATAGGAGCAACTTTACTTTTTTTTTTTTTTAAATCAGTGATAGTATTCTTTATCAAGTTGTCTACTTTGTGTCATGTGCTTTATATTATCTTATTGGATTCTTATAACATTCAAAATGGCTATTTTCTAATAAAAAATCCGAGACAAAGGCCATTCAGCTTGTAAGTGGCAGAACTGGTTTACTAACTCATTTGTTTTCTATAAAACCTTTGCCTTTTCCATTTTGCTAGTAGTGTCTTTAGATTTCCTTTTATATCTAGTTTTCTGTTTGAATGGACATGTTAGGACAGGGGTGGGGAATGTCTGGTCTGCGGCCGTATAAAGGCCCGTGAAATCATTTGTTTGGCCCTGCCAAGGCATTAGCGATGAATTAATCAAATGTTTGAACAAATATAGCAGGCTAATTTTTAAGTTGATAATTTTGTATGCCTTTGAATGATGTTATAAATATCTAAATGGCCCTTGGCAGAAAAAAGGTTCCCCACCCCTGCTTTAGGGTATTTAAGGAAAGCAACAATTAAATATTCAAATAATTTAAATAATTTATATATTCACTCTATATTCTAAACTCAGAGAAGGGAGTTGTCACAGTATAAACTAAGTCTGTTGGCAGTATAATGGAAGGCTATTGAGCACTTGCATATGGCTAGTGTGAATTGAGATGTGTTATAAAAAAGTGGATACTCTTGAGTTATGAAATCACTTTTTTGTTCGACCTAAAATGCATTTTCCTAATGAACTTATGTTGAGCATGATGGGTGAGTTCCCTGGCCTATCCTCTAAAATTTAGTGTATAAATTACTAGAAGAATTAGTTCATCTTTGAGACTTGGTATGTATTTATGGAGAATGTTTCCCTTTTAAATTAGGTAACAGTTGAAAATGCCTACTGCAATTTGGTTTTCACTAGTTTCAGCCACTGATGATGGTCTTCATGGCTTCAGACAGGATGGCATTCATATCTTCTGGTGGGACATCTATGTGTATGGGGGAAGTGTGGAGCTGCTGATACAAATCATTAGTGATATTTTTCAGGGCTTTAATTTATTGTCATATTGATTTTCGTCAAGGATAGGCTACCTGGACCTTTTCTGTTCTGCTAGTTGTTGCCATATATAATTTCTGTCATTTATATAGAAGAATCCTTTCTGTCATATATATAGTAAGATCTGTACTTTCTGGCAGAAAGAAGAACCAGGAGAAGAAAATGCCCCGTTTTGGTATGCCCACATTGTTATTTCTGACCATAAAGGGACATAGGTAATTGATTTATGAAAATAAAAGCTGCCTCTAACTAAGATAATTCAGGACATAAAGATAATTCATACGGAGAGTCATAAAACCTGGATTCTATTCTAGACACTGGCGCTAATTAGTTGGTAACTTTAGGCAAACCATCTAATCTCTTTGGGCATCTTTTTTTTAAAAATATATTTTATTGATTTTCCACAGAGAGGAAGGGAGAGGGATATAGAGAACCAGAAACATCGATGAGAGAGAAACATCGATCAGCTGCCTCCTGCACACCTCCTACTGGGGATGTGCCCGCAACCAACGTACATGCCCTTGACCGGAATCGAACCTGGGACCCCTCAGTCCACAGGCCAATGCTCTATCCACTGAGCCAAACCGGCCAGGGCTCTTTTTTTTCTTTTTTTTAATGTGTAAAAATAGAGGCAGGGTGGAAAGTGTTGAGTTGAATTATTTCTAATATAAGTTTTTCTTTTGAAAATGGATAAAAATTTTAGCTCCAGGGTTTGAGGAGATATAATTGTATTTAGCAGTTTACCTATCTCTAATACTGAAAAAACATTTTCTGTACTGTAATGCCTGTCTTTATTTTTTTCTTGTTGTGCATTTCTTTTTTTAATCTTTTCCTTTCTCCTTTTCTTTTTACTATTTTGTTTTTTTTAGAGCTTATTATCTGTCCTTTCCGGAACCAGTCTTTTTGTTTCTAATCCCAATTAATGGTAAATATTGCCTTCTATCCTCTTAGTGTCATTGGTTAGAAATACCTGTGCCCTCTTTAGCTCAAAAGCTTCTTCTTCTTTTTTTTTTAACACCTAATCAGTTGCCACATCCTGTCACTTATACCTCCAGGAGATTACCGGTCTGTCCTTTTCATTCCTACTAAACTGTCCTAATTCAGGTACTCCTGTGAAATAATATAGTGGCCTATCCACTTACCCTTTTCTTCTTTTTTGCACTGTGACTGGAATTAGAATTATTTTCCTAAAGCAGAGGTCTTATTAGGTCTACTCTCCTTAGAAATGTGCACATAGATTAAGCATTGGCTATTTAGTAGTGTGGCAATGTGGGGCCCTACATGATTTGACCTCAGATTGCCTTAAAAAATTTTTTTCTGGACTCTTATTTAGAGCAGTTTTAGGTTTACAGAAAAATTAAACAGAATGTATAGAGTCTTCATGTACTTACCCACTAAACTGTCTTTTTAGTGCTATCCTCTAATGTGCCATTTGCTCCAGCTGAAGTCATCTACTGACTAACATCCAATTCTTTTGAGACCACCACCCCTTAGCCTTTTATCAGTCATTGAATGGAGTCAAGAGAGACTCTGTGGTCATACTGCCTGGCTTCCGTACATTATCTTCACCTTCTTCACTGGGTCAAGATGAACCTCTCATACTAGATACATTACTTTTCTATTGCTGTGTAACAAATCACTACAAACTTAGCAGCTTGAAAAACTGCACATTTATTATTTCACAGTTACTGTGAATCAGTAACTGAGTCACTTGCTCAGGGTTTCATGAGGCTGTGATCAAGGTGTTATCTGGGCAGTATTCTCATCTAGAGGCTTGATTGTGGAGGAATCTGCTTCCAAGCTTATTCAAGTTGTTGACATTGCTGGCTATCAGCTGGAGATAGCCTCAGTTCATAGATGCCATCCACAGTTCCTTGCATGTAGCCTTCTCCTGATGCTCACCTAACTTCATCAGGTCTTCAGAATATCTGTCACTCTAGTCTGATAAGATGAAGTCTTATATAATGTAACATAACCAAGAGAATGACATCCCATCACATATATCATATTTTGTTGGCTAGAAACAAGTCATGGACCTGCTTGTACTCAAAGATGTGACTCTAGGAGGGGATAATCATTAAGGTTCACTTAAGGGTCTGTACACTACACTGAAATAAGAATATGTTGCTCATCATCTCTTCACATCCATTTAAAAGGGCCAAAGTGGAGCCCCCCGAGCATCTATCTCTTCTACCCACAACATTTGTCTAAATTCATCAGGACTAATCTCATTATCCCCCCCCTTTGTTTAATATACACATTTAGTTTTATTGTATGTAACAAAGCAACTTGTACACTTTTAACGTTTAAAACAGCAGCATCTTTCCAGTGAAACAAAAATAAAATTTAAAAATAAACAGGAACAAAATTACAATAGAGAAATGTTAATTCCGAATAAGATCCTATAGGTTTTGCTGATTGTCTCATCGAGTGGCAGGGCTCAAGTCATCATTAGGAGAATTGTATTTACTGCAAGGATGTCCAGTAAACATCACAATTAAACATGCCAAAGGAGAAGCCATGTTGTCAAAATGCCCACTTAATCCACCCAAACATCTCAAACCCCCCCTTTGCTGACCTTCTATTACCTCCCTCTTTTAAAGTTTTTTTTCTTTTTGTAAGCGAGAAAGTAGACAGATACATGTTGGTAAATGCTAACTGTCCATATTCACAGAGACATAGTGTAATCTCTCAGCCCAATATACAGAGAAAGGAAGAACAAAGCTAGAATTCTGTGCACTACTACACTGGGGCCTAGGAACCTCCAGCTTCCAGCAGAGCTAAGGCAGCAGAAGGTTTTTCTTTTTCCCCACAGAGCATGGTGGTGTTGATTTCATAACGTTTTTCTTAAGACAGGAAGGGGTAAAAATGAATTTGGAACAGAAAGGGGCACAGAGTCTTTTCCCATTGTATTCTGCTGAAGGTATCTCCCTGCCCCCCAAATAAGGTGAGAACCATTGTGTAAAGGAGAGAAAAGAGACCTCAAAAACAAGGCGACTGAGCACAAGGGGGGGGGGGGCCTGCAAACCCAGGGACTGGAGAAAATTAAAAAAGGTTGGAATCCATCAGTGTTCATTAGTCATCTTCTTCAACTTCCTCTTCTTCCCCCTCATTATCTTCATCTTCACCTTCATTCTCATCCCTTCTTCATCAATATCTTTCAACCCTTCCTCTTCATCATCATCATCATCATCATCATTATCTTCTCCTTCCCTTCTTCATCATCCATGTCAGGAACCAAATAGTACTGTAATGGATTTGGCCAAATGTCATCTTTGATGACTCCTCCTAACTCATCTGCACCTGCATCAGGATGGTCAGTAAACCAGGTAAAGAAGCTCTCAGGTTCCTCATGCTGTCTCTTCCTGCTGGCTGTATTCTGTGTTTGACTTGAACGTTTCGTCAAATCCTTTCCAGATTTCCATATGATTTCAGTGGACTTTGAAGATGAATCACCAGATAAAACTCTTTGGAGAGAACTTTATTTTCTTAGTAAGGATTTTCATAAAAAAAAAATCTATTCTGTAACCTGATTTAATATCTTCAAATTCTGTCACTTCAACTCTTGTCAAATAATGCAGCACCTCTTCATCCTCTTCTCCAAGCAGTGCAGTCACTTGTGGATGGTTGACAAATATTGTTACCCCAAAATTTGGGATTTTGGTGATCAATTCTGACCTGTTTGTTATATTTCTGTTCTACTTTCAAAATCTCCTCACTCGATTGTTCATTAAGTCTATTTCATTTTGTACATCATCAATATGTTCAATTGCTTCTTGCTATTCTTTTTCTCCCTTTGGCAAGTCCTGAGGGGTTGGCTTCTTCTCCAGCTTGGGGGCTGGAGGCGCTTTTGGTTTCTTCATTTTGGGTGGAAGCGAAGACTGGCGTTTGGGGGCCATGCTGTGAGGAAAGTCCGAGGATCTGAACACTGGGAAGTCACCGGGCTTGAAGACGCTCTGAGCACTCTCGTTATGCCCTTTATTCCTATTTATGTCAGTCTCTATAAGAAGTCCCATACTCCCAGGGTGCTTTTAATCTCCTGGATTTTAATCCTCATGGTTCTCTGCACATTCCTTATTCTGTACCCTTCTACTTCCTTGATTTCTGAACCTTTCTATTGTGCTCTCTAAATGTCACAGTCCATTTTCATCAAAATCCCATGTATCCTTATCCTTTTCTATGAGTGTTTTCTCTTTTGCTCTGTGGAAACTGGCCTGTTTATGAGGACACTCTTCCCTTGCAATCATCTTAAAAACTAGCTGTTTTTTCTCTCACAGTTCTCAGACAATTGGGCATAAAGGTGGGGTAGATATGTTATTTCTCATTTCTGCTTCCAGACATTCTTCCTTTTTCTTCTCTAAAAAATACCCACCTTTAAATCTCATGTCATTAGATTATATTTGGGTCTCACTACTCTTTGTGGCTATCATCTACTGAGCCCTAAATTTTATTACCCCTCATTTCTCTTTCTAAAAATGTCTTCATTTTAGTTCTTGATTTACCATTACTCTTTCTAACATTATTTTTTAAAAATTAAAAAATATATATTTTTACTGATTTCAGAGAGTATGGGAGAGAGAGAGAGATATAGAAACATCAATGATGGGAGAGAATCATTGATCGGCCTCCTCCTGCATACCTCTACTGGGGATCGAGCCCACAACCTAGGCATGTGCCCCAACCGGGAATTGAACCATGATCTCCTGGTTCATAGGTTGACCTTCAACCACTGTGCCACACCAGCCGAGCTCTAACTCTATTCTTATTTTGAATTCTTAGTGGTTGTATACCCAATATTCTGCCTCTCAATGCCTTGACCTCATTTCTTCCATTGATTTTTGTCTTCCATGTTATCTCAAGTCATTCACCCCTCTGGTCATATCCTAGACTCATTATAGTCACGTTTCCATAATTTTAAATTCAGGTTCTTTTTCGTCATTCCTCTAGTTCCTCAATATCAACACATCTTTAAACTCTACCAGGGCCTCTAGTTTGTTTATCCTACTTTGCCACTGCCCTTTATTCACCTCTTGTTTTCTCTCAACTTAAATTCCACATTCAGTCATTATAATCACTCCCTTGCATGCATCTTCAACTCCTTGCCTTTCCCCTACTCCCTTATTTTAACATAATCCCTTGGCTAAAACCCAAGCACTGGTTAAATACAACTCTATTATCTGCCCATACCCTAGCAGCTAAATGTGGTTGGAGAAACCATGCTGAAGGGTCTCACTTTCAGTTCACGACAAGCTCTGAATTGTGCTGAATATTCTAGTTATTTAACTGTTCACTCTCTTCTTCCTCTTTCCTTATCTTTAAAACGTTTTTCTCATCTTCATTCTTGGCTAATAACCTTGCTTATTTTACTGAGAAAGTTAAAGCAGTCAATAGAGAACATGCAAAGACTTCCACCATCACATTTACCTACCAGCATTTACACTCATATATGCTGCTTTCTTGACTTATTTACAGATGAACTATCTGTGCTTCTGTCTAAAGCCATTCTTTCTATTTGTGCACTAGATTCTATACCTCCTCACCTTAAGAACTTTGCTAAATCGCCCCGCCTGCATCATTTGTTTTTTTCACTTTCTGCTGGATTATTCCTATAAAAAGTATGTTGTGTTTTCTTCCATCTGAGGGAAAAAAAAACAAACCCACAAAAATCTATTCATGTGTTTTAACAGATTTTTTTGAAAATATAATTAATATAACATACACTCATTTAAAGTGTACAATTCAGTGGTTTTAGTGTAGTCATAGAGTTGCACAAGCATTACCAAATTCTAATTTTAGAATATTTTTGTTCCTCCCACTTCCAAAAGAAACTCTGTACCATTTAGCCGTCACTTTACATTCCCCCTCCCTTTTCAGCTCTAGACAACTACTAATTTATTTTCTGTCTCCATAGATTTGCCTATTCTGGACATTTCATATAAATGGAATTTTACAATATGTGGTCTTTTGTGTCTCCTTTTTTTCACTTAGCACAGTGTTTTAAAGGTTCTATATTGTGGCATGTATCAGTACTTCATTTCTTTTTATTGATTAAAAAAATTTTTTAATGCTCACCTGAGGATATTTTTTTATAAGTACCGCGCGCTAACCGATTGCGCCACTGGAGCTCCTGAGGATATTTTTTTAAATAAATCTTTATTGTTCAGATTATGACACTTTTTTTCACTTAGCACAGTGTTTTAAAGGTTCTATATTGTGGCATGTATCAGTACTTCATTTCTTTTTATTGATTAAAAAAATTTTTTAATGCTCACCTGAGGATATTTTTTTATAAGTACCGCGCGCTAACCGATTGCGCCACTGGAGCTCCTGAGGATATTTTTTTAAATAAATCTTTATTGTTCAGATTATGACAGTAGTT
>NW_005353967.1:19174366-19189854 GCF_000412655.1 Myotis brandtii
TAATTATGATGTGTCTTGGTGTGGTTCTCTTTGGATTCCTCTTGTTTGGGATTCTCTGTGCTTCCTGGACTTGTAAGTCTATTTCACCAGGTAGGGGAAGTTTTCTGTCATTATTTCTTCAAATAGGTTTTCAATATCTTGCTGTCTCTCTCCTTCTAGCACCCCCATAATTTGGATGTTGGTACGCTTGAAGTTGTCCCAGAGGCTCCTTACTATCTTCATATTTTTGGATTCTTTTTTCTTTTTGCTTTTCCGGTTGGGTGTTTTTTGCTTCTTTGTATTTCAAATCTTTGACTTGATCTTGGGGATCCTCTAGTCTGCTGTTGGATCTCTGTATATTATTCTTTACTTCAGTAAATGTATGCTTAATTTCTGATTTGTCCTTTTTCATATCCTTGAGGGTCTCACTAAATTTCTTGGAGGTTTCTAGAAGATTCTTGAGTAACCTTATAACTGTGGTTTTGAACTCTGTATCCAGTAGTTTGCTTTCCTCCATTTCTTTCGTTTATGACCAGTTTCTATGTCTCTGTATTTTGGCTGCTTCCCTGTGTTGATAAAGTGGCTTGTGTGCTAGGTGTCCTGTGGGGCCCAGTGGCTCAGCCTCCCCAATTACTTGAGGTGGACACTCTTGGTGCACCCCTTTGTGGGCTGTGTGCACAGTCTTGTTGTAGTTAAGCCTTGATTGCTGTTGGTATCACTGGGAGGAATTGACCTCCAGGCCAATTGGCTGTGAGGACCAGTTGTGACTACAATGGAAGAACTTCTGTGCTGGAGACACCCTTATGGGGTGGGACTTGCTTCAGTGGGGCTTTGGCGCTCACAGAGTCTGCCCCCTGAGTGTGTCTCTTATGGATGTGAAGAGTTGTAATCTGGATGGTCTCACTCTGACCACTGGGTAGACTGACTCTTGGATCTCCAAGGAGGTGCAAAGTCAGCCACTGCCTGAGGCCACCCAGCAGGAGCTATGGAGAGATCTGCAGATGCAGATTCCTCCTCTTTGTTTGGGGTTTGTAAGTGCCCAGATGAGGCCCAGCTGTGAAGCAATGCAGGCTGCTGTCTAGGTCTCCTTTTGGAGGCTTTGGCGCTCTTTGACCCAGCTGCAGTTTGTTAGGTTTTAGATTGCAAAAGAACAGGCCATTCATATGCAAAAGCCTCTTCTCACAGCTTGGGTGGGGTCTCAGGGAATCACCAGGGTGGAGCAAACAGCAATGGCTGTCAGTCAGCCCTGCCCCGGAGAGGTCCCCGGGTCTCTGTGTCCCGTGGCCCTGTGCAGGAACAATGATCACTGCGAGCACCTCTGAGAGAAAGCCGCCCTCCTGTTCTGGCCTGATGCCAGACAGTCCAGTTTCTCCCTGTATGAGTCTGGGTCCCCAGAGTCTTGCCCGGAACTGGAGTTCAGAGCAATCGGGAGCTTGTATCTCCCTCCCGATTGAAAAACAACAACAGCGCGCCCAGTTGCCAGCCCATTTTGCGTGCGCCTCTGCACCTCTGCATCTCCTACCAGCTTCAATGCACTTTTTTCTTTCCTTCTAGTTGTAGAACTTCCACTTAGCCAGCTTTCCCGTGATTCTAGATGATATTTGTTTTGTCTTTTAGTTGTAGTTTTGATGTGGTTGTGAGAGGCAGCAAGTATAGGTGTTTACCTGTGCCGCCATCTTGGTTGTTTCTCTGAGGATATTTTTTCTTAGGTTGTTTATATATTTGGTGTTATGTGTAAGAAACCATTGCCCAGCTGAAGGCCATAAAAACTTACCACTGTGCTTTCTTCCAAGTGGTGTATAGTTTTAGTGTTTACATTTAGGTTTATGATCCACTTTGAGTTAATTTTTGTGTATGGTAAAAGATATGTTTAAAAATTCATTCTTTTTCATGTGGTTATCTACTTGTTCCAGCACCAGTTGTTGAAAAGACTTTTTTTCTCATTGTATTATCTTGGTGAAAATCAATTGATGATAAATGTAAGGATTTATTTTTGGATTCTCAGTTTTATTGTGTTAATATATGTCTATGCTTAAGCCAATACCATACTGTCTTGATTACTGTAACTCTATATCAAGACTTTATCTTGACCTAATTTTCTTTCTATCCATTTCTGGTATCCATTTTCTTCTCTGAAGTATTTTCTTTGTTCCCCATTGCTGCAGAACTCCTCTGAAGAGTTGTCTACTTGTTTTGTTTTTTTTTCTCAGTCCCTTCTCCTAAAAGATACTTCAATAAGGGTTTTATTCCCAACAGTGTACCAAAATGCAATTGTCAAGGTAGCCATTGACTTCCACATTACCTTATCCAATGGTAAATTTTCAGTCTTAGTCTTACTCAGTCTATAATCAGTACTGACATTCAATCAGTATCACATTCTTGAGACACTTTCATTTGGCTTTCAGAGCACTTGAGTTTTTCCTTTGCTGGTATTTCTCATACTCCTTCCCCTTAACCCCAAATATTGGAGTGTATCAGGAGTTAGGCTTTGCTTCTTTTATCTATCTATGCTCACTCAAATGGTGATTTCATCCAATCTTACAGCTTTAAATACTATCTATATGCTGGTGACTCCCAAATTTACATCTCCAGCACAGACCACTACTCTGAACACCAGACTCATATATTCAACTGCCTACTAGATATGTCTACCTGGATGTCTTAGAAATTGCAAATTCAACATGTCAAAACTGAAATGAATCCCATGCTTGTAAATCTGCTCATTTTCATTCTTTCTTATTTCTGTCCTACTGGTTGGTTAGTCCAGAACATTGGTACTGTTTCACTATTTCCATTTCCTTATCTCTCACACTGTTTTGTCAGGAAATCCTGTTGGCTCTTCCTTAAAAATACATCTAGAACTGACCCCTTATCTCCATAGTCATGACTTGGCTTAAGCTGTGGTCATCCCTTGCCTGGATTACTGCAGTAGTGGTTTCCTAACATACCTCTATCTATCTTTGCCTCACTTTCATTTATTTTCAACTCAGCAGCCAGAGTGATTCCTTAAAAAAAGTCTATCATTTCAGTCCCCAGATTAGAACTCTTTATGGTAAAAACCGAGAGTCCTTAAAATAACCTATAGTTTGGTCTCTAATATCTCTGTTATTTATCTCCTTACACTCTATTCTCTCATGTATTCCTATCCAGCACACTGGTCTTTCTCATATATGTTGGGCATTCTCCTGACTTTGCACTGACCATTCCCTCTGCCTAAAATGATCTTTCCCCCAGATATCGGCAAGGCTGACTTCTTCACTTCCTAATCACATTTGTAAAATTATCCCCACTCCACCTTTACTCAAAACCCATTTATCCTGTTCGTGTTGTTGTTGTTGTTCCATAAAATTTATTGCTTAAGATACTCTACAGTGTGTGTGTTCAATATACATATTGTTTAACTTTCATTGCTAGAATGTAAGCTCTGTGAAGGTGGTAGGGATGTTTACCTGTTTTGTTCATTAATATATTCCAAGTGTCTGTAACAGGTTTTGATACATGATAGTTGGTCAATAAGTGTTTGATGAATTTATGAATGAGTATGTATGGTCATGCTTCTGTTTCTTTATGTGCCTTTCTCTATTTGGAAACTCCCATTCATATATATATCCTATATAATAAAAAGCTAATATGCAATTGGTTGTCATGCCCTCACGCCATCTTGCTGTAACGGCTCAGACCCTCAACACTGCGGGGAGCGGAATGGGGACCAGCCAGGCACAAATGAGCTTGCAAGAGAGGAATGGGGACCAGCCAGGCACAAATGAGCTACACGCCCCACGCTCCCTGTGGTCCTGGGTGCCAGTGGGGAGAGGGACAAGCCGCCCACCCTACGGTCCCGGGTGCCAGTGGCTGCTCCTGCGGCCCATCCCGGGCGCCAGCGACTGCACCTGCGCCTGCGGCCTGGGAGAGGGACAATCCACACGCCCCACGCTCCCTGTGGTCCTGGGTGCCAGTGGCTGCGCCTGTGGCCCCGGGCGAAGCCGCCCGCCCATGGTCCCCTGTGTCTGCGGCTGGCCCAAGCGAAGCCGGCCTGGGTCCTGGGTGCCTGCGGCCGGCCAGAGAGAGGGAAGCCTGGGTCCTGAGTGCCTGTGACCAGCCGGAGGAGGGAATCCTGTGTCCCAGGTGCGGGGCAAGGCAGAGGTGGTTAGGTGTGATCAGGCCAGCAGGGGAGCAGTTAGGGTGATCAGGCCAGTAGGGGAGCAGTTAGGGGTGATCAGGCAGGCAGGCAGAAGTGGTTAGGGGTGATCAGGCAGGCAGAGGTGGTTAGGGGCGATCAGGCAGGCAGGTGAGCGGTTAGGAGCCAGTGGTCCCGGATTGTGAGAGGCAGTCAGACATCCCCCGAGGGGTCCTGGGTTGGAGAGGGTGCAGGCCAGACTGAGGGAACCCCCCCCATGCACAAATTTCGTGCACTGGGCCTCTAGTGTGTATGTATGTGTGTGTGTGTATATATGTATATACACACATATATCTTCTTTCCATTATGCATCTCCTCCCCCAATTATTCTCATCTTTAAAAGTCTTGTTTTAAAATGGTTATCTATTCCGATAAAATTATTTGTTTGTCCCAATTCTAACATTAGTATATATCATTTTCTTTTCTTTTTAAAAAAATATATTTTATTGATTTTTTACAGAGAGGAAGGGAGAGGGGTAGAGAATTAGAAACATTGGTGAGAGAGAAACATTGATCAGCTGCCTCCTGCACACCCCCTACTGGGGATGTGCCTGCAACCAAGGTACATGCCCTTGACCGGAATCGAACCTGGGACCCTTCAGTCCGCAGGCTGACGCTCTATCCATTGAGCCAAACTGGTCAGGGCAGTATATATCATTTTCATACTAATAACAAGAGAATCTGTGTTAAGCACAGCCACAGTCAGTTCTTGTCTGCTCAATCAGAGGCTGATAAAGTCAGTGAAAGCTGCAGAAAGTTTTAGGTTTCTTTTGGCAGTCTCTCCACTAGGTGGAAAGGATAGGACAGTGGTTTATAGAAGCTGTAAACTAGAGGGGAGTTCTCAAATTTCAAGGTGTTTAAGAATCACCCTAGGACACTCCAAGACTTAAACAAATCTTGAACATTAAGTAATTTATTTAATTTTGGAATTTTCAGTGCAAAGATTTCACTGTATTATAAACAGTCCATCTATTATTGTATTACCATGATTGTTTTAATGTTCTAAATTCTATTGAGCCAAAATATGTATCTTACTATAACTTTTATTTATTGGTCCTGGTTGAATTTTCCAAAGCCACATAGAGCAGGCAACTGTAGTATGGTAATTTGTGTTAAAATGTAAAAATTAGAAACAACCTAAATATCCATCAATGAATGACTGGATAAATAAAATTGTGTGTGTGTCTGTGTGCGTATGCACATACATATATACATACTAGTAGACCCACACAATGAAATATTATTTAGCCATAAAAAAGAAGGAAATCTTGCCGTTTGTGACAACATGGATGGATCTGGAGGGCATTATGCTAAGTGACATAAGATAGAGACAAATACCTTTTGATCTCATTTATATGTGGAATCTTAAAAAAAACTATCAAGCAATTGAGCTCAAAGATATAGAGAACAGATTGTTAGTTGCCAGAGACAAGGTGGGGATGGGCAAAATAGGTGAAGGGGGGAGGGGGAGGTAAAAAGATACAAACTTCCAGTTATAAGTCATGGAGTTATAATGTATAGCATGGTGACTATAGTTAATAATACTGTATAGTATATTTGAAAGTTACTAAAAGAGTAGATTTAAAAAGTTCTCATCATAGAAAAAATGTTGTAACTACATGGGGATAGATTTACTATACTTATTGTGGTGATCATTTAGCAATATATACAAATATCGAATTATTATGTTATATACATGAAACTAACAATGTTTTATGTCAATTATACTTCAATAAAAAATAAATAAAAGAAATAACCCTTAACTTTCACAGAGATGTTTTAAAATTTAGTCTACTCCTAACTGGTGAAATTTCATCCACCAAGGGAGAAGGATATACAGCTTTGCTCTGCCAGACATTGTTTTTTATTCTGCCCCAAAGTAGCTTTCTTCCTGTTCTTCTGACTTGTCTGATTGTTTTCCTTCATCTCTGCCCTTCTGTTTTTCTCACTACCTAAGGTTTTCCCTAGGGTCTGCCAGAGCAGACACAGTTTCAGTGTTGTCAAGAGAAAACCTCATCTTACTGTGGTACATTCAGTTGTACTAGAGTGGCCACTTTTCCCCTATAGATAGGTTCACTTTCCTTCCAATCTGTAGTTTTTGATGAGTGTAAAATAAGATGATGTACTTAGAAGTGACCATTGAGGCAGAAAGATACTCCTTCTTGCATCTCAGATTTCCCTTCTGGTATCATTGTTCCTATTCCTAAATTAGAAGTTTTTTGTGAGGGTCTATTGGTAGTAACTTTTTCAATATTTATCACCTTGGTTCTCAAATGTAATTTATGGGATTTAGAAATCTACGTTGACACTTTTTCTCTCATCAGCTTGGCATTCTGTGTGGGCTTCCATTTTTGCTGTTGAGAAATTAGCTCTCAGTCTTAGTAACTTTTTTTTATGTAGATTTGTGTCTTTTTTCTCTTGCTGTTTTTAGGATCTCTTGTTTTTAGGATTTGCTCTTTCACAATGAACTATCTAGTGTTATTTTTTCGTAATTTGGCTGGGTTTTGAAGTTTTGACTTTGAGAATCAGTTTCACAATGATGTATCTAGTGTTATTATTTTTTCTTAATTTGGTTGGGTTCTGGAGTTTTAAATTTGAGAATCAGTGTCCTGACATTCTGTTTGAATATTGACTCTCATTCTCTCTGTTCTCTGGAACTCTTTAGTTTTTTAGACTTTCTCACTCTGTTATCTCTCTTAACCTCTCATGTTTTCCTCCCCTCACCCCTCTGCTATGTTCTGTGCAATTTCTTTAGACCCACTTCTATTTTTCTAATTATCTCTTTATCTTTATCATTGTGTAGTCTGCTGTTTAACTTCTCTATTGTAATTTGAATTATTACAGTTTTCATTTTTAGAGGTTCCATTTGTATCTTTTAAAGATGATGTTTATAGTGTCTCCACTGTTGGCTATCAAGTTTCTGTATTTGTGTAGGTTTGTTTCTGTGTCCTTTCTGTTTGTTGCTATTTCTGTATCTTTGGCATCTGTACCACACCCTTAATTACTATATCCTTAAAATAAGTCTTGATTAACTTTTCTGTTTTTCTTCAAAATTGTTTTACCTGTTCTTAGGCCTTGGTTTTTTCATATGTATGTAAGAATCAGCTATACTACATTTTATCTTTGTTGTGCCTGGCTTCCTTTTCCGAGCTGCTATTTGCTGTGTCAGTATAAAATCCTGCTATATTGGTGTCTTCCAGCTTTAATAGTTTTGATCTTTGAATTCCCTTAGCAGCTTCTTCTTTATGTTTTCTTTTCCTTCCTCTGTCTTCTTGTCATTTTTTTCTTATGGTCATTACAAAAGTATTTTAAAGCCCTGGCCGGGTATCTCAGTTGGTTAGAGCATCGTTCCGATATGCCAAGGTCAGGGCACATATAAGAAGCAACCAATGAATGCATAAATAAGTGGAACAACAAATCGATGTTTCTCTCTCTCTAACTTTCTCTCTCCTTCCCCCCTCCATCCCTCCCTCACTCCCTCTATCTCTCCATGTCCCTGTCCCTCTCTCGTCCTCCCTCTCTCCCCTTTTCCCCTTCTTTCCCTGCTCTCCCTTCTCTCTCTCTCTCTCTCTCTCTCTCTCTCAATCAATAAATAAAAAAAGTACTTTAAAATTAGTGTAGTATATTGGGGAAGAGAAAGCAAATAATAGAAAACTATATAAAGCAAAAGGTACAAATCCCTCTGATATTAGTTTGCTGAGATCTTTCAGAAATTTTTCTGAACATGTACAAATGTGTGTTTATAAAAGTAAAAATTGTCATATACATACTGTTTTATAGTTTGTTTTTCATTTAGTATTTAAAAATGCATTCTTCTATAGCTGTAACACATTCCTTTTAATGATTGAATTCCTTTTAATTTCATATGTATATACAGTAATTTAACCAGTTCCCTTTTTATGGGTTTGTAGATATCTACCTACTTTTTGATCTTGCAGCTTTCAAATACTGCTGATCCTAATCAGCAAAGTGGAGGTTGTGCAGTTTATTTCACATTACCTAAGGTCTCTCCTCTTAACTCTTTTCAAGGGTATTAGTGGGGTTCTGTCAAGAACTATCTTCTTAGGGCACTGGCATATACTTTTCTTAAGAGGGAAGAGTTGATAGTTAAGCTTGGTATAAACCTTTAGTTTGGTGCTATGTGTATTTTACTAAAAAGAAGTACTCAAAGGTGTTTGTTTGTTACATGTGGTATCCTAGAGGAGATTGTTTGTGGTGTAGTGTTAGAGGTAGCACCCAGATTGAAGAGTACAGAAATGAATGAGAAAATGGAGATGGAGAGCTTAAGCAGGTCTTTGTCGCAACTTGACTAGGCGATGGTAGGGGAAGAAGAGAGGCAGTTCTTAGCATTTTGTTTTTTGTCGGTATTTTGCCTTTTGAAAGAAGTTGAAGTTGGATCTCTATGTTATGTAATTTGCCATTTTCTTAATTTTCCTAGCCTCCACCAGGCAATGTGAAAATGCCCAATGTACCCAGTACACAACCAGCAATAATGAAACCAACAGAGGAACCTCCACCTTATACACAGATTGCAAAGGTTAGTTCATGTTACATTTGCAAATTCATATGGAAATTACAATATCAGTATCATTTACTTCCAGAGCTAAATAATTTTTTAATTGTTGCATTCCATATTGTTTACTTTTTAACTTACTTTTGAGTCTAGGTTAGCCACCTTGTAGACTCTATAATGCTCACATGTCTTTTTCAGCTTATAACATTTGCTTTATTCCATGATTAGCAATTATTGAATTTATTACCTTGGTATACAGTTTTTATAGTGAAAATTTTATTGCCTTTGGTATCACTTTTTAATACACAATGCCATTACAGTAACAATGACAGAATAATAAATATTACTGGAAGAGAGAGTTATAATGGCTAAGCAAGAGACATTGGTAGGAATATGAGAAAAATACAAGATAAAAGTAGATGACTAGGAATGCTGCTATCACATAAAGGCAGGTGGAGTTATAGATCACAATTTCTGAACCATGTCCTTTCATGCCATTATTTTATAAAATATAAGATGTTATGAGTTCTTGCATTGAGAACCTTATATGCCATTTAATCCAATTCATAAGAGTCAATTCAGTTGCTCTTTTCTCCATTTGTCTGTTTTCCTCAACACTTTCCTTTGTCTTTGTTATTCACTCATTTAGGCACAGAGGTGACATCAGCTTATTTTCATTTTCCTGATTACCTTAGGACTCTGACCACTCTTAGGATTTTTTCTGTCCTAATGTGCCCAATATTCCCATGAAGGTTTTCATAACCAAAAGATCAAATGGATCAAATATCTATATAATATTTTCTGAAACTGAAATCTTCAGTAAATTTCTATACTTTGGAAGAACATTTGAATTAGGTTTCTAGCATAGTAGAGGGAGAAGAGATAGCATATCAATGTTTCAATATTTTATGCTTATGACAGCCTATTCACTTACTATTTTTTGTGTAGGAACATGCTTTGGCCCAAGCTGAACTTCTTAAGCGCCAGGAAGAACTAGAAAGAAAAGCTGCAGAATTAGACCGCCGAGAACGAGAAATGCAAAACCTCAGTCAACATGGTAGTATCCAAGATGCTTGAAATAAAAATAACTTTAAACACTTTAAATAATGTCTGCACTGGCTCTAGGTCATTTGGTTTGTGAATAAATTTTGCCCTGTTTTCCATTCTAACAAGGAGATCAGACACAGCCGATATTCTACTTGATACTGTGTAGCTCTTTGAAATTGGCTGATTTGCATAGTCTTTTGATAGATTAGAACAGTGTTAGCCTTATCACACAGAAAGTGAATTCAAATATGATAATTTTGGTTTATTCTAAGGCCAGGAACCTTTGATTATGCACTTGAACTGTCTTTGCTTCTAATGAAATTTTACGAGTACATGGGAATGTGCCCTACATTTGACTCTTCTAGTTTAGTTAGCCTACCAGTATTTTCAAATGATTTATCCCTGTCCTCACAAGTATTTTGTATCTGTTAAATCATGTGAAAGAAATAAGTTTGTGGTGACTCTAGAAAATTTAGGGTATTTTTATGATGCCAAAGAAATAAATAAATGCTGACTTGATTATTAGCTATGAAATCTACTCAGGCTATTATTACCAAAGGCCACTTCAAGGGAGTATTTTAGGGAAAGCTAGCAGTCTCTGGGTATGAAGGGATAAGAGAGCTAGACAGGACTTGAGTCATTGTTAGTATGTCTGGGATAGTGATGGGATGACAAGACTAGGACAGCAATAATAAATTATCTGTTTCTTATCTTAGAATGTGTAAATCCAGGGGCTCCTGTGGATACATTTATTATGGGCCATTTTCTTATTTGCAACATCAGAGACATCTCTAAAAGGAGAAACTAAAGGTGTAATTGAGATCAACGTTTCTGAAATACCTATAACTAAAAGCTATCCTATTTCCTTAGCATTGAATAATACAAGTTATTTCTATGAGAGATATTTTAGTAAGGGTTGTAATGAAGAGTGGGAAATTAAGAGTTAGATTTGTAGTATGTTATACATTTAATCCTCAATACAGTTCTCTGAAGGGTGGTATAGTTGTTATTCTCATTTTTCAGATATAGAAACACAGTCTTTAGAAGCTTAAGTAAGTTGCCCAAGGCCTCCTAGACAGTAAGTGGTCAGGCACGTCTGGTTTCAAGTCCTGTTCTATACATTCGTGCTCTGTTGCATCTCAAATAGTGTGAGACTTGTATGAGAAATGCATGAACTACATGAAATTAGAAAAGAATGATAACAGTGGAGACATGTGTGGGAGGATCAGAAATAGGTCATGCTTTTTTCTGCTATGAAATTTTTTCTGGTCTGTAAAATCTAATTTTAAAAGGTTGTGAGATTATCATATCTAAAATGATAAAATGGCCTTTAGATGTTATTTTTACTCTCTATATTTAATGTTTGACTTCTTGCTTTAATTTTATATTTTCCTTACTGTTTCCTTATTTTCAGTCTAATTGCTTTATATAGACCCTTTACCTTCCCCCTTCACAGTTTGAATTTGTTTTTTCTCTAGGTTTTTGAAGGTGCTATAATTCCTTAGCGTCTTTCTCATGACTGTTTCATGTTTTCTTATAGTTTTGTAATTTACTTATATGTCTTTTGGATTTTTTTTGAGACTTTGGGATTTCTGAATTTGATACTTTTGGTATTGGTTAATCTTGTGGTTTTTTTTTTTCATGGAGTTAACAGTAGAAAATTCCAAAGATTCAAAAGCTTGGTCTTCCCTCTCCACATGGGTTAGAAATTATATTTAAAGACATAAGACACTGAGGAAGAAATTGTAGAGATTTAAAAACTTCATGACCTGCATGTGAGAGCCAGACTCTTGGGACTTTGAAAGAAATTTTTTAGGGCAGAGTCACAGGGTATGTGTCCCTATGCTCTTTTTCCTTTTCTCATTTCAACTGTGCATAAATGGTTCCTGCTAAATATTATATGACCCTGGAAAATTATTTTACCATCCAATGCTTTAAAGGATATAAAGACTGACTTTTAGAGTTCTCCAAGAATGTAAAGAATATAGTGTTGTATTTGTAAAACACCTATTAAAACAATAGATATTGTTCTTAATTCTGAAACCAAAAATAAGAATAGCACATATTTGTCCTAATATAAATAACTTTTTTTTTTTAATTTTGCAGGCAGAAAAAATAATTGGCCACCTCTTCCTGGCAATTTTCCTGTGGGACCTTGCTTCTATCAGGATTTTTCTGTAGACATTCCTGTAGAATTCCAGAAGACAGTAAAGATTATGTACTACTTGTGGATGTGTGAGTACAGAATAAATTACATATTCAATAAATTTTATATTTTATTGTCAAAACTCACTTTTTTTGGAACTCATATTAAGGATAGTATCATTAATTGGTCTTTTTCTATAGATCTAATTTTCAGAGTGAAATATATATTTGGGTACTTCAAAATTGTACTATATGTGACAATCTAAGTTCTTAGCTGAAGAAAACCTATATATTAAGAATTGGCATTCTCTTGAGGAAAGGTCTTTTCTGTTACATAGGTAGAATTTTGCAGTTATTTCTTTTCCTTGAAAAATCTTCTCTGGGCAATATTTACTTTGAAAAAAGTAGGCATACATTTTTATGTAAATGAAGGCCATTAAACATTCTATTAAAGCATTATGACTATTTTTAAAAGGGGCTTAAAATATTATAATATTATAAACTTATTTTTCTTATAGCTTTGAGTACAATTTATACTTCATTTTCAAGTGGGGATGAATACTAATATTATTTAAAGTACCTAATTAATATAGGAGGTTTTATTGAACAGGACATTAGGACATACATTTTAGGTTATGATGCTCACATTGCTTTGAGTATAATTACAACTCATGGTATACCATAATAAAATGTCAAGCTGTTAATAGTTTGCTGTATGTACACAGAATTTCCACTTACTCTGTTTCATTTTCATTCCAGTCATCTCAGTCCCATTTAATATCATCATGTCAGTAGGAGAGGTAGCTGTCACAACTTCTCACCTGCACAACCTCTGGGTTGATGGATAATTTGTAGGGCGCATTCTTGATGGAGGAAATTTGTGTGTTTTTACTGTATGATCAGGGAGCTTTTCCCCCCTTCAAATATGAGGTAATTTTCCTCAAAATCTTTTAGGAGCATTCTTTATATAATGTGAACTTGCTCTGGAATGTGAGAAATGATTCCTTATGGATAGTACATTTTCAACCCTCATTTTGGGTTTGTGTTTGTTGTTGATGTAATATATTTTGCTGAATCCCTAGTATCAGCAAGGATTATACTAGTATATTGTTAACATTAAAGGTTTTGATTCTGTGTATGTACATGCTAACCAACTCATATTTTATTTAATCAACATAATCATATACATGCAAATATGTAATAATTATTTTTCAATGGGCAGAAATTGGCTTAGCATTTTAGGTATATGTTCTTTGGCTTAGTGAAAAACATATTTTGATGGTGGAGATGGGGGTTGGAAGAAAATTCAATAAGGAATTTAGTAATAGAAATTGAGTGGGGAAGATGATTAATTTTAACCCAATGACTAACTGGTTTCCCAGTGCCAATTTGTTTAAAGTGGGTCTGTTTTGTCTTAGAAATATATAACTTTCTGAGGTTCTTAGAAATGATATAGTTGGCTATAGTTTTTCCTAATCCTGTTCAGTTGGCAGATCTGTTAACTGTATTCAAACAGGGTCCAAGATTCCAGTTAAGGTTCTTATTTGAAGAAGCGTTAATCTGGAACAAAGTGAAATCTAGTACCAGCTCAGTAATGCCTCTAAATTTCATAGAATAGAAGTATTTAAATAAGTTCTTTTTAAGAAGTGTCCACTTGTTACTGATTTTAGAGTTGACTAATGCTTTTACACTGTAATGATAATTACAATGAGCTAACATTTATTGAGGATTTACTTTGTGCAAGGCACAATGATAATCACTTTTATGTACATTGTGTTATTAAATTGTAACCACACTATGAAGCAGGTACTATATTACTTAGATTTATAGATAGGGAAACTAAAGGATAGAGAATATGAGTTACTTGTCAAAGATTACACAGGAAGGAAGGTTGGAGTTGGATCGCTTGACTCCAGAGCCCAGAGTCTAGAGTTACATGTTATACCACCTTCAGAGTACCAAAAATGAAGAAGTAATTGACATTTTAAACCCAAATACGACAGATATGCTTTCAAACATACCTTACTTAAAGTGCTTAGTAAAGCAAATTGAAATTTTATATGAAGAAGAGTCATTCAGCTTGCAAATGAGGTCAACAAAATGGACTAAATATTTCATTAGTATTCTACCTACATTTGGAATCCAACAAGTGGTTTGGAATTGGATAGAAATTAGCAACAAAGTCATTCATTTCACATTCCCTTGCCTTTCTGTGTGTGTTTTGATCTCTATAAAGTGGACCAATTGTTTAGTAAGTAGGCCTAAACATTTTACTCTTCATTGGAGTGCAAATAAATGACTTTTTGAGTATAGTTGTTGGTTACTGTAAAAACACTTTGAAAAAGATCTTAATAGATTACACAAACTTAAATTGATATCTTTTATCTAAACCTGGAAGAATTTCTGTAAACTTTAAAATACTCATACCCATATATTTTCTTTTTTAAATAGATTAGTAGATAAACCTTTAAAAATTATTTATCTAAAGGCTGATATTTGACTTAGAACAGTGATGACGAACCTATGACACGCATGTCAGGGGTGACACGTGAACTCATTTTTTTGGTTGATTTTTCTTTGTTAAATGGCATTTAAATATATAAAATAAATATCAAAAATATAAATCTTTGTTTTACTATGGTTGCAAATATCAAAAAATTTCTATATGTGACACGGCACCAGAGTTAAGTTAGGGTTTTTCAAAAGGCTGACACGCCGAGCTCAAAAGGTTCGCCATCACGGTGCTGTCCTCTCCTCTGTTTTTACTCTTTTTACTTATGCTCTCCCCTCTGTCTGAAGTTTGGTTGATTCTTTGTTAAATGGCATTTAAATATATAAAATAAATATCAAAAATATAAATCTTTGTTTTACTATGGTTGCAAATATCAAAAAATTTCTATATGTGACACGGCACCAGAGTTAAGTTAGGGTTTTTCAAAATGTTGACACATCGAGCTCAAAAGGTTCGCCATCACTGACTTAGAATGTTCTGAACATTTAATACTTTTTAAGGCAGTTAGATGCCATTTTAGTGTTACAGAGTAATAATTTTCTATCTCACAATCTTTTCAATTCTGTTTTTAAGCCCTCCTTAACAGAACTACTTTTATTTTGAGGCAAAATATTTTGAGTAAATTTGTTAATAAGGAAGCTTTCATGAGAATTAGAAATCCTAATGGGACTAAAGTACTCCCTCTGTCCCATAATAATAGTAGCAGTTGATGAATGTAATTTGTCCCATAATAATAGTAGCAAAAGAAAATAAATATAGAATGTAACATTTATTATCAAAAAACTAGATTAAATTAAACAATAAATTAAAAATAGTACTCCTAATTTTTATTTTGAGTGTTCAGATAGTTTCTGGATTTTTCAGTAATTTCGTTACTGCATTTTAAACTTGTAGGTAGGATCCCTTGGCTGCGAAGCTTTGCTTTCCCTGTATGCATGAGCTTAAAATTATTGGAGCCATCGTTCTTCATTGCTTCCAGCATAACTTGTTGAAGTGACAGAAACGTATTATCCAGTATTTTGGGAGAAATATTATCAAAGGCTAATATGGTGCCTCTTCTGCTAAGAGGAATATGTCTAAGTTTTTCAAGTTTTTCTCCATAATCTTTGCATTTA
>NW_005353967.1:19190025-19234927 GCF_000412655.1 Myotis brandtii
GGATGAAATTAGAAAAATAGTTATAATTCATAATAATTAGATTAACCTAAAAATTGAAAGATGTGTCAAAACAAATGACAGATGTCATGAAACATTGATTTTGATTGAAGGCTTTGCAATTTTGCGCTACAACATAACTTACAGCTGCATTCGCCAATAATTCCCATTTAAATATTCACTTGCTACTATTATTATGGGACAGAGGAAGTAATTATTAGTAAGTCGTTCTTGTGTAATAGAGGGGAATGGAATTTTAAGGCTGGAAGAGCTCCTGCATTTTTATAGATGAAAAATTGAAATACACAGAGATTGATTAGCTCAATAGTATTATATCACTATTATCTAGATCTTTTCCTCTGGAGCTTTTTCTCCTGTTCTAGAGATTGTGTATTTATCTAGTTGTTAGATGAGAGCAAATTAGATGAGGCATCCTAGAATGTGTGTTTTTGTCCTGTTTCATTAATCATTACTCTTATTTGATTAATAATTTAAAGAGATTTTAAAATTTGTTTTTAATGTGAGTTTTTTATTTAGATTCACTAGGTTTTTATTTATTTTTATTCAAGTAGTAGTTTGTCAATATTCTTTTATTGTATTGATAATTTGCATTAAAAATTATTTTCACTTTTGAAAGAATTTATTTTCTATAATAAATTCAGCCAGTAATAAATTTTTGAAAGTGCTTAAAATGATTATAATGGGTAAATGTGGTTTTTAGGATTATAGTGTATAGTTATATGTTATCCAGACTTTTTGTTTTTGGTCTGTCAGGGAAAGTAATTATTAATAACATATGAAGAGTTTGCCAAGATCTATTTGTGTTAACTAAAGAAAGGTCTGCCACTGGAGCTGAAATGCATCATAGTATACTTTTTTTTCTTTAATAAGTGTAATCCTCTACCAAAACACAGTTTGAATCCCAGGACTTGAAAAAAAAATGGACAACTCAGTGAAGATGAATTAAAAATCCTGATTATTTTTAGTCCAATGATTCCAATTTTATTGTTTAAAAATGTCATAATGAGATTGCACAGGTTACTTCTCTTCTGTGTATAATCTGCTCGGAGAGACGTCTGCAGACCCACTCTGTAAAAATATAGTTCTGAATGTAGGATCTTTTCCCTCCCAAGTTCTGGTTCTTTTCCTGGCAGGCACTACTTTCTTCCTGAGTCTTCAATCAAGAGACATATCACATGTTCCCTTCTCAGGGGAGAGGCCCTTTAGGTAGTGCTTCTCTGGTTTACCTGTGTAATTGCCCTTTAAAAAAGGGCCAAAAGAATTTTTGCCAAACAGTGCATGTATTAGGACTCCTTTTCCTGTGATTACTCTATTTTCAAATCAAATGCATAAGAAACAACAATGTTTTGAAAAATACTAAATGAAAACATGGTGTAAAATACATTCGCTCTTGGGAAGTATTTTTTTCATTTATAATTTTTGTTGAATGAACTCATAAATTGATTGTAAACATTTCTATTTTGTTTTTTGATTCCACAGTCCATACGGTAACACTGTTTCTAAATATCTTCGGATGCTTGGCTTGGTTTTGTGTTGATGCTACAAGAGGGGTTGATTTTGGATTGAGTATCCTGTGGTTCTTGCTTTTTACTCCTTGTTCATTTGTCTGTTGGTACAGACCACTTTACGGAGCTTTCAGGTAAAATGTGTGTACTTTAAAATATGCTCTTTAAAACCTGTGAAGTAAATACTCATGGTACACTTTAACGGGAAAATTGACATTTTCATTAAAAAAAATTTTTATTATTGTATAACACCTTCAGAAAAGTCGATATATCATATGCATGTGTATTCAATCACAAGTGGTCATTATAGCCTAAATCTTAAATGAAACTAGGTAATGTAAATGCATGTAATGTTTAAAGTGAATCACTTTCACCTAGCAACTTTGTAAGTATGTTCTGTGTAAATTCACTTTTGGTTTTTCAAAAGACAGCAACATTTTAAAACTATTTAGACTATAAGATGAAGTATAATACTTTTCATGGTATATTTAATTGTTGGTTAGGAGTAACATTTCCTAAATGCATATTCTGTGGGCAATTAGTAGGTGTTGTGGAAAAAAACAGTTCATTAGTTTTCCGTTTGGGAAAGGCTGGATAATAAAGTTAAGCAAGTTACTTCATTTTAGGATTTCTTAGACTCTTTAAGAGCCTAGTGTGTTTTATGATTTGACCATGAAACCATTATTATTATACTTATTATTTTGTCAAGCACCTTTTTCGACTATTGTTTTAAGAAATAAACATTGGGAAATGCTGATTTAGATGCTAGCACTGTTTGAGTCCACATATTCAGTTGTTTATCAACTCATTTTTATTTGAATAAACTAATTTATGAATAATGAACCTCTTTCAACTCTCATGAATGAGAGGTAGCATTACTGAGAAATAGGCATGTACCAGTATTGTGCAGATGATATATTAGGGAAATGAGAGGGTCACATTCAATTATTTAACTTTTTTTCCATTTCAACATAAAATTTCTTTGGTTAACTAGAATGTTTACCATCCCCACCTCACACACACAAAATATGGAATTAGAAACCCAGATATGTAAACAGATGGGGTTGGGGGGACAGAAAGAAAAGAGAGAAGATTGAGAATTTGGAGAGAAAAGGTGTCACTCAACAGAAAACTAAATTGGTTAGAAATAAAATGCAGGGGAAAATAGGTGGGAGGAGAGAAAATGAGGAAAGAACCTTTGGGTATATATTGAAATATGGGAGGTTGGTTGTCAAGGAATGGGGCGAGGGACCTCTGTAAATGTGGGTTGGAGAGAAATTAAAAGGAACTATCTACTTTCTGCATGATGTAGGAAGAGAGTTCTTTTCCTTGTTATATAAGCCCGGCTCACAAGGTTTATCAATTTTTAATTTTTTTGACATCTGGCCTCTGCCTGCCTACTTTTGTCATGTTACCAGTATAACCATAATGATACTGGTGGGTGGCAATGGGGATGTATCAATTTGAAATTTTAAAAGTGACCTGAGACTAGAGATTTTGGATTTTAAACCTCTATGACTAACATAGCCAAAAAGACTATTAAAAACCAGTTTTTGCCCTGGCCAGTGTTGTTAAGTGGTTAGAGTGGCCCTGGGACCACAGGGTCACAGGTTTGATTCCCAGTCAAGGGCATGTACCTGGGTTGTGGGTTTGATCCTGGTCCCGGTCAGTGCATGAGTGGGAGGCAATCAGTCGATGTGTCTCTCTTACATCTATGTTTTTCTCTCTCTCCCTCCCATTTGCCCCTTCCACTCTCTCTAAAAAAATCAATGGAAAAATGTCCTCAAGTGACAAAACAAACAAAAAGCCAGTCTTTTGCCATTTATTACTTGAAATCACTCAGTTCCTTTTATTCTCTTTCTTTGCCAGTTGTAGGCTAGATTTTTAGCTGAATTGCAAGCCTTTAGAGTATATCACAAATACGCTAATTATCTGGGTTTCACTATTTGGAGCAGAACTGAGAGGAAAAAAATTTTATGGGGAAAGTTGAAATTAGAATATTTGAAATCATTAATATACCTACTCAGTGTATAACTTTGGGATTTTCTTCATCCAGAAAGCCAAGTGTTGGTGAGCCAAAGTATCTTTGGAAGTACTTAGTAAAGTTTGTTAAACATTTATTAACCACAGATTTCTTCCATAAATATGAAACTCAAACCAGATACATTGGATATGATTATTTATATTAAATATAGGATTTTTTTAAATATATTTTATTGATTTTTTACAGAGAGGAAGGGAGAGAGATAGAGAGTTAGAAACATCGATGAGAGAGAAACATCGATCAACTGCCTCCTGCACATCTCCCACTGGGGATGTGCCCGCAACCCAGGTACATGCCCTTGACCGGAATCGAACCTGGGACCCTTCAGTCTGCAGGCTGACGCTCTATCCACTGAGCCAAACCGGTTTCGGCTAAATATAGGATTTTAAAAGAGATTTTACTTATTCATGTAGGTGCTTTACTAATATTTGAGATTGGTTTTGATAGAGATTTCTGCCTTTGAGAAAGGGCAGTCGGGATATTTAAGGGCTTTGTATTATATTTTAAGAACGATGATTAAGAAATGAAACAAACATCTGAACATACTATGTAAGTCCGTAGATAATGGGTAACTAAAACTTTTTAGGCTGGGCTTACATACACACACACACACACACACACACACACACACACGCGCGCGCGTGCGCGCGTGCATGTATATATATATATATATACTTTAATCCTCACTTGAGGATATTTTTCTTTCTTTTTTAAAAAATACATTTTTATTGATTTCAGAGAGAGGAAGGGAGAGGGAGAGAGAGATTGAAATATCAATGATGAGAGAGAATCATCGATTGGCTGCCTCCTCCACGCCCCCTACGGGGGATTGAGCCCGGTCTGGGCGTGTGCCCTTGACCGGAATTGAACCTGGGACCCTTCAGTCCGAAGGCCGATGTTCTATCCATTGAGCCAAACCGGTTAGGGTGATATTTTCCCATTGATTTTTAGAGAGAGTGGAAGAGAGAGGGAAAGACCGAGAGAAACATCGACGTGAGAGAAACAATAATTGGTTGCCTCCTGCACGCACCCCGACCAGGGCCCCGGGCTGGGGAGGAGTCTGCAACTGAAGTATGTGCCCTTGACTGGATTCAAACCTGGGACCCTTCAGTCCGCAGGCCAATGCTCTATCCACTGAGCCAAACCAGCTAGGACTATATGTGATTTTAAAAGTTAAGTTTATTAGGTATCAGAATTAAACTTGGAGTTGCCATTTTGTCATTTATATGTGTGTTTTTTTAAAATATATTTTTATTGACTTCAGAGAAGAAGGAAGGAGTGAGAGATAGAAACATCACTGATGAGAATCATTGATCCGCTGCCTCCTGAACACCTCTTACTGGGGATCAAGCCCGAAACCCGGGCATGTGCCCTGACCAGGAATTGAACTGTGACTTCCTGGTTCATGGGTGGACGCTCAACCATTGAGCCACACTGGCTGGGCTCATTTATATGTTTTTAAAAGATTATAACTGTTCTTAATTTTATGCTTCCCCAAATCACTAAGCATTATGTAAATACTTTAAAATATTTATTAGGCAGTTATTAATGCGGCAGTGTGTTGTTGAAGAAGTATTAACTATTGGAAACATACTGAGAAAAGGTTAGAATTCTGGCTTCCCCACTTAAAAATTGTGTGCTCCTAGGAAAATGCAGTAAAAACTAGCAGTGCCTCAGTTTGTTGAGTGTAAATTGGTGATAGTATTTGCTGAGTTGATAAGAGGATTAGAGATAATGTATGCAACATTTTTGGCTTTGTGGGTGGTCAACAGATCACCAAAGATGTATGGATGACAAAAAGCACTTGAAATAGTGCTCAGCAACATTAGGTATTAGGAAAATCCAAATTGAAATCAGATGAGATGTCACTATATACTTGTTAGCATGGCTAAAATGTAAAGGGTTGACCATACCAAGTGTAGATGTGGAGGAACTGGAACACTTATATACTGCTGTTGGGAATATAAAATGGAATAAATGCTTCATTAAACAGTTTGGCAGTTTCTTAAAATGTTAAACATAAACTTCCCAGGTGTTCCAGAAACAATCTAAATGACTATCAGTAGGTGAATGAATAAAATTGGTCTATCTATACAATGCACTGCTACATAACATTGAAAAGGAAGGAACTTTTGACACATGCAACATTGAGTGAATCTCAAAATAATTTTGCTGAGTGAAAGAGGCAGACAAGAAAAAAGTATATAGTGTATGATCCCATTTATATAAAACTCTAAAATATGAAAGCTATGCTGACAGAAAACAGTGGGTGGGGTGGAGAGGGAGGGATTACTTATGTGCACAAGAAACGGGATAAGTATGATTTTTATTGGAGAAGGTTCATGGGTATATACATATGTCAAACCATTGAACTGTACATTAAAATATTTGCAGTTTATTGTATGTTAACTATAATTCAGTGAAACTAGTAAAAAAAGGAAAACTACATTTTTTTGTTAAGATGTTTTGTTGTATAGCTGGAAATTGAAAAGTGAGGTTGCAGTAATAAAAACAATATCTTCTAGTATTTGGATAAAGGTTTCACATAAATTATGTTATTGTAATATCAAGCCTCAGGTAGTTGCCGCTGGTATATTTAAAAATATTTTATTTTTTAACATTGAGTGTCAGTCTGCATGTGAATATAAAGGTATTAAGAAAAATGACATTTTCTCCTTTTTTCTCTCCCTCCCGCGCCCCCCCCCCCCGCCTTTTTTAAAAAGGAGTGACAGTTCATTCCGATTCTTTGTATTCTTCTTCGTCTATATTTGTCAGTTTGCCGTACATGTACTACAGGCTGCAGGATTTCACAACTGGGGCAACTGGTAAGTCATTTTATTACTCTAGTTAATCTGTTCATCTTGTATCTTTATGTAATTTTTGGCTTCCTAAAAATAGTTAACAGAGAAAAGCCACATTAGCAAAAGGAAATAAATAAAAGTAAAAATTGCAGTTTTTAGTATTTAATTTTCTAAGACATAACCTTTTGAAAAACCATTCTATTTGAAAATTATGTTCCCATTTTTAAAATTGGCACATTATATCTAGTTTAAATAAAATGTGTATATCATGGGCACTAAGAGGAAAATTTGTAAAAAGGAGACTGAGGAGTGATCAGATAGGAAGGCCAAGGACAGTGGAAGGGAGAGAAAAGAAATTCAAGGGTTTTAAGGAAAAGGGACCTATTATGTGTAAAGCACTATTTTAGGTATTACAAACCTGTTTTCATATACACACACATGTGCATGGACATATGTCTTTGAAGAGTGGAATCACTGCATCACATACATACATATATATTTTCTTTTTTATTGAATTTATTAGGGTGACATTGGTTAGTAAAATTATATAGGTTTCAGGTGTATAATTCTATAATACATCATCTGTATATTGTATTGTGTGTTCACCACCCCAAGTCAAGTCTCTTTCCATTACCATTTATCTCCCTTATACTAACTCTTCTACCTCCCCCACCTCCCTTCCCTCTGGTAATCTCCATACTGTTGTCTATGTCGATGAGTTTTCTTCTTCTTCTTGTTTTTTTCTTAATCTCTTTACCTTTTTCACCTAGCCCCACAACCCCTCCTCCCCTCTTACAGCTGTCAGTCTGTTCTCTATCTGTGAGTCTGTTTCGATTTTGTTTTTTAGTTTATTTTGCTGATTAGATTCTACATATGAGTGAAATCATATGGTACTTGTCTTTCTCTGACTGGGTTATTTCACTTAGCATAACACTCTTCAGGTCTATTCATGCTGTCACACAAGGTAAGATTTCCTTCTTTTTTTATAACCAAATAGTATTCCATTGTATAAATGGGCCACAGCTTTTTTATCCACTTATCTACTGATGGACACTTCATCTGCTTCCAAATCTATACATATATTTTTAAATAATATAATCATTCTCCATATGACAAAATGGTCACTTATTAGGAGGTCCTAAGAAGTGGACACTATTTGGACCCAGGCTAGGAGGTAATAGCAGATTTATATCTCCCTTCATACACTGTGGAGCAAACACTCCTTGAATGAAACAACAGATGGAAAAGAGCACATCTCTAAAATTATCTCCCTCTCTGAAATCAATATATGTGTGTGTGTGTGTGTGTGTGTATATATATATATATATTTATTTATTTTTAAGAATTCAACTTTAAATTTGTAACTCAAGTTATAAAAGAAAGAAGAGAGAATCATCGATAGACTGGATAGACTGCCTCCTATATACCCCCTACTGGGGATTGAGCCCACAACCCGGGCATGTCCCCTGACTGAGATTCCAACTGAAACCCCCAGGTTCATAGATGGACATTCAACCACTGAGCAACACTGGCCTGGCACAATTGAGTTTTTATAAGATAAGAGCATATTCTGGGCAAATTTACTGCAGTGTACATAAACTAAAATGAGCATGTAACTACAGTGTATTGAGGACTTACATTTAGTATGCTACTACTGAATTGGAGTAGTGACTGGCAATCAGATAACTTTCGGTAGCTTTGCAGATCTAATGCAGATAATATATTGATATTTTAAGTCCTAGGAAAAAGCATTCATTATCTTTTTTATTTTTTAAGATTTTAAAAAAATGTTTTTATTTCAGAGAGGAAGGGAGAGGGAGAGAGAGATAGAAACATCAATGATGAGAGAGAATCATCACCCAGCTGCCTCCTGCATGCCCCCTATTGGTGATCAAGCCCACAACCTAGGCATATGCCCTGACTGGGAATCGAACTGTGACCTCCTGGTTCATGGGTCAATGCTCAACCACTGAGCCAAATAGGCCGGTGCATTCATTAACATTTTAAATAGTGCTTAGTCTTTGGCATTTGAGGAAATGTTTTAAATATTTAATTAAGAAATACTGCTTATGTTAAAAGCACAAGTTTTTTTTAATTATGAAATTGAAGTAATATTTTACTCTTTAGCACAAACTTTGAAAAAGTGTTAAAATTGAGCACAACAGCATGTGCAGTAATGAAATAGCACAGGAGTCTGCAAGTGAGTGTGCATGTAGGATGACCTATTTTAAGATGAATCTCATGTAATTCAGCAGATTTAAACTATTTGAGTTAATTGTAGATTTACATACAATTATAAAAAAAATAATTCAGAGAGATCCCAAGTATTCTTTCCCTAGTTTCCCCAGTGGTAATATCTTGGTCAAACTATGGTATAGTACCAAAACCAGGATTATGACATTAAGTCAGGATAGAGAACACTTCATCACCAAAGGATCCCTCATGCTGCCCTTTTATAGCCACATTCACTTTCCTCCTGCTCCGATTCCCTCCTTAACGCCAGCAATCACTAATATGTTCGTCATTTCTGTTATTTTGTCATTTCAAGAATTATATAAATGGAATGATATAAATTATATAAATGGAATTATACATTGTGTAACTTTTGGCTTTTTTCCCCTCAGCATCATTCTTAGGCGGTTCATTCAGGTTGTTGTGTGTATTTATTCCTGAGTAGTATTTCATGATATGGATGTACCACAGTTTGTTTAACCAGAGTTGAAGGACTTTGGAGTTCCTAGTGTTTGGGCTATTATGAATAAAGTCACTATAAACATTTGTGAACATAAATTTTTATTTCTCTGTGATAAATACCGAAGATTGTAATTGTTGGTTCATATGGAAGTTGCATATTTAGTGTTTTTTAAGAAACTGACCGTTTTCCAGAATGGATGTACCACTTTACATTCCTACAAACTATGTGTGAGTGATTCAGCCTCCACATCTTCACCAGCATTTGGTATTGTCACTGATTTTACTTTAGCCATCCTGATAGGTGTGTAGTGATATCTAATTGAGGTTTTAATTTGTATTTCCCTAATAACTCATGATGTTGAACATCATTTCATGTGCATATTTGTGATCTTTGTATCCTCTTTGTGAAATATATCTTCATGTTTTTTTGCCCATTTTCCTATCAATTTTTTTTTTTTTTTTTTACTGTTGAGGTTTGAAAGTTCTTTATATATATTCTGGATGCTAACCCTTTGTTGGATATATGGTTTGCAAATATTTTCTTCCATAATTAAGCAGAATTTAAAATGAACTTTAAAAGAAAGTAATAATGAACTCCTAGGCTTAAAAAATATAAAATCTGATGGTATACACTTAAGGCTGGAGGTTGATATCTGGGTTTGAATTCATACTATGCCATTTAGCTGTATGACCTTGGGCAGGTACTGAATAGCTCAGTGACTCAGTTCCTCACCTGTAAAATAGAGATTAAAAACAGCATTATCTTATAGGATTGTTGTGAGAATTAAATGAGTTAACATGTATAAAGAACAAGAACATTGCTTGGTTCATAAGAGCTGAATATATGTTAGTTGTTAATGTTATTTTTTAATGTGCATTGATTTATTTACCTAATTATACTTTCTTTTTGTTACTTCATAGTGGTTGGATTTCATCCCTTACTGGTCTCAACAAAAGTATTCCTGTTGGAATCATGATGATAATCATAGCAGCACTTTTCACAGCATCAGCAGTCATCTCACTAGTTATGTTCAAAAAGGTAAATGAAATTTTATGTCTGCAAATTTTTATAGTGAAACTCATTTTCCTATTTTGCTCTTATTGTAACCTCAAGCCATTTTTTTTGTTCTTTTTGTGCAAGTTTTCTCTCTGAGGATTACTTTTTACAATTAATAGTTAATGCATAGATATATTTTTGAAAATTGCATCACATTTTTAACTTCCTGTAAAAAGGAAATGTTTTAAAATCCTGTTAACTGAAGGCTTTTTGCATTAACTGAAGAGTCAACCTTATTTTTAAAATTTGGATTATTTAAAAATATTCTGATTTCTTTTTTGAATATTAAATATATTAGCCTGATTAATGAAGTGTGATGTGTGCATTTTATTTGTATTTAAAATGTAAAGACACTAAATTATTTATATAAGGTGTAAAGTGAGCTAGTGACAGGTTCAGGCTGGGTTATGACATGAATTTTTGTTTTTAGTGACTGCTCAATTTTCTACACTTCTTCCTATTGAATTCCCATGGCTGTTTTCACAGCCTTAAAAAAAATCATTACATAGTGTAGGAGAGAAATCCGTGTTTTTATTTATTTATATAAAGTTTAATGGTGTTTTATGATGCATTACAGAAATGTTTTCTATTCTACATGTGTTCAAACTTGATATAGAAACCCTTGAAATAACACCTATGTTTTAAAATGATAGACTTTTGATAGGTCTCACTCTGAAGAAAATAAGTCTATACAACATTTTTCTTTATTTTTTAATGCCCAGTTAATTGAGATATGTACAAGGAGTGGATAGAAATAATTGTACTTTATATTTAAGAACACTCTGTACTCTTGAAATATTTTACTTGTACATTTGCCTTTTGTCCTTCTCAAAACTCGCTGAAGGTTAGACTATTTTTTTTCTGTCCAAATTTTGCTATTCATTTTCTGTTAATAAAGCTTTTATTTTCTGAACTACACACACATACTATTGAAACTCAGCTTTCTAAAGCTACTGAATCCTAGTCATTTTGCATTCTTCCTCCTCTTTGAAGCCTTCTGTGCTATAGGTGGCTCCTCTTCCTCAGTCTTCATAATTATGTTCTGATTCTTCTGCCTCTGAGCCTATTCTTTCTCTTTCATTTATTTCTTTGTCCAGTTCATTAGTAAAAGTCTTCTTAAATGCAGTCAGTTCACTGATTTTTGTGCTGTAAAATCTAAAGACCTCCAAACAAACCTAGCACTCTGAAGATTTTTGAAGTGGACATGGGGTGGGAAATGGAATTGTGGTGAATGTGGGAGGTAGGACTAGTCCTTTTCACAGCTCCTGGATCCAGACTTTCTACTCTAGTCAAACTGTACTATGTATTCAGTTTCTTAAAAATACATCCTGCAGCTTCCTTTGCCCCAGTTCATGCTATGCTTCTTAACTTTCAGGTTGCTTCATCTCTACTAGTGTTCTTTCAAGCACTTGTTCAAATCTTCCTGCCTCTTCCACAGAATCTTTCTTAGGGATTATGTCATCCTCTATTTTATCGGGGAACTTGCTGTCTGTATTACACACTGGGATCTGGGCATAAGCCACTTTATGTACCTTATAGTGCACATTTTCTGGATACCCAGCTTGTTAAATTCCTCCACAGTGAATATATCTTGTTGCATTGGAATTAAATGAGAAGAGCTTTGGAACCACACAACTCAGGTCAAAAATCTGACATCTTCACATACAGCTGTATGGACTGAGGCATGCTTCTGTAACCGCTCAGGTTCATTACCTTCACCCATACTCTAAGCTCCATGGCAGCGGGACCTAGTCTGTGTGCTTTCAGGCTGTATTCCTCACATTTAGAACAGTGACTGGCAGTGATTGGCATGTGATAGGTATATATATAGGTTGAATGAATGAGAATAACTGCTACTTTTATGGGGTTGGTGTGAGGATTGAATGAAATAATGAATGTAAATTGCATAGCACAGGGCCTCAATTGAAATTAATGTTCTTTTCTGGTCTTTTGACCTCTTTATCATGTTATATTCAGGGTCTGGTCTGATGTGTAGTTTTGTTGAGTAGGTGCTTGTATCAGTCAGTGTTCCATCAGAGAAACAGAACAGAATAAAGCTATTTATTGAGATGAATTGGCTTATGTGGTTGTGGGGGTTGGCCAGATCAGTCTGAAACCCACAGATGGGCGGTCAGGAAGGGTTGTAAGCTCAAGCAGAAGCTGAAGCTCTAGTCCACAGGTGGGATTTTTTTCTTTCTCAGAAAAACCTCAGTTCTGTTCATAAGGCATTTTAACTAATTGAATCAGGCCCACCCAGATCATTCAAGATATTCTCTTTTTCTCAGAGTGAACTGATTATAGATGATAACCATATATGCAAAATACCTTCACAGCAACACCTAGATTAGTGTTTGGTAACTGGAGAGTATAGTCTGACCATTATAACATCTCTTTGGACAATTTATTCCAAATATATCATAGGGTATGCTTTCTAAAACTAGAAATGTAATAAATTTAGAGTACAGTAGAGGGTTTTGTGGTATGTTGCAGGTTCCATTCATTTGTTAAACAACCATTGAAGAGTATGTGTTAGTGTGCCATATGCTCAAGGAGTTCACATTGTGGTGTGGAAGAGAAACAAATGAATGGGTATCAGAATCCAATGATTTAGTGGCCATTGTGTGGCCAAATATAGGGAGCACACAGGAGGGACATCTAACTAAGTTTTGGAGATCTCTTTTAGTAGTGAGGTCTTTTTGTATTGCCTTGGGTGAGAGATCATGATGAACAGGAGTTACCTAAGTAAAGGATTAACGGGGAAGGAGAGGATAAGTAGGTACCAGGTAGCAGGGATACCATTTTCATATCTAGCTGCAGGGAATAGCATGGTATATACAGGGAATTAAAAGTAGCTGAGAATGGATGGGAAATAAGCTTGGTGCTTGAGTCCTGCAAGGAGAAAGTGAGCTGTTGGTGGTAGAGGAGAGGTAAAGATGAGGCTGAAAAAGTAAGTGTACTTTTATTCTGTAGGTCTTGTAAACTAAGAAACCTTGTTAAGAAATTTGGATCTTGCCCCAGCCAGCTTGGCTTGGTGGATAGAGTGTCGGCTTGCGGACTGAAGGGTCCCAGGTTTGATTCCCGTCAAGGGCACATGCCTGGGTTGTGGGCTCGATCCCCAGTAGGGGGCGTGCAGGAGGCAGCCAATCAATGATTCTCTTTCATCATTGATGTTTCTCTCTCTCTCTCCCTCTTCCTTCCTCTCTGAAAACAATAAAGAAATAAAATAAAAAAGTAATAATAATAAAAAGAAGAAATTTGGATCATCTCCAAAGAGTAGTGGTGGGCCATAGAAGAGGTTCAAAGAGGAGAGCAGTTGAATTGATCTGATTTGAACTTTAGAAAGACTATTCAGAAATAGATTTGGGATTTGTGGGGCACCAATGTGGTACTTAGAGAAATTAAGACTTGGAGATAAGCTAGGAAGCTGGTTACTAACTAGAAAGTAATGATGGTAGCCTAAACTGAGAAAGTGGCAGTAAAGTAACCGTAGCACGGGGAAAATGAGCAGGTAGTGATTGATTTGACTTGGGCCTGGAAGTGGGGGATGAGGGAAGACTCAAGGATGACAACCCAGTCTTTTAGATGGTGGGTCATTCAGAAAGAGAGCATCAAGATGTTTTCAACTTTACACATGGAGAGTTTAAACTTCTAGAGGGGCCTTAAAGTGTAATTAATCACTTTGTAGGCTTTTGGATAATAAGTTGGGAGCAAAGGCAAGAGCTTTAGGCTGGATTTCTAGACTTGGGAAGTATTGACTTCTTGATGTAAATGGAACATAGAAGGTGAATATGAAGTGAGAAGAGGGTCTAGGGTAGAATACTCCCAGCAATTAAGAATCTACTGAGGGAAGAATGTGGAAGAAATTTTAACCAGCAGTGGTGGTGGTGGGGAATGTGTGGCATAGATGCTTAATAGAGTCAGAGTGTAGAGGAAGTGTTTATTTTGCAGCTGCTGTGTAACTGACTGCTGTGTGCAGCACTCTAGTCTTTGACCTGCAATGTTTTTCCCCAGGTAACAATTCTTCAGGATCCAGTTGCATGAAAAGAAAGGTTTTAGAGCTGTGCTTGTTGTATTCCAGGCAGTCAAAAGAAGTATGACTGCTTCTCAAATCAGTATATTGATATGGAAATTGTACAACATACTATATTTTGGTTGGCTTTTTTTTTCTGTTACTACATAATTAAAGAAGTTCCCAGTTATTTCTTTTTTATATGTGTTCACTGTCTTTCAGTCTGTATAAGCTTTTAAACTTATCTGAATCTCATAGTCTTTATCTGTGAAAGAAGGAATTTAGATGAGATGATTTTGTGACGTACAGTCAATGGGGATAATATAAGCTAAAATGTGATTTGAGCTAGCTTTCATATTTGTAATGGCATAGATTTCTCTTACTTTGATAGAAATTGAGATCCGATAAAAGCACCTAATTTTTTTCTTTTTCACTTGCTCAAAACTGGCTGTTTAAAAAAAAAAAAAAAAAAAAATTGGCATTATGTAGCCATAGTTTATAACCACTAGGGGTCAGGCTCTTCATAAACCCTCTAAAAGTTATCTGTGCACACACTATTTTAACTCTAGAATTGTTGTTTTATTTGGCTATTTTGTGTTTCCATCCCTAGCTAAACACATTCTGTGATATATGTTTATTGCTCTTATAGTGAATACAATTTTGAGAATTTTGTTGGCATTCTGATATCTTGTATAGTTGGAGTAGGTAATCATTGGTATGTAGAATTCCCAGTATGAACATTATGGTAACTTAACATTGTTTCCCTCGTAGCATCATCTTACAATCCAAATTTTAAAAAAATTGAAATGCAAGAATACCTGTCTCTTGTACCTCTTCTTAAATGAGGGAATAGTTCAGCCTGTACCTTTCACAGATAGATTTCTTAAAATTTTCATTAGATTATTTCTAAATGATGTTTTGTTTTTTAAATATCTTCTTTCTATAGTAAATGATTAGAATTGAATAATAGTTTGGGGTTAAGGCAGAGGTGCTATAAGTGGGTTAAATAATAAATGAATGAATCACAGGGGAATATGTATGAGGAGTATCCAAAATTTCCCCCTTTTTTAAATTTGTGTGAGAGCTAGAATAACTTAGTATGGAAGACATAAATAGATAATACATAATTCATATTCCTCTTGGGACCTAGTTTTGAATGATTATTTTTTCCATGAAACTTTAAAAATTGTGTATAGACTTTTGTGTCCACATTCATCAGGTAATTATTAGTAGTAATTTAGTAAATCAAGTATTTATAATGCTATACATAACATATTTTTATTCATATCTTTATATATATATTTTAACAGCTTCATTGAGGTATTTAAATATGCAGTTTACTCATTTAAAATGTACAGTTCAGTTGTTTTGAATATATTATTAATCTTTAAAGATTGTGGGGAAAAATATATAACATAAAATTTGCCATTTTAATCAGTTTTAAGTGTACAAGTCAGTGACATTAATTATATTCATAACATTGTATAACCATTACCATTGTCTATTTCCAAAATTTTTTCATCACACCAAACAGAAACTCTGTAGCCATTTAGTAACTCCATTTCCCTAATCCTGGTAACTACTAATATACTTTCTGTATCAGTGAATTTGTCTATTCTAGATATTTCATATAAGTGGAATCATACAATATTTTCCTTTTGTGTTTGACTCATATCACTTAGCATAAAGTTTTCAAGGTTCAGCCATGTTGTAGTATGAATCAGAATTTCTTTGTTATGGCCGAATAATATTCCACTGTATGTACATGTTACATTGTGTTATTAATCTGTTGGTCACTTCGGTTGTTTCCTCCTTTTCGCTATTGTGAATAATGCTACGTGTGAATATTGGTGTACACATATCTGTTTGAGTTTCTGCTTTCAGTTTTTTTGGGTATATACCTAGGAATGGAGTTGCTTGGTGATCAACTTTTAGCTTTTTGAGGAACCACCAAATTATTGTCCATAGTGGCTGCATTATTTTGTATTACTACCAGCAAGGGTTCCAATTTCTCCACATCTTTGCCAACACTTGTTATATTCCATTTTTCTAATTATAGCCATCCTAGTAGGTATGAAGTAGTATGTTCACTTTTTAAAAAATTAACCTCTGAGGTAATTACAAACTAAGCATTTTACTTTGTAACACAGGTACGTATAGTCTACTAGAGCAGTATTGCATTTATTTGCTAACTTTTTAATAACGAAGATAATTTTAGGTCATTTGTTTAATTCCTAGCAGATAAAGAAACAAATACTTATTCAGGGGCTCCTGCCACAATTTATGTCTTTATTAAAGGGTGTAACAATAAATGGAAATGTTCTTCCCCTAAAGGAACTAAAAGCATGTGGGGTATCAGACATGTAGATAAGCCCTCCAAAAGAAGCAGCATAATTTGCATCCCTAAAAGATGTACTAAGTGTAAGAGGTACTCACAATAGGGAAAGCCACAGCTAGTTCACGCAGAAAGAGGACAACAGTATTGGAGTTAGGCCCCAAAGGATGAGTGGGATTTCAATAGCATGAAACTAAAGTTGGTAATTCAAGAGGTTACAGAAGGGGGACATCTGACCTAGATCTATGGGCGAGAGGCTTTATAGAGGATTTCTTGGAAATGGTTGATTGAAAAAATTGGGCTTATGGATCCATAGTTTATTAAAAACTCAAAATAAGAATAAAAATATTTCAAAACTCATTTATTTGTATTTTCCCAGCTTTTATAAAAGTTAAAATAATTTTGGTACGACAGGGGTCTTATATTAACAAAAGCATGAATTATTCAAATGGTGTTTTATAAGCTTTAATGAAAATATGTTTGGAAAATTTTGATTAAGTAAAGTACCATGGTTCTTTACTTTCCATCTAATTTTTTTTTTTTTTTGTCATACACCACCCCGGTGTACACTAAGATATTTTTGAAGATACATTAAGGAAGCAGCGTTCCCTTCTGGAATTGCATCTTGTTAGTGACCCATATGCAGATATTTAAAAATTAATTTTAAGTTTTATTAGTGCAACATATTTACATAATTATTTTATGCTGAGGAAAACTCCCAGAGACAGGGTAACAAATATTCTTGTTTCATGGAGGTTTTGAGTGGTGATAGTATGTGAGCATTGTGCACTGAATACTTATGTAGTCTTTTCCCTCTAGGTGTCTCTCTCGGTCTATATAGATAGACTATTGAGAAAGTGTGCTAATCCTACCTTTATTTTGCCTCTGTGCTCTGTGGGGCTATGAATTTCATTTTAAGTGTTTAAACTATGAAGCCTGTGAATATATCACATCAGCTACTCAATACGAATTTGAAAAAGGAAATAACAAAGCAAATTCAAACAAATGTTTATTTATTACATGTCTATAAACTTGGGGGACCTAGTGAACCTGTAATTACATTGCACTGTGACTGGGTCTAGTAAGTAAAGAAGGTTTATTAGATTTCTACAATGTACTTCATTTACTAGAATCTAATCATATGTACTCACTGTGAGATAATTTCTTAAACATAGGAATTGTAATTTATCTATATTAATGTTCCATTAAAAATGTGATTTTGAAAGAGGAGTAGAAATAATCTATACTTATAATAGTGCTATGGTTACTAGAAGAAAGGACTTTTAGGGTTTACCAATATGTGTACTTGTCAGTCCTCTCCTTTTCTCCCTAACATTTTCACACTTTGATGCACGATAATATTGCATGGCCTTGCACCACTATATCAGAAGAATTCAGGAGTGCCTGGGTATTTTTATCTTTTACCCTGACAGTTCTTCATTCCTTAATATGCTTTCTTCCCTTGCCATCTGTAGAAGAGTCCTTGGTTTTTCCCCCTTCCTCTCCTAATCATTCCTTGTTGCTGTCAGTACCTCTTAAATATTGGTGTCTTAGATAGACTTTGGTACTTTTTAAAAAATATATATTTTATTGATTTTTTTACAAGGGAGAGAGATAGAGAGTTAGAAACATTGATCAGCTGCCTCATGCACACCCCTACTGGGGATGTGCCCACAACCCAGGTACATGCCCTTGACCGGAATTGAACCTTGGACCCTTTAGTCCGCAAGCCGACGCTCTATCCACTGAGCCAAACCAGTTAGGGCTTTGACTTTCCTCCTACTTTGTGTGTGTGGTGTTTTAAAAATTGCACAATAGTCTTTATTTTTCTCAAAAAGTTGAAAAAGAGAAATGCAAGACATTTCAGTGTGTTGACTGCATTATAAAGTGTTATATGTAAACAAATTTTTTTTTAAAAGATGGTGTAGCTATAGAGAAAACAATGTTAAAGGAAATGCAAAGGAAGGAAAATTTTCATAAATCACAGAAAGTACCAGCCTGATAGCTTGCTTCCCAGTGTTTCTCAGAAGATAGAATGCAAACCAGAAGGACTGTTTTGTTTAGATTGGTTATAAAATCAGACAAAAGAAATCTGACACTTCAGAATCTATCACAGAAAATCAACTATGGAAGAAATAAAAACTTTAAAATTAAATTTAAGTATCTGGATATATAGAAAGTTCAAGTGTTTTGACAAGTATAATAGGTTTTATGTTGGTAAAGTTGGTTAGTTTTTCTAAGCTGCTACTTTATGATGTAGACAAATCTAATCATTCCAGTTGTTTTCTAAGGGAATAAGTTAGGAGCTACAATTGCAACAGTTGTAAACAATACTCTAGTAGGCCCTAATAGTATTATCTAGTAACTCACATCTTTTGAATTAAAGTTTTGGTAGATTTAGATGTTCAGTTTAAAACTATTTTTAAAAGATGGGCAGTGGGATGTGGCCTGATATATAAAAATATCAGTAAGCAAAGAAGTGACTGAATATACACTTTAGGTATAATTAACTTAAGTATCTTAGACTTAAGAACAAAGCCCTCATTCACCTAGAATATTCACTCCAGAAATATGGAGGCTATATCTAGTGAGCTGAGATGAAAGTCATGGGCATATTACTGCTCATTACCTCTATATATGGCAACTGGTAGAAGTGGGTATTTATATTAGAAATCTTAAAATTATCTTTGTATAATATTAAATTTTACAAATTTATCTGCAATCCATTTATTCCTCCCAATATTGTTCCTTCCAGGAACCTGTACATTCTTCTTTGGTAGTCTTAGGAATCTTTTTAACATAGTTATTTTTCAAGAAAAGGAGATTTTGCTTTGGGCATTAAAATACATACCTGGTTCTGCCATATTTATTATTAAATATCTCTTGAAGTATTTGATTCGTGGTTGAAGGTAGGAGTTATCCACATTGGAGGGGATTTGTTATTTTCAGAAGTCTTTTTGTTATCTTCTTGAGAAGTTCTTTTTGGGATTTATCCAGGTTTTCAAGAAACTGTTCAAATACTTTTACGTGAAGACCTAGACTGGTCTAATAATCTATGGTTCTATGTTTGATATGGTATTCAGCTTTGTTCTCCTCTTTTTCCTCTTCATTAGTGGAAATGGCATCTAATTCATGGCAGATGGAGCTTACAGTTGGAACAATAAGTGGATCAAACTGATGCATTTTCTGTAAATCAGTAGACACTGAAATTTGACCTGTTTTAGGATGAACACTAGAAGGGCTTCTTAGCAACTGGTAGAAGTGAATACTTATATCAGAAATTACGTAGCTAACATTGATATCCAGCCATGGAAAACAGTACTGGAGCATGATCTCCCACTCAAGCCAGGCTCCACATTTGTCATATTTTATGTCATTTGGATATCTGGCTACTTTCTTCAGATGGTCCTTCAAATGCTCCCATTGCTGAAGTGAACTGTGATCCTTTTAGAACAGCGGTTCTCAACCTGTGGGTCGCGACCCCTTTGAGGGTCGAACGACCCTTTCACAGGGGTCACCTAAGACCATCGGAAAACACATATATAATTACATATTGTTTTTGTGATTAACCACTATGCTTTAATTATGTTCAATTTGTAACAATGAAAATACATCCTGCATATCAGATATTTACATTACGATTCATAACAGTAGCAAAATTACAGTTATGAAGTAGCAACAAAAATAATTTTATGGTTGGGGGTCACCACAACATGAGGAACGGTATTAAAGGGTCGCGGCATTAGGAAGGTTGAGAACCACTGTTTTAGAAGCTTTGTTGAAGGTCATCATGAATTTTGTTTCAGGAACACTAGCTTAAAATCTATCTTGACCAACCAAGGCATATTCTTCTAAGTATTTATTTATTATGTTTATAGATTTTCTGACAAAAGGGTGATTTTTTTCATTTTGGTGCAATTTCTTTCTAATATCTTGACCACCCTTTACAATACTCAAATACTCAACTATTCCCGACTGTACTGTGGAGGACAGTTTTCTAACTGATTCATTATAGACCCAACAGTGAACACCTCTTCTTCTAGAACAGCGGTTCTCAACCTGTGGGTCGCAACCCCTTTGGCGGTCGAACGACCCTTTCACAGGGGTCGCCTAAGACCATCCTGCATATCAGATATTTACATTACGATTCATAACAGTAGCAACATTACAGTTATGAAGTAGCAACGAAAATAATTTTATGGTTGGGTCATAACATGAGGAACTGTACTTAAAGCGCCAGAAAGTTGAGAACTACTGGTCTAGAACATACCCAGAGACAATGTTTAAATTCATAGTCCTCTTTCAGTGCTCGGTTGATGATGTGTATGGCCATTGTCATGAGGGTCCAGCACTTAGAATATATGTCTGCAGAACTACAACATCTCTTCACATCATCATAGTTTATGTCAATGTCAAACACCAGTTCGTTTTTTTATGATCCTGGAAAGCTCTCAGCTTCACTGTATTATGTTTATTGAGTTTGTGGGAATATACTGTACCTATATCAATCTTGTATGGATTCAAGGTTGTTGAAGGATTGGTAGCGAAATGTAAATATCATCTTTTAGTGTGAATGAAAATTAACGGTGTTGAGAGTAATTCTCTTTATCACTCTGCCATAATTGAGCCAATGATAATATTAGGTGAAGAGAAAGAGCTCCTAAAGCTTAAGCAGCTTGGGAAGCTCAGCGGGGTCAGATGCCTCCATGGAACTCAGTACTCAGCCCCAGTAGGATAACCGCAAGAATTGGAACCACACTGGAGCCTCTACTTTGTGTTCTTCATGGACAGTTTCATTTGTCAGAATTGTAGCTACCATGTATATGCCAATGGTTTCCAAGTCCATGTCTCTAGCCCATTCCTCTCTTGAGCTCTAAACCAAATCATTACCTGAGTAGGTATTCAGTAAACATTTGTAAGAATATATGACTGTTTAGAACCTAACCAAGCATCTCTCCCTCTCCCCCAAATCAGCCTATCCTCTCTATTCTTTTTGAAATGACTTCCTCGTATCCATACTTAACTTGAATGTCTTTGACTCATTCTGCTTTTTTTCACTTGACATTTACTCTATAATTACGAGTTCCTATACAGGTTGGGGGAAAGGACTGACTTTGGTGCTCTGCCCCCATCCTCCAAACCTGCTTTGATTGCATTTCATTCAGGCTTCTAATTTAGATCTAATCACAGTGCAGTGTAATTACAGATTTGATTTTTGGTCTCTTCCTCTCTCCCCCCCAAGTTTGTAGGCATATAATAAATATTTGTTCCAATTTGTTTTATTATTTCCTTTCTCAAGTTTGTATTAAATTGAGTGGCTGATGTTATATGTATTGATATGCTTCATTGTTTATGCATCTTAAAACACATGCTAATAGAGTATTTTTGAACCTTACCCATGAAAAGAAATCCCAAGATTTGAGTGATAAATCAGTATGGACAGACAGTTCACAGAATTGTTTCTTTGTAAATCCTTTAAAACTTGACCATTCACAAAAGGTTAAATGTATACAGAGTGGACAGCAGAAGTATCTTTGAGGACATAAATAGTGCTTGGTACATTAAATGATAAAATTATATCAGAGGACTATAATATGGTCAGTGGTGTATATATAGCCAATATAGAAATAGGTAAGGTGTTATTTTCTTTGATTTGCCTAGGGTAGTAAATTAATGTATTAAAGTCAGAATGTATCTTGTTATGTTAAACTATTTAATTAGGTACAGCAGAAAACAAAGCTTTTTTCATTTGATTAAATTCTTTAAGTTATTTTTGGTTTGGTGTAGGCATAATTATTTTTTCTGGATTGGGGATTAAAAGGAAAATCTATGTTAAGAAAATATTTAAATACAATATTTTGTGTCAGTGTGATGGCTGATGTTTTTGATCTTAGGAATCATGCCTAGAATCTACTCCTTTTTTCTGAGTCATGTTATAATTAATTAAAGAGCTATTGAAAGTGAATGTATAGATGACCACTTATCTTCTTCTGCTTTTTTGTGCCTCTGTAGGTACATGGACTGTATCGCACAACAGGTGCTAGTTTTGAGAAGGCCCAACAAGAATTCGCATCAGGTGTGATGTCCAACAAAACTGTCCAGACCGCAGCTGCAAACGCAGCTTCGACTGCAGCAACTAGTGCAGCTCAGAATGCTTTCAAGGGTAACCAAATTTAGAGAATCTGCAAACAATACACTGTTACCTTTTGACTGTACTTTTTCTCCACTTACTGTATTCTATAAATATTTTTATGTTCAGTACACACAGCATGTATATCTCCTATTTACTTGTTGCATGGGCAAAAACCAGAAAAACTTCCTTGTCTTATTATTTACCTAACAGTTTCTTAAGATTTTAGTGCCCCTTGCAGAAAAAAATATTACATGCTAAATAAATATTCTCCATATTTTGGGGGTGATGAATGTTCAGCAAATTATTTCAGTGACAAGACACTAAAATTAATATGGTACTTATGATTAAAAATGCACTTAGTAATAGCTGCAGTCATTCTTTCAAGAATCTTAGACTTAAGGATTACACATTGGAGCAGTAAATAGATGCTTCATTTCTTTTTTCTTATTTATATTGCAAGAAATAGACCAACAGAGACTTGTGGATTTTTAGATTGACTTGCTTTTTTTTAGCAGTTTGTCACCAGTGAAGAGCCTATGTGCATTTCGTAGTAGATAATGTAAATTTTATCTTTTTATTTTCTTTTTTTAGAGTAGCTGATATTTTGATATCATTCTATGATCTTGCATGGGCACCAGGTTTTTTAAGATAATTAGTATTTTGGGTTCTGCACTGCTTATGGTTGTACAATTGGGGAGTCATTTGTAAAATTTTAAAAGTGATTTTCTGTAATAGTTTCTTTTAAATAAAAGTTTATTGGGGTGCAATATGAGAATATAATATGTAGTGCATTATCCAAAAGAAAAGGCAGAAAATTGATGGAATAGAATGTACTGATGAGAATACCTTTTTTTTTTTTGAATTTTCAGTATTCATATCATAGTAAAATATTACCGTATGAAACTTTGGTATATTCTGTGGCTACTCTTTTTAATTGAACTGAGATTATGTTTGGCAGCTCTTTTTGTGTGTGTGTGTAATTTTTAACAGAGGTATTAAAGTCTAGTCTTAACTCCTTGTCCATAAAGAACGTACGGTATTTAAGGGATTTTTTTTAGTATCTCATCTTTAGTGGCATTAAATATTAAAAGACGCTGGCATTTTACATATAATTGAATTTCTAATACATATCAGTCTTTCAAATTTTGAGACAGACTGAATATATTAAAATTTTTCAGTAATAGAAAAAAGAAAACATTTAATTTGCACCAAGCAAGAAAATATACAGTTGAATGCATTAATTATGAATATAATCACTTTAAAATTATTACTATGCAGCACAGGAATTCATTCTTATAGTATATTTGGGTTGAAAGTTTGAATCATCTTTAATACTGATTAAGAGACTCAATACATTTGTAAAGTCATGATATTGTGTTTTACAAGTAATTAGCTAATTTAAGATTACAGAATAGTGATTTATTCAACTTGATTTTAAGTAAGGATCATTTATTGGATTATATTATTTGATATTGCACATCCCTTAAAAAAATCAGATGGGCACAAATGGTTAAATCATTTTCATTTTCTCCCCAAATCTGAAGTTAAAATGAAGTCCATGCTGGGGCTGGATGGTGAGTTCTTACTATTTATGAAAGAAGCTTGGCATGATAGTGCTACTAGGTGACATAGATCCATCCCAGTGGTGTTTACAGATTTATTTGGGACTTTATTGAAGTAATATACTTGGAATGTATTTCTTTTATTTTAATGAAAATAGGCTTTAGAGTATGAATTTAAAGCTGTTTGTGAATATTTCTGATCAGCGATAATCTCCACCTACTTTCTCAACCAAATAAGCCAGTCAAGTTTTTCAGAATCCATAGTCTTATTGAAAATTTGTTTCATCAGTGTGCTCTGAGTGTGGATTTTACATATATTGAAAATGTTCACCACAAAATACAACAAGAACACCATGTCCATATCTCAAGCCCATTTTTTATTTTTCTTTAAAGTGCAAATGAAAGCTACATCATAGAGACTTTTGAAAAATGCTGAGATACTTTCCTTCAAGAACAGGAATACCTTTATCCTGTAGAACTCCCCATTGTTAAATAGCAAAGAATAATTACAACCAACAGTATCTTTTTGTGTAGATGGGGAAAATGTTGTTATAAATTCAGTTATCTGGGTTAATACAAGCTTATGAGAGAATTGTTTCTTAAGAACATAAATGTGCATTAAAATGAGGGCAATGCTTACAGATTGATAAGGTGTAGGGATTTTAAATTCTTATATTTTCTATTAACAAAATCAGTAAATAGTCACATTTTCACCCAGCAAAAGATTGGCATTTGTTAGTGTTTTATGCTTCATATTAACATTACCCATTATCAGAATCATGAAATGGTTTTTTACAGTGTAAGCACCCATGTCATTTTTTAGTCTGCAATATTAAGTGGTGGCTGTTTTTATTTAAAACTGAAGTTGGAACACTGGAAAATCCTTCCTCAGTGACTTGTAATTTGGGACTTGGATTATTTATGTAGGGATGTTTGTATATTTTGTCAGTGAGTAATACTGCGCTGCCATCATGGTGACTGTCATGGTTCTATATAAATGCCCTCCATCTGTCCCTCTAATGTTGCATGTCTCCGGTGGTTTGGAAGTTTTGTATATTTATTGTATTAACACAGAGTGTTCTAAAATAAAATGCTGTTTAATGGATGTTTGTTTGTATAATTTTAAATACTTCATTAGCATTTCAGAGGCAGAAATTATGCTGAGGGTTTAATGTATATAGAAATTCCACATTTGAATTTAAAAAATAATCTGTATAATTCTGTCATTTGCTAACAAAATAAACATATAAAAGATTAGTTAAAAACTCTCATCAACATAAAATGACAACTTTTCTGTTGCATTAGACCTTTATAGGTAAGGGATATGAGCTTCACTCATAGTAAATATTTTGACCACTTTAAGGTCAATATACACAGACTTCCTAGAGATTTAAAATGGAAAAATGTGTTTTGTGGTTCAGATTTTTCCTAGTGGGTTAGAATAAGTGCCTGTGTTTTAATAGGTCATTGATGTGAGTGAACTTGTGTTCTGTTTCCTAACCTCGCTATCTATTGCTGTTTTATGTATCAATGAAAATACCTGTTTGATTTTTCACTGGTTATTTAAAGAGGATGTTAAATCATGTTCATGATGAATCTTATATTGAGAAATATGTGTTCAATTAAAATAGGAACAGCATTTTCAATTTTCTGGGTTTACCTAAAAAATGAGTTTGAATTGTCATTGGATATATCTCCTTCTATAAATCATGTTGTGATAATGTATAGTTTGCATTTTTGAGGGAATTTATGTTAAATTTATTAGTTGTTTCTGTAAATTATTTGTAGTAGCATAATGTTTTTATCTTTTTCTGAAAACACTGAAATTAGCATTTAATTTTATCTTTCTTGGTAAAAATGTATATTTAGACTGTTACTATATAGAACTTATCATTTTATCCATTTTTCCCCTTTAGAATTACCATGGCTGTCACACACCATTTCACTGTATCTCCTTCCATTTTTTCCTTAAGGAATATGTTTAGAGGAATCTGTTGATTTCCTGTGATTAAGACCTTTAGGAGTGAAATAAAAGTGGCTAATAAATTAATGATGGTTAAAAATAAAAAAAATACCTTATTTGATGCCCTAACTGGTTTGGCTCAGTGGATAGAGTGTCAGCCTGTGGACTGAAAGGTCCCAGGTTTGATTCTGGTCAAGGGCATGTACCTTGGTTGTGGGCACATGCCCAGTAGGAGGTGTACAGGAGGCAGCTGATCGATGTTTTTAGCTCTCTATCCCTCTCTCTTCCTCTCTGTAAAAAATCAATAAAATATATTTTTTTAAAATACCTTATTTGATAAATTTTGAAGTACCATACTATAAATTTATTTAGAATAATATGTTTTAAAATATTAGAGTTGTTTTAAGTGCTTGTTTATTAAACTAAAAAGTTGTATCTCGATGGTTAAATATTATGGAAAGTGAAGTATTTCCATTAGAGATTAGGTTATTGATTGGTATTTTTAAACCTATTTTATGGCTTTATCACAGTATATAGAGAGCAAGAAAGAAATCTATCAAAATTTACTAAGCCAGGCATTGCCACTGTTCTGTCCTATATAGTAGTAGATACAGTATCTTTCATTGAAAGATTCTAGGAAAATAGGGAAAGACTTTTCTCTTGTGTTCCTACCATTCCTGAGGGTTCCATATTTACCATTTAACCTTGTGATTTTGGTAGGACAAAACTTACAAACTGTAGAATTTTCATTGGCACTGTTAATGTTTTCAAATGGCAAGGGACATGGGAGCCACCATGTAGCAATGCAGTGAGTATTAAATTTTATGTTTATCTAAATCTTGATTTGTTGTTCGGCTCATATCTTTCTGGGCTTGGCATGGCTGATGTAACTAAAACCATCTTGCCACTAAAACCCATTTTATCTTTCCTCTAATGGGGACAGAAAATAATTAAGTCTCTTCTACCTAGTAATGTTTCACATACGTTATGTATTATCTTCTTTTCATTTAAACAGTCCTAATTTATAAAATAATAGTATGCAAATTTTATTTTTTTAACACTTAGATATAATCCCACAATTCTCCATAACTTTAAAAATATTTTGTGGGTCAGTGATTCTCAAGATAAATCATGGTTGTGGTAGTTGTTACTATTGGCAATTTGTACGATTCTTCAGGTGTTTTGGGGCTAGGAAAAAAAATTGCCCAAATCACTGTGTTTTATCTGGTGATCAGGGTGATTCCTACAATGTTATAGTCACCTCCATGAAAACTGAGCACACTGGGCATACACATTTCTCAAACTCATTTTTTTCTAGTATGAAAGTAATATATGTTGAACAATTGAGAAATATGGAAAATGATAAATGAGAAAATGAAAATAATTTTTCATTTAGTAATAGCACTGCCAATATTTTATTGGATTTTTCCCATTCTTTTTCTATGCATACATAGTTTATGGAGTGAAGGGATATAGCAATGTTTAACTTTTTGAATTCATAAAATTAATACACTTCAGTCTAAATTATAGGAAATATTGGTAAGCAAAAGAAGGTAAAACTGCTCATAATTTTATACCCATAAGTAACTACTATTAATATTTGGTTTATGTCTTTCTATTTATTTTCTCAGAAGACAACTTTTTCCCTAAAATCAAAAAATAAGATTTCCCTCTATATTGTCATAGATCCTTTTAGGGATGTTTATCAAGCTCTCACATGCCCATTTCTTTGGGGCCCCTGAACACTCCATTGGTACTGGATGTCATCTAGCCATGGTGGACCCATGCTTGGCTCATTACATTTTTTTCCTGGGTAGATGTGTCCAGAACTATACTGTTTTAGTGGCAAGATGGTTTTAGCTGTACCACATTCTTCCATGAGGAAGGAGTCACCATCAAGCTGCAGAATGAAGCAGACATCAAGGACAAGTGGGATGGAAGGACATAGGAAAAAACCTTGATAGCTTTGCATTTCCTGTATGGGGCCTGACTGCTCACCCATATTTCGTCCCATTAATCCCAGTAATATTTTTATTCTGTTTTCTCTCTGAGCTACTTTGAGTTGGTTTCCTGTTACTTTCAACTGGAGAATTTTAACAAACACAAAGGTTTGTAATCTTTTTGCAATTATGATGTAAATAATATGTTGAACTTTATTTCACACTAGAGTCCCGGTGCACGGATTCATGCACTGGTGGGGGCGTGGCCTGTGGGGATCAGCCGCTGTGGGAGCGCCGCTCATCCTCGTCAGCCAAGTGGCTGTGGACCCACCCTCTGAGCGGCTGCTCCCTGGTCCGGCATCTTCCATGGAGCCAGAGCCCTCACCTCTCCAGGGGACCCGGTCGGGGCTGGGCCCAGGGACAATAGCACTGAGAGGTGGTGGAGTAGGCCTCAGTCCCACAGCGGCCACGAACCTGCCTTCCAGCCTCCCGGGTCATCTCTGCAAGCCCAGCAGTGGTGCTGCACAGCCTGCAGGTGTCTGGAGGAGGTGGCAGGGGCGAGGAGGCGATGATTGCAACCTGAGTTTCTGCCTGTTGGCCCGGGGTTTGCAACGGGAGCAGCTGCTCATTCTGGTCAGCTGAGCGGTGCTCCCACTGTGGTAGCGCACTGACCACCGGGGGGCAGCTCCTGCATTAAGTGTCTTCCCCCTGGTGGACAGTGCGCATCATAGCTATTAGTCAACCGGTCGTTCTGGTCGTTCTGCCGTTGGGTCGTTGGGCTTTTATTATAGAGGATAGGATTGCTGAATGCATTTCTATAACATTTAATAGCTGTGCGGCTAGCTACCTTTATATACATGTATCATAAACTATTTTTGAAGTACTATTATTCCTTCAGGTTCTGTTTTTTTATTTTTTTATTATAAATAATTTATCAAGGAATATATTGTAGCTAAATTTGGGGACCCAGGCTTTTTTTCTTAGGACAGATTGCTGGGTCAAAGCATAGGTTCACTTTTTTGAGACCTTTGATGTGCATTGCCAAATTGCTCTCCAGAAAATTGTATCAATTTATATCTCCATCAGCAGTGTACGAAAGGACCTCTTTATCCACACTCTACCAATATTGGATGTCCCTTTTCAAAAAGTCTTCCCTTTTGTAGGTTTTGACAGATAATCAGGTGGTTTATTTTCTGAGCATTCTGGTTTCCCATAGATGGACTCGTGCAATACTACCTGTTTGTTTTTTCTTGGTTTTGATAACTAGGAGTGACCAGGTAGCCTACATCCACAGTGAAATCTTCTACTTCCTGAAGCTCGAAGCTAAAGATGATTAGTACAAGTTGGAAAAAGAAAAGGCGGCCTTAGGCAGCCAGCCATTGAGCCTCTCTAAGTAAAATTAGATTGGTTTTAACACCAGGTGATGTTAATCTTCACAATTTTTTTAGAACTCTTAATTTTTGAGATCAATTCTAAATGATATTCTGTCTGGACAGACAGAAGATTTTCTTAATTTACTTCTAATAACTTTTACTCATTGTGGGCATACTGTATACCAGAGACTATACTAAATGCTTTACTTATGGTATTTACTCCTCACACCAAACCTATGATGTGATTTCTATTGACCCAATTTTTATAGAGTAGGAAATTATTCTAATCACCCAGTGAGAGAACAGAATGCCTGTCTCTTCTGGGAGAGGCAGCTAGAACCATGTCCCCTGACTCCTGCCAAGTGTGAGGCTGCTGCTGCCATGTGGTGCCACCTCTCTCCAAGACCCTGTTTCTTTTCCATCCTTCCACATTTCCAGTAATTCATATCCATCTTTTAGGGACAGTGGATCCTAGGGAAAAAAATCAACCAAGAAAAAATTACAGCATATATTTCTGATGTCTCCAGACCAAGGCCTACCTCCATAACATGTGAGTACCTGCTGACTGCTCTTCAGCAGTATTAACTGACTAAATGGTCTTTTGCTTCTGTATGTGTGTTTGGAGAAACTTTAATTGAAGACAAATCCCTAATTATTAGTTTAACTCTGAAGAAAATATGCCTTTTATGTAATTATAACAGCTGCTTATCCTGGATAAGAGATTATAAGAAAATAACAAAAACTTGTCAAACTGTCATTTGTTTTACTACTGTCATATACCCAATGGATTTTTAGTGACTGTTTTGAGGATTGAGTAAATTGAGAAACATGGTCCATCTTCAGAAGTATGAAAAATGACTAGGTTTTTCTCTGAAAAGGGAAGAAAGAGCAGTGTTTTCATCAGTTGTCATCCTTTGGTGTGGCCTTTTTTGAATTATAATTGGAAATTATTTTAGCAGTTTATTACACACAGATGTTGGCATCCTAAGGGTTTTGTATGGGCCTGCTTTTCATCCTAAATATTCCAGGTAGAAGGAAATGACAGCTGTTTGAGAATGTAGACTTTGGTGTCAAACCTGTATTTGAGCCTTGACTTTGCCACTTACTGGCTTTTTTTACCTGGGACAAATTACTTAATTTCAGTTAAGTTACTTAGTGACAGTTAATTTATCTATAAAATGAGGATAATAGTTTCTATTCATCGGGTTTTGATGAATAAATGAATTATATGAAGTGCTTAGCACAGTACTTGCACATAGAATGTGCACAATAATTAAAAACTCTTGCTGTCTGCCCATGTGTATTGATGGCTCCCAATTCTCTTATCTCCAATGTGGTCTTCTCTCCAAAGTATGTTCCTAGCTGCACACGGGACTTCTCCATTGGCAGCCTAAGCTGGACTTTCCCACCTTCCCTGTCTCTGTTTCTCTTGGATTCCTGATCTTGGTGGTGGCATCACTTTCCTTCCTGTGCCCAAACGAAATACCTGGGAGACATGTTGGACTCTTTCCTTTTCTCCCTTTACCCCTTCTAGTCAGTCACCTGACTATCCATTCTTTCCTCCTAACATTTACCTAATGAATCTCATTATCTTTGCTGTCACTTGCCTTAATTCAGGCTTTATTCTCTTGAGAATACATTATAGTGGTTTTCCCCAAACACAGGCAGTTGGTGGACTGCTTGCCTTCAGGTGTTAGATTTTTGAGGCTATTTGACTACAAAAGCCAAAGAGCTGTTAACATCTAATTTTTTATTGATTTTTCTTTTCCTATGTGGTTTTGCTACTTCCTCTTATTTATTTATGTTTTTATCTATATCCTGTGTCCCTAAGCAAAGTGAACAGTTCATGTCTTAAAGATTTATCTTGCAGAACTCTTCAGGGTGAGGAGGAAGCTGCAAGGAAGAAGATAGTGGTAGGGACAGCAGTAGGATGGTCCCAAACACATGACTATGACTAAGCAGCTGATAGGGGTTATGAAATAAAGACAATTATTGGTTCTTGTTGATTTAAAGAGTAGGCAAAAGTTTTCTTTGATGATCTTATTCTTTAGTGTTTGAGTTGAAAAAGGTACTGAATTATTGGAAACTACTGAAATGACCCACTTAAGGAAATATCAGGCATAGTCAAGACTGTGCTTAGGTGGCTTTATGTAAAGCAAAGACTTTAAGGAGAACTAGGAGTAAGTTGAATGTGTTCCGGAAGGGCAGTCATGGCAAGTTCATCCAGCAGCAAAATTGCTAAGTAAAAACTAAGGATGAGCGGGAAGCACACGCGAGGGTTCCCAGCCTCTGCTGAAATTTAAAGCCAGAGTCCTTTCTTTTGTGGATTAACTCTTCAGAATGATGTAATAACAGTTGAAAAAGTAACTTGAAATTTCCAATTTTGCACAGGTAATTTAGATCATACTTTGAAAAAATTTTTCTTTAGTGATTTGGATAATTCGGTCAGCTTTTAATTTTGGTTTCTATTAGAAACCTGGAAGTTGTCAGGTATGTTTGGAAACCAAAGCAGAAATGTAGTTTCAGCTGTCACAGGCCTTAGATCAGGAGAATAACCATTTTTGTTTATTCTATCAAGTGAGTGCTTCATGAGATATAGAGTTGAATAAGAGTTTATGAAAAGGGTTGTTGGTGTCATCTTTGAGAATTCAGCTTCTGGATGAGGCTCTTTATGGGCAGGTTACTTTCAGGAAATGTGGATATGGAACTGCTCCATGTTTGGCTTTTAATTTTGGTGTTTTTGTTGGAATAGAAGAGTGTGACCTTCAGTAGACCTTTTTCTTTGTCATTATTATACATATTTCTTTTTTTGTAAAGCCTTGGGTGCTTTGGAGCATTTTCATAATTCTTAGTTTTACTTTAAAATTAAGACATTTGTATAGTATTTGAGAGGGTTTTTCCCCCTCTTTATAATGACATTGATGCTTCTCTGAGGAATAAATATATACAGTACCTATTTTGAAGTTAAAGCTAACCTAAGGTAGGTATATATATCTGTTACTAATGAATGGAATAGTTGAAATACCTGAATATCTTTTTTCCTGATCAAATTATATACATCATAATTGAAAGAAATAGACTTAAAAGAATCAAAATGAGTTTGCAAAATCTGGTTTAATTCAGATCTGGGGAAAGGAAGGGAGCAACATGTTGTGAAAATACATATGCACAGGGACCTAATCAATGCTAGACAAACAATGTATTAGTTTACAATATAATAGAATAACCACAAATTTGAAGGCTCAAATCGAGTCCATCAGCGGTAAATACAATTTCATATTTGGCTCAAGTGGCTGTTGAATTATCAAGTGGTGCCGAGTTCCTCCAAAGCACCTAATGACTCCCCCCAGACTTGGAAGGAGTTTCACCACAGTCTCAGAAGAAATCCCAGTCGTGCCTGTAACGCTTTTGGCCCTTGGGAGTCATTGCTGCCCAAATACAAATGCAGGCCAGGGATTTCCAGTGGCCACGTGTTATTGCACAGAGAAGTCTGTTCTAGGCCAGACTCTTATGGCTAAGAAGGTGTGAGATCAGCCCTTAAATAGTGGTCTAGCATTAACATGGTCTATCAAAGCATGTTAAGAAATAGCTCCTTAGTGATTATGTACCAGCTACTAGTTATCACACTAACAGAAAAGGCAAAAGGGCAGCTTCACATTTCACATGAAAGACTAGCATTAACTGGGCCTGCTTGCCAGCTTAACGTTCACATAAATCTAGTGATTATTTTAATTTAGACCCAGAAAAAATGATTTCATACCAGTCTTTTCTTCACATAGGTTTGTGTAGCATTAAAATCATTATGGGTTAAATACTAGGCCATAAAGGCAAAACTGTTTAACTCTCCTTTGCCAGAGCAGAAACAAGCCCTGTTCTGACGCCTGTCCAGTTTCCAAAAAACAAAACATACATACACCTTTGTTATTGCACATCTTTCACACAGACTTGTGTATGTATAATATATATATATTTTAAATATGCTACACATAAAAAAAGACTATGGCACTTTACAGAATACGTGTTTTAACAAAGATCATTACACCACAGATGTTTGAAAACTATACAAAAACCCTTACACAATTAATGTAACATTGTTGAATTAGCACACAGGTTTAAAGAATCCACAGAGTCCAAAACAAGTATTTCTGCCTTTTTGGAGTCCATTGAGAAGCCCAGCCATCACAAACTTTAAGCACAAATGCAGGCAAAAATAAATAGGACTTTTCTGGTAGTTGTAATAGTGCAGGTATATTAGATTTTTAGACTGAAGCCATTAGGGGATAGAAATTAGAAAAATAGGTGTGGGTCAATCAGTCTAATTATTTTGTACACATTTATTTCAACATATTCCTCATATTTAGTGTGTGTGTGTGTGTGTTTTTAATCAGCTATGCAGTTTTGGTCTAGATTTGCATGATTTTGGATGTTCCATTCCTTCCAACCAAAGCTTGGCTAGTGAACTGAAGGTTTAAAAGGCCCAACATTACCGCTTACTAGGTCAGTGTTTGAGTAGTTTCAGTGGTTTGGGGTTTTGTGTGTGCATGTGCTTTTTGTCTTCTGTAGCATTGAGAATAATGAAGTAGACACTGTCAAGTGACTTTTATTATCAAGGTGATCTAGGGATACACTGCCACCTTAACCAAGGAGCAGTTGGGCAGTAGGGATGAGGGACTTGCTCAAAGGATCCTCTGGGCTATGACAACTTGTCTGTAAGGAGAGTGAGAATGTAAAATTCGTGTTAGAAAACGGGTTCTTTATCTTATACCAAAAAAAAGTAGAGTGAATCTTCTGATGATACATTTAAGAAAAATTGGTGTTTTTATCAAAATTATTTGCCTGATGAAGCGAATTTCTTTTTTTAAATGAAAATTATTGCCAGGGCTTGCTGGCATCGGGACTTGGTTAGAGCATATAAACACTCCATCAGGTACAGGAGCCAAATCCAGTGGCTGCCATAACCTATTTCTGTGTGGTGTCAGAGATAGATTAATGTTTCCTGCACCCTTCCCTAGGCTGTTATGAGGCTATGGATTTACCCCTTCTCTTGTTAAGGAAAGTCATAAGATTTACATTTTGCTTATTCTGAACTTTGGACTAAGAGTGGTGAGCTCATTAAGGCCTGGTTCCACATCCTTTCTTCTCCTGCCCTTAACTCTTAATCTATAAGAAAAGATGGTTTCTGGTATAGGCCAAAGGCCAGAATAGAATGAGACTTTAGTTGTTCCATTCCATCGACACATAAAGGAATTAGTTTTTCTGCACTAGGCATGGTTATAAAATCTGAATCAGGGTTCTATGTCTGGTGGCACTTAGTACATAATACCTTGCCCAAACAATGTATGTAATTATTTGTTAAATTTTCAAAATGAAGCAAGCCCTCAAGTGAGCAGATTCATAAACCAAAAGAGACCTAATCCTTCCAGAAATCTGGCAGGTCCATCCCACTTGCTTAAGTTGTTATAGAGTGTTTCTGTATCATTCTTCAATTCTGATCTTAGGATAATATCAGACTAGGTTCTTTCTGGCCACTTTGATCATTTCAAAGTAAATATGAGGTGATGGCTAATACCATTTTCCTGAATCAATGATATTGTTAATTTATAGAAACTAGATTAAAAGCACCCAAAACTTTTTTAATAGTGGTAGTTGATTCTTTTTGTAAACAGGTACAGGCAGGTGCTATAAGTTTGGTTTAGCTCTCTTATTTTGCATTAAATTCTACTCTGTTTTCCTGGGAATGAAGCCTTTGATGCAGCTCAGCATTTGCAACAATTTAATGTTATTTTAGTCTGCTTTCAGGATCAACCAGTAACTAAAAAAACTTAAGTCCCATGATTAGCTCTTTTTTTAACCCTTTTCGGTTCAACATGGAGGCTGACTCGACAGACCAGGCGCTAGGAGCAGGTCCAACGTCGAGGCTGAGATTGACACTGCAAACCGATTCAACATTCAATCCCGTCAATTAATTTGGACCAGACTGTTTGAATTCCAAAAATAAAATTGGACCGCAAAGGGTTAATGCACAGAATGGCATTTTGCTGCTGTTGGGGTTGAAAATATAGCTGACTACAGCATGGTTACCAAACAGTGGGAAAAGGTCTCCCCGTAAGTGCTGAGGTTCTGGCAGTTTCTCCCAGTGAATATCTGAATGAGCCACATCTGGTTTGGAGACCTCTGTCCTGGAATGAGGAAACAGTGAGGTTTCCTTTGGCAGTCAGTGCAATCCCAAGCCTAGGAGAAAAACATGTGATCTCTGGTGGAAGAGGAGGCTGGGCCAGTACTGGCGCTAGCTTGGCTGCTGGGAAGTGGAATGCATTTGTCTCCACTAGCAGGATTTTTTAATTCTCATAATCTTATAGGCCCTTATTTTTTGCTTTAATCTTGGAGTGACAGTTCAATTGATTCACCTGACCCTGGAATTTAGCTTCAAATAAGTTCCACAACAGAATTCCACAGTCCCTGCTTGATCCCATTGGTGAGCTAAGAAAGAGATCGTGTCTTGCTATGATGCCTTTTAGCACGCATCCCACTCCGAGTAAGTGTGTAGTCTTCAACTGAGACACTTGAAAGAACCAGGAGGAAACCAAAACCCCACACCTCTGAATAGCCAGCAAATCTGGCTAACAGTCTCTTCTGGTTACCAGAGAAATGCTGCTTTCATGGTTGAGATCATTCTCCTTCACTGCGCCTTGGGGGTGATGCTGTCTGACACATGTCAGGGTTTATGTACTGTTTTCATGTTCCATCTCTTACAATTTGCACTGTGGCCCTCATGTGCAGTCACTTTGCTTGGCTGGATGTTGCCTCTCATTGGTCCTGTTAAGGCTCAGGGCTGTGGAATGTGGATTTGGTAGGTAAAGGCTAGTTCTTCACTTGACTCAGATGATGAAACCAGAAGTGAACTGTTTCACAAGGATAAACAAGGAAGAAAATGGTATAAATGTCTCTTCCAAATTAAAGGAGGCAGATGAGGTTTTTCCCCTCTTCAATCTCTTCCTGTACTTTGTCACTGGAGGTTGCAATTTCTGCTTGTGCGGAGAAGATGGCACAGATGAAGGTGAGGACCATCCCACCGATGGCAGTATAAAAGGCCCAGCCCAAGGAGCAGTCTCCAGGTTTGTAGGCCGATGCATAGTGTCCACAGTAGGCAACGGCCTTCTGGCAGCCCCAGCCAGCAGGGTAGAGTATCAAGCCGAGGATAAGGAACAGGCCTGCAGGGCAGAAGAGAAAAGAGGTGACAACCCCATGGCTCCACAGATTTGTTGTCATTGTTACTTGATTTACCTTCTTTGGGCTATGGCATCCTTTCTGCAATAGCAAGTGTTATGGGCTGTTTTATACAACTAATCTGGCCTGATCAAGAACTATTACCACTTTATCAGAAATATTTTTAGCCTCTTCTGTACATGGTTGAATGTACACCCACTAATCATTTCCCTTCCAGGAAAGCAAATGAACTGTTTCTTCTCACAGGGCTCTTATTGAGGTGAGAATTTCCCTTGGTCTAAGGCATTTATGGATTGCCTAGGGCTGCTTTTGTGCTGGAACAGCAGAGTGAGCAATTGCTACAGACCCTATGGCCTGCCAAATTGAAAATATTTAATAAGGTTACAAAGACCTGATTTTTAAATACCAAGGAGTTCTATCCTTATAAACTAATCTTGGCTCAGTTTTCTTTTCCTACCTTTACTAAAATTTTCTGGGTTTATCATACCAAAGCTTCCAAGTTACTTAAAGCAACTTCCCCACAGAAAGAACATGACTGAATCTGTGGTAATATTAGGTGTGAAGGAAGATGAGGGACAGTGTTTAAACCACAGGTCACAATTTCATAGAGCTGTCTTCATCCTGTGATAGTATCTTCTCACCAACCATGGCAGTTCACTACCTCCCAAATTAATCCCAATGTTCTGGTCCAGTGGTCGGCAAACGGTGGCTCGCGAGCCACATGCGGCTCTTTGGCCCCTTGAGTATGGCTCTTCCACAAAATACCACGTGCGGGTGCGCATGTACAGTGCGATTGAAACTTCGTGGCCCATGCGCGGAAGTCGGTATTTTGTGGAAGAGCCACACTCAAGGGGCCAAAGAGCTGCAGTTGGCCGACCACTGGTCTAGTGTGAGCTAGAACACAAATCAGCAAGATAATGACCACAGCAAAGACGCACTAAATTGAGATGGTCAGTTAGTAGTTAAGAGCTCAAAATTGGGATTAAGATAGAGGTTTGAATTCAGCTCTGACATTTATAAACTGGTTGACCTTAGAAAATCTTAACCTAAGTATGATTCCTCACCTGTAAAATGGGCTAATGTTTAATTCATAAGGTGGTTGTGAGTATTGAAGTATGTACAGAGTACTTTCTACACCCATAACAATAACAGCAGTAACAACAGAACTGGAACACAGACTAGTACCTGACAACAGGATATAGTTTTTGCAGACCCCTCCTATACATAGCACAGTTTAAAGCAGTGGTTCTCAACCTTCCTAATGCCTCAACCCTTTAATACAGTTCCTCATGTTGTGGTGACCCCCAATTTCATTGTTACAAATTGAACATAATTAAAGCATAGTGATTAATCACAAAAAGAATATGTAATTATATATGTGTTTTCCGATGGTCTTAGGCGACCCCTGTGAAAGGGTCGTTCGACCCCCAAAGGGGTCGCGACCCACAGGTTGAGAACCGCTGGTTTAAAGTGTCCCAGTTATGAGTAAGTGGGTCAGCTTATTTTTTAGGGTATATTTTGAAAGGTGTAATGATTTGGGGAGAGGGGAGAACCCAGACTACAATTTAGTCCCCTTGAAAGACTAAACCATTCTCATCTGAACAGATCTTACTTAGCTGGGAGATCCAAAAATTACTGAGCTAATTTTTTTATGTTCCCAAAGCCTGTGAAGAATCCTAATTAATCCCCATCTTGTTCCCTAGGAAACATCACCAAGCAAGGTACCTGGAACCTTGTACTTTCTCCCTCAGGTCCTAAGTTACCACACTGGGACTTAGATTCAGAGGTGCTCTCTCGCATGCAGGCCCCGGGCAAGGAAGCGTGAACTGCTCTGCCTTATAAAGACCAGTGTGTTCGTATTTTAATTGTGGCTCCAATTAAATATTACACATGTTGTTAGTATTACACGGCTTAAACAAGCCCAGTAAGCAAAATTAATGCATTTTAATATGATAGGGACAGAAGACAGAAAGCATGGAGTTTGTTGTCACATAGCAGCTCTGCTACCCTGTGCCAGGCTCACAAAATACCTTAATTTGGTTGTCTCAGATCCTTCGGGGAAGTAGGCAGACTTAAAATAATGAGTACAGCCAGGAACATTCACTCTAGTTCTTCCTAGCTCTCTTAGGTGCTTCCTTTTATGATAGCTCAGCTAAAGTTCCCAAAATTGTTTAGGCCACCTGAAATTGTTTAGGCTGCTGGCCAAATGTGAATGACAATAGGGAGACATCATATAAGGGTGCCATGCTTATGAGTTATGCAAAAGCCTCAGGTTGAATATTTATAAGCCCACAGGGCATTCCACATGGGAGAGTAATAAATAGTGGACTGTGGTATGTCTCCAAGTCTTAGTGGCTGTGATGTGTGCCGAAACCACATGCTCTCAACCTGGGCAGCCAGCCTAGACAAACACAGTGCCTTATCCAAATTCTCCACGGGGCAGAGAAGTTGCCGCTGTCTACCCTACCCTGGTTGCTGACCTCTGCTCCCAGCATTCATCAGAGTTGTCATTAGCATGGTTGATGCCATGAAAATGCAAGCCCTAGGTCAAGGGAAAGAAAAGAGGGCCTACGGGTAAGCAAAAAATGAAAGTCACCTTGATCATCAGTCTGGGTGTTTAGATAAAGGCCCTTCTAGCAAAGGAATTCCAGACAGTTTAGTGACTCAGGTGAACCTTTCAGCTGACTGCCACACTGCTCTTGGGGCCCAGCACAGCTCTGAGCAGCTGTTCTGGTCCTAATAAGCATCCCTTAATGAAGCACAAACATCATCTGAACATAATCTTTTGCTAACTAGTAAAATTACAGAAAAAAAGCCCATTAAGTTTTCCCATCTCTCAGAGTAAAGTCCAGCCCCCTCTCCCTGGCCTTCAGGCCCCATGTGATCCAACTCCTTACTACCTGTCTAAACTCACCTCTGCCTTTTACACCCTTGTTCTCTGCTCTGGCCACCTGGCTCTTCCTTGGACACACCAGGCATACTCCAGCCTTTGTACTTGCTATTCCTCTCACCTGTTGTGCCCTCCTACCAGGTATCTTTCAGGTCGCCTTCAAATGCCACTTCCTCCTCAGTGTGGTCTTCTGTTCCAAACTATTTAAAATTCAACCACCTACCTCTCCCCTGCATGCTGTCCTCCTTCCTTGCTTTGTTATTTCTTCTTAGCACTTACTACAGACACAGACTATATTACTTTGAGTCATATGAAACTGTCAATATTTGACCTTTTTTTTAACCTGAATAAATGGTCAGTTTATATGGCTCAACCTTCTATTTTACTTCATTATTTTGATTGTTATCCTACTTTTAAGCTCCACGGGGGTAGGGATTTTTGTATATTTGTTATAAAGCTAGTGCTCAGGATTGAGTTTCACATAAGAGCTGAGCCAGGATATGATCTGATTTTCCTATGCAGCTTTAAAAAGGCAGTTCCTGCCTGGCTCTCATGGCTCAGTGGTTGAGCATCGACCTATGAACCAGAAGGTCACGGTTTGATTCCCAGTCAGGGCACATGCCCAGGTTGTGGGCTCAATCCCCAGTGTGGGGCATGCAGGAGGCAGCTGATCAGTGGTTCTCAAGTCTTATCATTGATGTTTCTATCTCTCTTTCCCTCTCCCTTTCTCTCTGAAATCAATAAAATATATTTTTTAAAAAGGCAGTTCCTAAAGTTAGGCCAGCCCATAGTGGTGTTTGGGGCCTTTCTACTGCCTTAATGCATCGTTTCAGGGTGTGTTTGTTTTGTGGAAAGCGATAGAGAAAGTAGGACTAAGATAGTGGGCATTTGATATTCTTTTGACTGGCACCTCTCCCAGGGAGAGGGCCCAGCTGGGAGGAGAAGGAAAAGTAGACACGATGATACTGGCCAGTAACCAAAGAAAATGGCTACTCCTGAAAGGAACTCAGAGGGCTTGTCATCTCTGCCATGGTTCGACTTGATAGGAGGCACCCAGAGTCATACCACTTTCCACAACCTTAAAAACTATCCTAATCCTTGGGTCCTCTATCTTTTCTCTTGCTAACCACCTCCCAGTTCACTATACCAAGAAGATGCCAGCATCTGTTCATTGTGGGGGTCACCTGGGGAATGACTCAACCTTACCTGGGGAAGAAAAAATAAAAGGAACTGATGGTTAGTCACTTGGACTCCCCTACAGATGCCACCACACGCTGGAGATAGAACCCTGACAACTTCAGAGGCCCACCTGTTATGGGTTCACTCAGCGAGATAGACCACCGACTCAGAATTTAAATTTAAGAGCCTTTATTAAGCTGGCCAGCTGACTGCAGTCCCCGCACCCTGCCTAAGCAAAGGCTGAACTGCAGCCCAAACTGCAAAAGTTACAGCATATTTATTTGCAAAAACTACAAAGTTACAAAGCCTTGTTTACGCAATTAGTTCCCAACACAGTATAGCATTATCACCTCCCTATCTATGTTTTCCAGGAACAGAGCACAGCATATTGAGGAGGGACCATGAGACCATATCTCAAGGCCTGACCTGATGTCAGTACCTTCCTATCTATGTGTTCCAGGAACAGACAGCACAGTGCGCCCCGTTTGGCCAAAGTGCCAGATATGCAGCCCAGTACACACCTTATGGTGGCTTTCTCATGATCAGATGGGCACCAGCTATTACAATGCAATGTTTATCTTGCCCCTCTGCTATTTTAGTAATATTTCCCCCTACCTGGAATGAGCTTTTGGACTCAATCCTGGATTCCCATCTTGCTGCACAGGAATTTTCAGAGCCTCTATGGGCAACTTAAACATGTGGTTTGGGTTTAACTCAAATAATTAGATTCCATGAGCTGTGTCTCATCACTGCATTTCCAGTGCCAAAAAACATAGAAGGTGTTGAAAAAAAATGAATGAAACCCACCAGGAAAAGTAAAGTCATGGTCTTCCTGCTTTCTTATCAACATTCGGCACTATGATTAGACCAGCCACAAAATTATAGATCTTAGGTAACTTTTTTGCTACTGCCCTGATTTAAAAATTGTGATACCAAATCCCTTAGGTGGAAAGAAAAACATCTCCATAATCTAGCCAACTCCCCAATTTTGGAAAGATGAAGCATTGCTAAATGCACTAAATAATGTTTTGCTTAGTCTAAAGATTCCCACCTCAAGCTTTAAGAACATGGGATGCTAGGAATGGAGGACCCAAGTCTGAACCACAGCTCCTAAGTTTGTGAAAAAGTGGGCAAAGGCACCATGGCTATTTCTCATCTTTCCCTCCCGATCAGTCACAGTTTTACAACCTGCTGGCCAAGGGAAGGGACTCAAAGTTTGCTTGGTTTTTTATGGGTACAGAAGAACGCCATTGTTCCTGTTCTGAAAAATGTAAAAACTAAAGAAAGGCTGGCTCCTTTCTACAGAATAACAAGCAGGTCTTTGGACATCACACTTCTACTTCCTCTTCAGACAGACTTCTAGACTAAATAGTAAAGAGTGACTAGCCCTGGTTTGCAAAGGAAATTTACTACAGACAGGAAGAAAGCGCCATCTGTTAGTGCAACTGGCAATATGTGGAGGCCCACAGTGAGAGACATGACAGCTTCCACAGGGTTGTAATCAGGAAGCTCATACTAAAGCTATGAAATTTCCTACTGTCTGGAGGGTGCATTCACAGCAGACAGCTAGTAGCAAGCTTAGTATCTTGATAAACCTGGGTTCCAACTAGGTAATTCCTGAGGTGTGTCCACTGAGTGCACTCAGGTGCCTGTTCTCACACCAGGCACAGCAATGAGTGGCCGTGACGAGAAGAGGAGTAGGAGAGCACTGGGTTCCATAGGCTAAACATTTTCAGGCCAGTGCTACTCAAGGAATCTGGTCACATAATACACATCACCATTCCCTGAACCAGGGCCCTCATCCTAGTTCACATGTCACCACTTCCTGCCAGAATGTTATTCTCTGTGTGCTCCTACCACCCTGTGAACATCTCTTTTCAGCTCTTTATCACATTATTTTTGTATATTTAATCAGCAGATTTTTACTAAGTTACCTACTAAGTGCCAGGCATTATTTTTAGCCCTGAGGATATAGCAGTAACCTAGTCCTTTGAGGGCAAAAAAGTTTTATTCCTCTTGGTATATGTCACAGTTTTGTCTTAGCATTTACCATAATAAGCCTCATGGGTGTGTTACAGGTTAGAAAGGTCAAGAATTCAATTTATTTCTAGCTTTGAAACAACCATTGACTCACATAGGAACATAGCAAGAGACTTCATTCCCCTTTCAACATATCTCTGAGAAAATGAAAAAAAAACAAAACAAAAAAAAACCCAAACAAAAAAAACACACCAAAAAAGTCACCCAATGTTGATTATCCCTACCAGGTCTACCCTGTGACTCAGAGGTCTGGAATATGGGCCTAGCTAAGCCTTTGCTTCGGTTTTGTTGACCCAGCTCAATTCACTATAGCATACGCCCAGGGGGCTGTTCCGGCCACCACCACCCTTCCCCTTACCCCTTCTCAGGCAGCCATCTCTGTAGCAGGAAGCAAAGGCAAATAAAGCAAGAGGGTGACTAGCTTCCTGTATCTCATCCCCATTCTGGGACAGAGCTCCAAGAGCATTCCAGGCTTACGGAGGTGATAGCTTGAAAAAGTATTGCCAGTACTGGATTAACATAAAACTAAGACAGGATAGTCCTTGCATGAGTTTCAGATCATCTGCCAGTGTTCTGGCTCCAGGTGGGAAGGTGGCCTCACTGGCTTTTCCATTTCAGTATCCTTTGCTGTTTGTTCTTCCTTATCTTCCCAACATCTACGCACTGGGGAGCCAGGCTCAATCCTCTGTCCTCTTCTCTACATTCTCCTTATTGATCACACTTGATCCTACAGCTTAAAATACTACGTCTAGGCTGAGGTCTCCTGAATTTTCTCCAGCTTTGAACTCTAGATTTGCATATCCAACTGTTTACTCTTGACCTCCAACCTTTACTTGGATATCTAACAAAGTGCTTGAAAATTGTGTCCAAACCTAACTTTTGATTCCCACTCCTCACTTTAAAACCTGGTCTTTATCCTGTGGGCCTCATCTTAGCACATGGGAGTTTAGTTATACCCAGCAAGGTCAAAAACCTTAGAATCATCTTTGACTCCTTTCTCTCTCAGAGCCTACATTACTCCATCAGCAAAGCATTGGCCTTCATTCTCGCTGTTCCCTTTGCCTAGAAAGCTCTTTCTTCTGATTACCCACATGGCCAACTCCTTGATCTCTTTCAAGTTTTTGATTAAATCTTTTTTCACTGAACCCTACCCTGACTTCCTATTTAATATTACACTTCCCTCCCCTTATCACCTCAGCATATGCAATCTCTCTTACCCTGGCTATACCTTTTTTCTTTCCTTCCACAGCACCCATCACTTTTAACATACTATATAATATACTTTTTTGATTTACTGTCTGTTTCCATCAGTCTAAACGTAAACTCCATGAGAATAGAGAACCTTATGGCTTATTCTTTATGTATCCCAATTGCTTAGGACAATATCTGACATGTAATAAGGTGTTCAGTAAATATTTATTGGATGAATGAAAGGAGAGGAGCTGTGATACAGATTATGTTCTATTTTTAAATGAAGCTAGTGTGGAAAGTTCTTGCCAAGTGTTGTAAGTGGTTAGAGGAAAGGCTTCATCTGATAACATGAATCCCAGGGGTTGACAATTTTGGCTAACAGAACGAACACCAGCCACACTTACTGGCAAAACACACACAGGCTCTAACCATGGGGCTGGCCTTTTATTTGACTGCAAGCACTGCAAACTTCCTTTCTGGCTACAGAAATAGCTGTTTGTGGAGATCTCACAGGAAAAAGTAGTAAGTCAATTAAATGTAATCAGTTTTAAGTTATCTAGAGATCAACCTTAGTTGAGCCTCATAACTCTGAATGTTTCCAACTATGCTTGGCTGCGGTGAAGACAGCTGAAAAGACAGGCTGTGGCTAACTCGTGGGAACTGCCCAAGACACCAACTGGGCGGGAGTAGCAGGGCAGGGGTAAACCTGGAGAAGTGCAGGAAAATGACAGAGGCAGAGGGGTAGACAGGGGAAATGAAGGAGATGGGCCATGGCAGTTTGCAGAGAGGTAAGGGTGGTTTCTAGAAGCAGCATGAGCCTGGAGAATGGAAAAATTAACTGAAGGAGTTAACACTGAAGGCAAGAATGTAGAACTTCTCTATAGCCCAGGAAAAGACCCACTCCTGTCAGCAGCGCAGAGGGCAATCTCTCAATCCCGGGG
>NW_005353967.1:19235084-19251529 GCF_000412655.1 Myotis brandtii
CCCCCCCCCCCCCCCCCCCCCCCCGCCCCGTTATCTCCTATGCTGACATTGGAAATCATTTTGGCAGTCTGTAATAGCTATTTGTGGGTCATTAACTGTTGTTGGGTGGGGACATTTTCTCTTTCACAATACCTTAAGGCGCATGGGCCACGAAGTTTCAATTGCACTGTACGTGCGTGCCTGCACGTGGTATTTTGTGGGAGAGCCACACTCAAGGGGCCAAAGAGCCGCATGTGGCTCGCGAGCCGCAATTTGCCGACCACTGCCTTAAGGCAAAAGGTCAGTATTATTGAGGCTGTGCTTGTAGGAAGGTGCATCACATCCACTTCCCTATCCATTGAATTTGCTATGGAGCTACTTTCCACCCAGAGATCATGGTATGCACCTGTCAGTTCTCCTGTGCAGGGACTTGGGAAACACTCTTGTGATCATTCTCACTCACCAAGGCAAGGCTAAACTAAGTTCCTTGTGCTATTTTAAGAAAGAAAAGATTCAACTTAAAGAATTTCATGGGTGAAATAGAAATAAAAATTACAAGTAAATGGTTCATCAACTACCTGGAAAACTAACTAGAACAATGGTAGTAAAAAATAGAAGTCTTATTATGACATAATATATATTTGTCCCATATAAAATAGCATTGGTTCCAAGGCTGCCTAGATGCCTCAAATTCGTATGTATTTTATACTCATACGAATTCCTATTCAATGGTAAACTTACTGACAGAGGTGAGGAGTGTGTTCCCTATTCCTTGGCTTCTGTGTCTCCATCCCAAACCCACACTCAGTTCTCTACACACAGTGTTATTGATCAACTTCATGTGTCATTTCTGGTTCCCATTCCTTTCCAGTCTTCACATCTTTGAAAGGTTTTCTATGATAAAAAATGGTAGATTCCAAATAAAGATGACATGGAGTTATTAGTAGTGAATTTTATAAATTCACTACTAATACACTAAAGCTGGAAGTTTGTACAGGTGATTAGAGTCTTTTAATAATCATACTGGTAATTGTTATAGTAACAATGGCAGCAATTCATGCTATGAGAACTACAGTGTGCCAGGCACTGACTAAACACTAAATATAACTCATTTAGTTCTTGTAACAGTCTTATTTGAGAGATGAAGAAACTGAGGCACAGAGGGATTAAGTAAGATTACACAGCTAATCAGTGGTGGAGCTGGGACTTAAACCAGGCAATACGTCTGCAGAGCCTCCTCCTGAGCCATCACACTAGACTGCCGCTTTACTGCAAACCAGTGACTAACTTCTAAAACAAAAGCATTTGTCCAGCTGAAGATGGGAAACTGATATATACTCAAACCTACTGAGAGGTTAGAGAGCAAATGATGAAGAGTTATCAAGTGAAAAACCTTGAGTGCTGTGAAGGGCTGTGGGGAGGGGAAGGCTGCACCCAAATACAGGGTCACCTGTTGTCAGTCAGGTTGATTTACTAACCTAACAGTAAGACAAGATAAAGAAGTTCCATGCACATCTTCTCTTCCATTACAAGTTAAGTGTCACCAGCCTACTTACTGCAACATAGATGCCACTTTGGCATGGCTGCCTTTGGCCAAAGTAACTTCTAGAAAGAAAACCTAGTGAACAGGACAGAACAATGCAGGTTTGCTATGATGTCCTCTTCTGCAGGATGAGAGAAAACTGCAATAAAGCACAAAACCCTCAGGTACCAGAGGGGCAAAGATAGGCAGTATAATCTGCTTACATTGTAGTCTTTGCTCTGAGATTCTGTATGGTTGGGAACCCTCTAAACTCGCACATCCACCTAGAACATGACTGCTGCCCACAGGGAAAACGCCCTCTGTCCTCTCCAGGACAGATGGATGTTGCCGATCAGACCAAATCCAGTGCTGAGAGCATTCTTAGGCCCCCAAATTACACCCCTTCAAACAGCCCTTCTTAATTCACAGAACAGAGCTGATGACCCCTTTGTCTTTCCTGACCTCTTCGAGCCATTATTCATACATGGTAGGTTTGAGTTCCTCCTGCTCATCTCAGTGTCCACGTGCAGAAGATGTTGCTCTCAATCTTAGGCATCTGGCACTCATGAAATCTTGCTTATAACAACTGCTTATAACAACCAGACAACTGGTGGTCCCCAGGCCTCTTCCTCCACCCAAGGAGAGTGCTGGGCCTCTGCCTCCCAAGCCCCAAAGCTGATTAATGTTGATATTCACGTGCTCGACCTCTCCAGATGCCAGGACAGGCCACTAACCTCAGGACCAAAATTCATTAGCCATTCAGAGTCAAGCATATTTGAACGACATTTATAAAAAAGAGGAATATAAAGTATTATAACATGAATCAAGGATTTCTGCCCAAGAACTGTTTGTTAGTCTATACCTTTGAAATTACTTTGCCTATTAAGTTTTTTTCAATTTCTTAATGAAAATTTATTCTATAAAGCCCAAATAGAATTTGGTTTTAGTGACTGCTGGTTCTGAAATGATTCTTATTGGATCTTCATAAGATGGCTCCATTAATTTTGCTTAGAATTGAGACTTAACCAGCCTTTGCTAAATCCTTTACACTTTTCAAATACCTGCAAAGTTACAGTTGTGCTAGCACAGTGAACATAGATTTACTGAGCACCTATTATGTACGTAGCAGGCCCTATTCTGAACACTAAAGATAAAACCTTGAAAAAGAATCTATTCCTCTGCTTATATTCTAGAATAGTGTTTCCCCCACACTTCTGGATTTTACACACTAATACAACAGCCAGAAAAGTTGGGAGGTTAATATATTTATTTTGCTAATCTAAGGACACTGAAAATATTATCTCCTCTCATCATCATATATTTTGAAGACCAAAAGGCTAAAAGATATAATCTAAGAACAATGGACAGTTCTTTACATTGAATACATTGAGCTCTATAAAATCTTACTCAGGTCCACTCGGCACAGAGTGGACCTGCCCTTGTTCAAGGGAGTAACTACTGAGAAGCCCTTCCGGATGGGGCCCCATCTAAGAATCCTCTTTTTACCCTGTTGCTTGCACAGTGAACAGAGTAAGGAGCCTTTTTCTGAGTAGTCTAAAATCTAAACTTGTTTTCATTGTACCTCATTTTAAAGTTTCAAGAGTTTATGGACAGGCTAGCCTGGGCCCAAGGTTGATATTTAATAAATGCTTTGACAGCCAGGTCAGGAACTGGAGGTCAGAGGGTTCATGGTAATGAAAGGGGTTTTCAGCAGATGACCACAGTATCCTTGTAGAGCAGAGCGAGCTTAGTGCATGATCAATAAAAAGGTTTTGAACCAGCAAGATTCTGAGGGGAAAGAGAGGAAAAGTGAAGGATCAGGTGTCAATTTTTAAAAATGCTTGTGTGAATGCTCACACTATCTCCCCAGAAAAATCTAGTAGGGTACTTGTTTTCTACTAAAAACATTCCCATGGAATTATAATTGCAAGAAAAATACTTTTCCAGGGTGGGGGCTAGAGAGCAGATGACAGAGCAACATAAAGAGAATTCTTTGGAAGACAATCAGAGCATAGTTGGCAACCACAGCCCCAAGAGGAAGTTTCTGTTACAATTACTCAGAATTAATGACCACCAGTTAAGAATTGTCAGATGCCCTTAGAATATGTGGCGAAACAATCTATAAGATGCATTTCTCCCTTGCTGAAATCTTTCTCAACACTGATTAATGTTTATATGCACACTAGAGGCCTGGTGCACAATCGGGCCAGGGAAGGACCGTGGGAGGGCTCCAGGGCGTGTCTGGCCCGTCTCGCCCAGTCCCGATTAGCCAGACCCCAGCAGCAAACTAACTTACTGGTCAGTTCATGTCATAGCGACTGGTCGAACAGTCGGACACTTAGCATATTAGGCTTTTATTATATATAGGATAGGATAGGATTACTTTACTGGCAGTTTCTACAGCCTTAATTCCTAACTGTTAAATTGCATCCCAACAAGCTAATTTAGCCAGATTATTCTTTCCAATGAGTGAATAATAAAGTTGTACTTCACATTCCAAGTGAGCATCTGTTTTCTGAACTATTTACCTGCAACTGGGAGAAATTTATGAAATACTGTCTTGATAAATTATTCATCTGACATGTGGGGTCAAGAAAGTGCTCCTGTTTGACTATAACCAAAATACATTGATATTTCAAAATAAGCTGCCAAAATAAATAAAATGCAGTATATTGTAGAGTAAAAGACACAAAAAATTTAGTTACTGAGCTATGAAATATTCAGGATAATAAGTAAATTTCTTGCCTGCTAAGGTCTTGGGGTCCAGATAATGTTAACTAATGAAGCAGGCACCATCTTTTCAGCATGAGGTCCCTGTGGTCAGCCTTGAAACACTGAACACAGCCACTGCATTGTACTTTGAAATTTTTAATATTGGCTATATGTATTTTTTATTTCATCTGTACTGGGGCTATCATTAAAAAGGGAAAAAGATTGCTGGCCATTCAATAAAGCTACTGGGAAGATTGTATACAGGAACTGAACTCATTTACAGATATGGCTGCCTGTGCGACAGCCCAGTTCTTCATTGGAGATGCAGGTCACGTTTGAAGTAGCATCACAGCTGAGAATACGACCATTGCATTAAGAGTGCCTGGACTGCTGGTGTGAATATTCAGAGCCACACTTAAGGGATTATTTGTTAATGCAACCTGAACATAGACCATCCATGTCTCTGTGATAATTTATGGCTGCAATTAAGTGGTTACCATGGCAAACCACTTTCCACATTTTATTTGCATATCAATTGCTATATCTGAATTTTAAGAGAGTTGCAGTTTTCTTCTAGATCTTCCAACTGATTCTTTAAAAATAGATCCCAATCCCTAGATTTACTTAAATTAATGCCTGCTTGGTCCACTTGCTTTCAAATAGTAGCTTTTTTATCTAATGACACAGTTGAGTTCTTTGTTCTCTTTATGTATAAAAAAAAGTCCTGGGTGTGGAAACTCAAATAATTGTAGACCTGAGTCTACAGGTCTTTGCACTTAGTAGGCATCCCATAGAAACTCCTTGAGTTGAAATTTAATTCTGGCTGCCTTATAGCAGTTCTGCATTCTTTAGTTTTTACCAAGGGATTACTAAAGGTTGATGAATTAGTAAATGTGCCATAATCAGTGCATTCTTACACTGATTTAGACATAGAACTATTAGAACTGATTTCTGGTGGAGGTGTTATCTGTCTGGAGAGCCAGAAATCAAGAGCCTCGTTTTGACGATCAGAAGCTCCCAGTACCTCTTTCTCAGAAGGAAAACCAGGGGATGCTCCCTATACTTTCCCCACGCATTTTCTTTGAGGATATTTTGAAGTTGGGCAACCAAGGTCGCACTACCTTCTCAGAGAAAGCCAGGTGGACTTTTCAGGTGTAAATTTATGGGGCAAAGTCCCTGTGAAAGTCAGGAATCTCTTCCCCTTTCTGTCTGCTTTTTAAGTCCCTCTTCTTATCTCTCTCCCTTCCATAGTGCCTGCCTGATCTGATCTTTTTGGCCTGGGAGTGAATGGGTAGGGCATGGGATAAATCAGAAAGGTTGCTGGGACCGGGTTGAGATGTGGTTTACCCTGTGAAAAATGACAATTAGAATATCAAGTCCTGGATAATGACCAGGTATATTTTATATGCCTATATCCATACTTCCATATACATTCTGTTTCATGGCAAAGCAGTTCCACAAGTAGCAAAGGCAAAACTCTCCACTCTTCTCTCTGATTCTTACCCTTTTATTCCTCCCCCTTTCCCCTCTTCATAATGTCCTCCTTCACCCTCAATTATTGCTCACTTGCAATAAAAAAGCTGAGTCTGCACACACCAAGTCCTGAGCAGCCACAGCCAGGAGCAGTTCCCATGAGCACACCCTCTACCCCAGCCCAGTAGAGGCAGAGTTCAGCCCCCAGCAATCTATCTGGTCAGACTGGTGGAGCAGCTTGTGAAGCAATCCTGCTGGACTGAGCCGGCTGTAGACAGATAGAGGGCTACAGGGAGTAGAGAGCGTGAGAGCCAACCAGACACAAAGATGCAAATAGGCCTAGGAGGGGAGACGGAAGACAACAGGCAGCCAGGCCGGCATCTCATGAGCTAGTTCAACCCTCATGGCAACCCCAGTGGAATAGGCCAAGCCAGCACAAGTGAGCCAAATCCTGAGCTCATTTTAATGGCTTCTGTCCCAAACCTGAGTCACTGGGGATTCCACAGATTTCAAGACAGCCCTTCATGCATTTCCAAAAACAAACTGCTTGATGCTGTCATGGAAAACCTGGATCTTTGCATTCTATGGTTTCACTATGGATTACATCCAGGTCACAACCTAAGGAAGACAGCTGGCAAATCACCCTGCTGGGCGATTACCCAGCTTTTGTAATGAATCCCAGAGGGCTATGAGCCGATGTGTGTTTCTGGCTCTGCCAAGTCCTGGACAAGTCCTCACCAATAAAGACCAATCAGTCTGAGATTTATTCTGCGAGGGAAGCCTGAGAAGCCACCTGCAATCAAGACTCAGCTGCTAGAACCTGCTCCAGAAAGGAAAGGAATGGAGAATGTATATGTCAAGGGGAAGAGGAGTGAAAGAGGTTCTTTGCTTCCCCTCTCAATTCAACTGCTATCTTCTGCTTTTTTAAAAAAAATGCTCTGAGGATACCTTAGTCACACCAAAGTCAGAGGACTGCTCTGTACTCTTCAGCCTTAACTCAGGCAGGCTTTTAAGGGGCCAGAGAATAGCACTATACAGTGGTTGATTTCAACAGAGCAAGGTCAATTATAAAGGCTTTTATAAAAGACACCCCTATTCCTTAGAATGCAGCAATTCTAGGAAACATAAAAAATGTACTAAAACCTGCCAAGAAAACAGAAATACTTGTAAGTTTTATCATATATACCTACCACTTATTATCTATTATGTGCCAAGACCTGTATTTAAGCCTTTCTCATATATTATCTAATTTAATTCTCAAAACATTATACCCATTTTACAGGTGAGAAAACTGAGGCTTAGAGAAGTGAGGTCAATTGGGCAACACGTCACAGCCACGTTAAGGTGAGATCAGGACTGATCCAGGACCATATGAGGCTTGAATTTTTAATTGCTATTAAGAGTGAGTATGGAACACCAAGGGCATTTATGCACAAATACTTAGGAAATGTCAGCTGGGTGTCCACATAATGGGCCTTGAAAGTAAATCCTGCTATCTGGGTTAACAGTGAAGAGTTGTATTTTATTATTATTTTATAAGTAACCCAGATCTTGAGATTTCCACTGAAGTAGCAGGTTCTTTCACACCAGCTTCTAAAGTAAAAATATCAAGATTATTTATGTTATGTTTTTTATAGACAACAAAGGCTATAACACCTGTGGCCTATTCTTTAAAATTAGGTAGAATAAAGGAATATTCTTACAAATCTTGTAATTGCTCAACCAATTGCATTTTACAAAATTGCCATTTTTGCCAAAATGAAAGGTGCAAGAATAAATAGTCTGAATGTATTTCCAAAGAGTTATGCTGGCAACAGCCTCCTTTCTCACCATTTGTTTAGGTGTCAAATAGATCCAGGCAGGGCTGAGAGAAAGCGGGCAAGAGGAGAGAAAAGACTGATGCTCACAGCTGCAGCAAGTCCTTGGCTGAGGCTGACCACATGCTGTTACAGATTGGCCAAGAGGAGAGAAAGCAAGTCAGCTGCTTCGACACACTTTCTCAGCCATAGATCCAAGGACCATGGCTGTCATTTATGTTGGCTTGAACTGCCTGGTGTAGACCTCCCTGAGGGAGAAAGAGCCCACTGAGCATCCCTTACAGATGCCTCTCACCCAACCCCAACACGAGGGAGTTGGCGGACTAGTCCTTCTTTCCTGTGACGACTTCTCAGAGAGATGCTCAACTGGAAGGAGAAAAGCAACAGCTTTCCCTGTATTTCAGTGCTTAGTCTTAGATCAGTGGGCCCTAGAGAGATAGTCTGATTATACAGGAATTTCTGCCTCCTGCCAATTTAAAATTTTTAGTAATTTCAGACTTAAGATCCTGTGTGTATGCAGGGGGAACATAAGTGATGGGGGTTGGGAGAAGTTAAGATTTCTTTTAGGAAATCTAAACTTTGCAGGAGACCTGTGACCAACAGACTTGCACGGGGGATATGCTGCTACTTTCTTCTCTTCAACCCTTCTTCCCAGAGGCCTGATACAGTCAGAGAGAGAAAGAGGGAGATTGATAGAGAAGTCAGAAATAGCTCATTGGAGTGTGTGAATAATACCGAAGATATGTGCTAATCTTTGTGCCAAAATGAACGTTCTTGCCATTTATGTGAAACAGCCAACAAGAGCACCAAAAAAATTGTTGGACTAGTCTACTTTCTTAGAGACTGAATTCAATGGACTAAACACTCTATTAAAAACTGCATGCAAATAGTCTTTAAGACTGAAGGGTATCTAAAGTTGTTTCTGCATGACTGTAAAAACAGGTGTGGTGGTATAGCCCAAGAAGTCCCAGCCCTTACTCTAAATGGCCACTAATGTGCTAGGAGATACTGTTTCTCAGGATGAAAAGCATTCCTAGGGATGACAAACCCATTTCACCTGCATACCAGCATATTGATAAAGCTCACTGTAAATGCATGGAAAATTGCCTCTCTGGTCAACCAGAACTCTTCAATAGGACTAATAAATTGTGTGCTGGCTTCCTGTCATCTGCATGTTCACACTGACTTCCTAAAAGCTTTCGGTAATACTTCTCAACAAAAGTTTGAAGATATACACATGAATATAAACACAAATCCTTGAGGCCCTGTGTGTCTGAAGGGAATAAAGATAAACTTCAAATTTCAGAAGTGAATAAAAAAGAGGACAAAGTTTCTTCTTCCTCTAACCAAAGCTGAAATCAAAAGTCTAAGATAAAAAAAAAAATCTAAGGTAAAGTCATATTTTCCAAACTCCCTATTTTTCAGAAGAGGAATGCCAGGATATAGAGAGGTGGTACATTTATCTCTGGGCCCATTACCCCCTACACACACATACTCCCCCCTTAAGATTTGAAAAAGGAAAACATTTATCTTATCAGCTGTTTTTTGGGGGGGAAAAAACCGTGTTTGATCTGTTTACTTGGAAGCCAGCCTGCTGAGCTCAAGAGTTTGCTATCAGGCAGACCAGAGTGAATTCATTTAGGCTGTTTCTTTCCAGGCCTGGACACCAGGCCCAGCGCTTATCCTCACTGTCAAGGAGTTCTGTGCACACACTTTAGAATTTGCTGAGGGATTGTCATTGTGCCCTTCAGTTAGGGTTGTAGGTGGATTGCTGTTTCTCCTGTTAGAGTTCAGAACAATAAGCAGCTTGGTTATGATTGTTGAAATGTTCATTTCTTTTCTGAAAAAGCAAGAGTCTATCCCTCTGCTTCCTTGAGGATGTCTTCACTCTGCCTCGCATGTGCGCGTATTTCTGCCATCTAGACCAAGTCCCTTGAGCCCAAACTGACTCCCTCCCTCTTGGCTCAGGATCCACCTTTCAAAGCCACGTGGCAAAGTCCATGAAAGAACTGTTGGCCTTGGAAGTTTCTTGCAGTTCACAGCCTCCCCTCTCAATCACTGTAAGGAGCTCATACTTTTCTCTCCACCAATTTCTAACCAGCTCATCAGTGAAAAATCCCCAGAAAGTGGAAGTTAGTTTATATTTTCTGATCTGCACGGAACATTCTCCAGGCTCCAGGAGACAGACAATTTAAACCAGCACATGAAACTCAGAGCAGCTAGCTGATACCAACTCCTTTCCAGCTTGCTGCTTCCCCTACCAAAGCTGAAATCATGGGGTTGGGCTGACTGGTGGCAACCAGCTCCCAGCTCCCCTCCCTGAATGGACACCCCACACTCACATTCCTCCTCAGCATAGAGTGCTTGCTGCAGGTGGGACCTAACTCCTCAGTGGATGCACTATGTAGAAAACATGCTTTTAATTTAATGGGAAAAGCAGAGTCGTAGTAGTTTCTTCAACAAAATCCAACAACTTAGAACCCGAGGAAACAGCAATGAACAGGAACATGAGAGCAGAGAACAGACACTTCCTCCAAAGAGGGGAGTAAAACGGGGAGAGGGGAGTGACCAAGGCAGCGCGCCCACGGTGCTGAGGGCAGACTTTTGCAAAATCAACCTGACCAGACAAAAGAGGGTCTTCAAAACGCGCAGTGAGTAAGCAAGTGTGTGCGCCCTGCACAGAGCCCCTCCCGCTCCCAGGCCCCGTCCCTCCTCGCACGCTTACCTGCAATTCCTTGCAACAGCCCACAAACGTTGAAAATACTTTTCTTCATGATGCTCTGCACACACATGGTGAAGACAGACACCAGGGCCACCATGCAGAGGATGAAGATGCCCGCGGCTAAGAAGATGGCAGTGGCCTGCCAGAAGCCGCTGGCGATCTCCCCGAAGTTCTCAGCGTAGGGTCCGCACAGCGTCTCTCGCGGGACGTGCTGCACCCCGGGGTTGCGGATGCAGCGGGCGTAGATGCCCAGGGTCGGGTGGTGGGGCTCCGAGAGGCCGCCCCGCTCCTCGGGATCCGTGCCGCCGCGGGTCTTGGCTTTCCCAATCAGCCAGTCTGCGCTCATGAAGGCGATGAGCTCTGCAAACGCCACCACAATACTCAGGAGGGTCCAGAGCATCGAGCGACAGGTGACAATGACATGACACATATTGCTGTTCAAGGCGGAAAGAGGCCAGAGTCCACGGAGTTAATAATAAAAAGCCGGTGGAGAAGGAGGCTCGGGCGGCCTCAGCAGGAAGTCGCTGCTGGGGGGACTCACTCCCACAGCCCAGGGTTCCTTTCTCCGGGATCCTGGCGCCGGTCCTGGGCTGTCATGCTGCCATGTCCGGGCTCAGAGCTCAGCAGCCTCACCTAAGGAAGAAGAGTAGGAGGCGGTCAGCAGCGCCAGGCCCCGCCCCTGCAGCGGCAAACTTGCCGGTCCCCAAACCCCAGTGTGAGCGCTGGCTGCACCGCCCTACTCCCTGCGCTGCTGACCTTCCCGCAGTCTTCCACTCCCACCCCCCACCCTCCACAGGCACCACCCAGGTCCCTACAGAACCTGTGGAGCGGTCCGGTCCCTAGCCAGCACGCGGCCCTTCTCCTGAGTTTGTGGTCTTTGTTTCCTTCCCAAACTCTCCGAACTGACTGGTGGTTACCCTTATCTCCAGGCAGCATGACAAAGGCAAGAGGCCCTGCCAGCCCCTCCACCCGCCCCAGGGGCGCCCGCTCCATCATCTTTTTAGAAAAAGTCAAACAGCACAGGGATCCAGACAGATCTAGACATACTGGCAGTGAACCATCAACAGGCGGGCTTGCGCTTTTAAAAGTTCACAGGTCTCTTTGCCTGCTGTCTTGGTACTAGAGCAGCTAAGTTTGAAAAACTTGCACCAAAAGTTTTTGCTTAACAGCAGAGAGCAGCAACACCTAATTTTATTGCCTGGGAATCAAATTACCAACAGAGACATAAGAGTATTTGCTTCATGGGTAAAAGAGAATAAAAGGAAACAATGCCATAAAAAAATAACACATTGCTACACAAACTGCTTTTTCACCCATTTCTCAGAGGGTCATTTTTAGATAAAATAAACTACACTAATTAAAATGCAAGAAAAAAAGAAACTCAAGAGTTCGTGACTTAGTCACTTGGAGAAATTATTTAAAAATGACTATTGACTAAGTGTCTTTCCCACTGAGTGGATTTGTTGACAACAGAAACTTGCCTGTAAAGAATGAACTGTCCCGATTCATCACATGGGCCTCTGCCTGAGCGTCCACTCACCCCAGGTCTGGAACTCAGCATGCCCATTGTTTCTGATCTCACAAGGACTCATTCTCTTCCCAAGGACAAATGGCTTCATTACCAGAGGGCTTTGCTCTAACAGCTCAGCCCCCCCTTCAGAGGAGCCTGAACCCTGACAGGGGCCACAGTGCTCATTGGCAGCCCCGTTTTCTGCCCCTTCTCCAAGGTCAGGAAGCACTGCACAGCTCACATCTGACATCTGGGTGCATGGCTCTGTTCTGAACGATTAGATCTTATTAACCCAGGTCATGTCAACTGCATAAGAACTACAAAGCCCCATGGCATGTTGGCAGCTGGTAGGGCAGGGAGTGAGGGAAGATGGAGGAAGTGGGGAAATAGGACAGCCCAGTGCCAAAGTTTCTGCATCATGCCGGCTGACGTCTGGTGAGGAGTGACTACTTATCTCACAAAGCACAAACGCATTTGAAAGTTCTCACCCATTGTAGTTTTGCAACGTACTATTTTAGGAAATTAGCGCAATACTAGAAACATAGGCACTTAATAATTGTAAGTGTGTGTGTGATGAGGCTGTTCTGGGTCGTGTGTTCAACTGCAAGAGTTTCAGAATCCACCAGGTCTGGGTTCCCAACCCAGTAGCACCACTGACTGATCATGCTCTGCTTCCTCATCTGCCAGATGGGGACAGTAGAGTACCCTGCCTCACGAACTTGTGAGGAATAAACAAGAACCTGTTCAAGCACCTTGCTCAGTGCATGGCATAGTAAGTGCTCAATAAATACCAACTCCTTTCCCTCAGGAGCTTTTCCCCTAACGTGGATGACACTGGTCAGACAACAATTTAACTGAAGGAGCTGCTCAGTAGATAACAGAAACTTGGCCATTGCACACAGAGAACGATTAAGCACAGGCTATTTAGAGATGAATGAGGTCACTGTGTCTAAGCTTCCCTGGTGGGCTTTCAGGGTGGGTACTGGTCTGACTTTCTGTTTCCCCACTGCCTACTCCAGCTGCGAAATTCCACTGTGGAAAATCAATTAGCACCAGGCCAGAAGTATAACCTACTCCTACTCACTCATTCTCGAGTCCCCATCCCCAAATATCACCAAATAGAAATGCCTTTGAAGAAAACTTAACAATACAACAGAGCCTTGGAGACTGTTCATAATGAAGTGGCCATTCTGGATGAGAACAAGAAAACAGGTCCACGACTCCCCAGAGTCCCCTCCACCCTCATGAACACTTGGAGCCAACAGGTGGGAGCCCAGCCTGTTAGGAGAAAATGAGGCTTCTACAAAGTCTTCCAATTTGATTAGAAAACCAATTTACTGTTATGCCAGCCGATCTCCATCCCTGCCCCTCTTCTGTTTAATGGCAATTGCTCAGTGAATATAAACCTCTACATATTTGTCCTCTGGCAGAACCTTGGGACTCTGCTACTTCTTAGGTGATGCGGATGCTAATTAATATGCCAAGTGTCCACTGTCTTGGCCAGCGAGCTCTGCTTAAAGTCAGGAATACAATTAGTTTGCGACTTCTGAAGAGAAAGGATGTGAAACTTCAGAAGGGAAGATGGCACTCACGAGCTTAGCAAAATGGTCCATGCCAAACCCAAGGCAGGGTTATTTAGGGACCCGTGTGCTTAGTGTAGGCTAGATAGTTCCCTGCCCTTTTGCGCTAAAACAATCCACTGCACCAAATTCTTATATCCACGCCTGAGTGGCTGGGGTTGACGCCTTTATTCTTCTTTGTTTGTTCTCCCCAGCTAGTTTGCTAATGACTGCTATGACAGAAATAGCCAGGATAGCAAGGCTGACAAAAACGGAGCATCCAAGAAAAGTCCTCAGGTTGCAGGAACAAGGGAAAACCTGGAAACAACACAGCAAGGGCTCCAGAGTGGTCTGTGTTCTGGAACGTGTCCCACTCTGGCTGTGCCCCACGTGCAGGGATGCCTGCTGACACAGCATCCGCATCAAAGGGGAAGTAGATCCTTGTTAACCACAGGGATTCGGGCACAGAAAGTCTGAGCATGCAATCCACTGCTGCTCAGTGCACTTCCTGCTTCTTCAAAACTCACTTAGTAAAACCAGGCCCTCACTGACATTCCCTATAAAAGTCTTCTATCCATGGGCTACCCAATCCATTCCCCTCCAGGGCACTTGACTTTACTATCACATCACTGATGGTTAAGGGTAATTGGACGCCCTCTGACGTTCAGAAAATGATGCTATGCTTGTCATAACGATCCGCTGAATAAAGCTTCTTGGCAAGTAATAGAGAAAAACACCAAACAAATGAGAATTCTGCAGAAACCTGGAGTAGTGGAGGAGTTGATAAATGGTTGGTCCGTGCGGTCGATTATACCTGTGTTCTCCTCAGAGCCCTGATAGTTACCGAGGGGGAAGGTGCTGTGCAGAGCCAGACCCGCTCTGTAATGCGCATCATGGGATCCTATCTCCAGCAGCTTCGCTGTCAGTGAGAAGGGAAGAAAGTGCGTGTGAGGAGAGCCCCCAGTGCCACCTGGCTAGGAGGCTCCCTAAAGAAACCAGGAGCCAGGCTCCCTTCCCCTGGAAAGGCAGAGGCAACCTGAATGCACTGCAATCAAAGCTGCACCGGAAACCACACTGTCCACATTGCAGCAGCAGCCAGGCCCACGAATGAGGCCACGGCAGACACAGTTCTGAAGAACACTACCTTGCTTGCTCACCCGGGTCTGGTTTTCAAGTTTATTATGAAACTTCGCAACACAGACATAAGCTAAAAAGAACAATGAACACCCAGACTGGTGTTAGCATTTTGCCACGCTTGCTCTGTCACTATGGTATACACACTCACACCAGCACTCACACACAGACATTTCTGTCACTGTGGTATACACACTCACCAGCACTCACACACAGACATTTCTGGACTGTTTGAAAATGAGTTTCTGAAAATGAGTTTCAGATGTCTTGACACTTCACCTCCAAGTACTTTAGCATACACCTCCTAAAAAGAAGGACATTCTCCTACGTAACCACAATAAAATTAACACGCCCAAGAAAACTAACAATAACCCCTTATATTCAAAGCATAGTCCACATTCAAATTTCTCTACCCTGCCCCATTTTAATAGCTGTTTTCTTAAAACCATGACTCAATCAAAGCTCATGCACTGCATTTAGTTATGTGTCTTTAGTTCCTTTTGGTCAAAAATAGTCCCTCCAACACTAATCTATCCCTCCCTGCCCATGTTCCCCTGATACTGACTTTTTTGAAGCTACCAGGCCAGCTGTCTTACAGAATACCCAACAGTCTGGATTTGTCTATTTCCTCACACGGCCATTTTAAAATTGCTGTTTTATAGAAACTGGAGGTTAAATCTAAAGGCTAGTTTAGATTCAGCTTCAATATTTCGGGGAGAATCCTTGGCAGGTGATGCTGTATAATTCCTAGTGTGTCATATCTGGGAGGAAAATGACTGGGGCTACACTTCCGAATCAGAATAACTTTACGAATGCATACACATACGTGCGTGTGTATCCCGCTGTCTGTCTGTCTAGAGAGAACATGCACAGGTCCTCTCTGGTCCTAAAGAATCCGAATTGTTGTGAGGAAGTGGTTAGAAGGCGGACCTGGGCAGGATTCTGTGTTTCGAAGGCTCCTTGGGTGGATTCTGATGCCTCGGTTGAGAAGCCCTGTCCTGAGAGATGCCATCCCAGAAGCTGAAGAAGTCTTTTTCCACAGGACTTTCATTCCTAAGACAGGTTTGCTGTGTTTCTTGGAGATGGAACCACATTTTCTATGTAACTTATAAAAACACAGAGAGATCTGCAGATCGAGGGAGGGAGCTACAACTTCCAAGCGGCCGCCCTTCCCAGGAGGGCACAGCTTGTCACGATGAGGAAAGATTTGTGTGACCAGAAGGAAGGGCCATCCTTCCTCTAACTGCAGAGCCTTCCTTTAAAAGAGGAACAACCTGGGCCCAGTTGGTGTGGCTCAGTGGTTGAATGTCGACCTTTGAACCAAGAGGTCATGGTTCGATTCCTGGTCAGGGCATATGCCCGGGTTGTGGGCTCAATCCCCAGTGTAGGGTGTGCAGGAGGCAGCCGATCAGTGATTCTTTCTCATCATTGATGCTTCTATCTCTCTCTCCCTCTCCCTTCCTCTCTGAAATCAAGAAAAATATATTTAAAAATAAATAAATAAATGAAAATAAAAAGGACCAACCTGGGCTGCCAACGCTTCTCTCCTGTCTTGCTCTCTGCCCTCCACTCAGCCATGTGGAGGGGGCATTCGGCAGTGGACCAAGCCATGTTGGGAAAGGGCACTGAGCTGTGTGAGGTGGGGTGGCGGTGTTTTAAGAGCTGTGTAAACAGGCCTGGGATAAAATCTCCACTTTGCCACTAAACAGCTGTGTGTCCTTTATATTTCACCTCTGTCAGCCTCAGTTTCCTCACCTGTAAAATAAGGCTAACAGCATCTTCCTCACGAGACTACCATGAGGAATAAGAGAGAAAGTGTATGTAAAATCATCAGCAAGGCTTCCAATTCATTGTGCTCGACATATCTTAACTATCATCAATCATTATCCACCATTAGCTTGAAGTATTTGTGGTTCAGGGAGTACTCAAAAATGTTAACTCCTATTATTTTTTTAATGGAGAATTTTTTTCTTTATTGAGAAACTGAAGACTTGGGTACATCAAATAAAACTGATTT
>NW_005353967.1:19251618-19323397 GCF_000412655.1 Myotis brandtii
GGCGGGGAGGGGGAAGGAATCAAAATCCACAATGGGGGGAGGGGGGAGTTAACACTGTGTGGACCATAGCAGAACCCAGAGACTATATTCTTTAAATTGAAAAATCCTAGGTGTTTCATAATTGACCTTTTGTTACAAAATGACCTATTAGATTTGCAGTTTGTGGTTCTTGGTGTTGAGGTCCATAGGACAAGCTAGGAAGTCTTCAAACCTTGAGCTGAATTCCATGAGGGGTAATTTGGCTTTTGAATCATTTTGTCCCTGCCTAAGAGGTAGCGGCTGCAACAGCGCCCACCTTCTGGGCAGCTTCTTGCTTGGCATGATGAGCCTGTAGAACCGCCACAGCTTCATCCACCCGGAGCGGAGAGACTCGGGGACTCCAGCATGTGCAGCACTCAGAGTTGTCAATCTCTAGACGCTTCCCGTAGTCTCTCCAGCCAGGTTCGCATGCACCGTTTGGATGAGTGGAAACAAATGGTCTCCCAGCACCTGCTTCTGTTCCTGGCAGGGGTGCTGCGGCCAGCATGGAGGCGGTCAGGGGCTCCTGCCCTGCACACGGACCTCAGGCTGGGTGCCTGCAGAGGGGGGATGGCCTTGTCTGCAGCCTCTTGGGTCTCAAAGTGAACAAAGGCATAACCCTTAGAGCCGTTCCCATCACACAGCACCTGGCAGGGCAGAATGTTTCCAAAAGCAGGAAAGTATCCTCACGTGCCTCCTTATCTACCGACGTATCCAGGTTCTTGATGAAGACGGTTCCCACACCAGCTTTTCTCAGAGGGCCCCCTCTGAGACCACATGGCGCGGATTGGCTTTCCCCTAATTACATCCAAGCTCATAGTCTCCAAGGCCCCCTCAGCCTCAGCCGGCTGCTGGAAACTGACCTAGGCATAGCCCAGGGGCCGGTGATCATATCGCGGCAGACCCGCATGGCCAGTGCGGCCCGCAGGGCTGAGCCCTTCACACGGCCTGGCCTCGGTGACGTCCGCATGCAGGTCACCCACGCACAGGGAGGCCGTGGGGTAGCTGCTGGCAGCAGCGTCCCTCTCCCTGCCCCACCACCCCAAGCCCCGCCAGGACTTTTTACAGGGACCACACAGGACAAAAGGGGCTCTTCCCGGAGCAGGGCGGCGCAGCTGGCTCACAGGTGGCAGAGCTGGCGCAGCTTGGAAGCAGGAGGCACCCAGGAGACCGCAGGGCCACAGACAAGAGGCTCTCAAAAACATCATGGCCCTCCCTGGGAGTTTGTAACTTTCAGCTGTCCTGGTCTGAGCCTCCAAATTTCCAAAATAAGTTTATTAAATTGGGGCCTTCCCTCCAAATTACAAAAATTCCTAAAGAGCCAACAAAATGGTGCCCACGCAGCCTCTGGGATACAGGTTTCTCTTTAAATATAGGCCTCGGGCTCCTGGCAGTTAAAGGGTTTAAGGTTACAGCCGCCAAGGAAGAGGGATGCAAAATATTTGTCGGTGTTGGGGGGGAGGAGAGGCGGGGAGCACGTGGACATGGCAGCTCACCACCCACAGGACCCACAGACGGGACCCACAGACGGGATCCCCAGGTGCGGTGGGCAGGCCTGAGGCTGCAAAGGTGACTTCCCGGAAGAGGATTCGCTTTTTCTTTAAAATCTTTAAAAAAAAGAAAAAAAGAAAGAGAGAAAGTGTTTTCAGTTTTGTTTTTAATCTTTTTCTCTCTTTTTCTTCAGGCTACTGAGCCCGAAAAGTGGCAGAGGCTGTGGCGACCCCGGACGGAGAGACAACTCCTCTTATTAATGATAACTTTGCTACACGGACCCATGTGGTCCAGACAATCAGTACACTTTGAAGAAGAACGTATGTTGCTCCTCCCTCACTGGCAGTTTCTTGGCTGATGCCTGTCCTCATGATCTCCATCTCCTTGGACATCACGTGTCTTCTGGGGGCCTGGATAGGAGAAGTACGTGCTCTCACTTCCCCAGGACGGAGAGCCTCGAGTGCCGCTGCTTCCAGTGTGGTCCCGGACCACCCGCCTCCTCCGGGGCCTAGGCCACCTGCTCAAAAAACCACGTATACTTGGTCCCCCTCCCACACACACTGAATCAAACTTTCTGGAGGTGTTGCCAGAAACTGCATTTTTTACAAGCCCCCAGGAGAGTCCCGGCAGCTACATCTCAGCATCAGGAGGAAGGAAGCCTCAGGAGCCCTGAGGTGGACCTGCGCTTGGTGCGGGGGAGGGAGAGACTGAAGAGAAGAGGCAGGGAAGTGTGGCCCAGCCCTCAGGACAGAGCCAACCACCTGCCCTCAGCACAGCTCTCCAGCCACACAAGTCACAGGGACCAGCGACTGTGCAGGGGGACCAGCTGTCCCCCTGGCTCATGTGTTGTCCCATAATCCTCTGAGGGCATGAAGGGGCTGCCCACACATTCAGGACCTCCTCTTTTCGAGCACAAAAGAAGCTTTGGAGCTGTAGGGACAGGGCTGAGACACACGGCTTAGCACATTGCGTGACTTTAGGAAAAAAAATACAGCGACCAAAGGAGGTTTTAGAAACTCTCACCGGCCCTGGCCACCCCCTACAATACACGCTATGGAAAAGCACACATTTTGACTATTCAAGAAGAGGGTCCTAATGCACTAATAACTAATAATTATATTGTTCTTTGAGTTACTGGCTCAACATGCTCAACACTTCCTGTTTATTGCCAACATCCATCCCACGGTCTCGATAGTTCCCTTTCCTCCAGACACTCCTGGGAAAACTCACGCTGTGGTTCTCAACCGGGAGCAGTTTTGCCTCTGCTCCCCTCGCAGGGGGCATCTGGCAAAAAAAAATACCGACCAAAGGAGGTTTTAGAAACTCTCACGGGCCCTGGCCACCCCCTACAATACACGCTATGGAAAAGCACACATTTTGACTATTCAAGAAGAGGGTCCTAATGCACTAATAACTAATAATTATATTGTTCTCTGAGTTACTGGCTCAACATGCTCAACACTTCCTGTTTATTGCCAACATCCATCCCATGGTCTCGATAGTTCCCTTTCCTCCAGACACTCCTGGGAAAACTCACGCTGTGGTTCTCAACCGGGAGCAGTTTTGCCTCTGCTCCCCTCGCAGGGGGCATCTGGCAAAGTCTGAAGACATCTTTGGTTGCCACACCTTGGGGGTAGGAGGGGATGGGGCTACTGGTATCTAGTGGGAGAGGCCGAGGTTGCTACCTACCACCCTGCAGGGCACAGCCCGCCCCCAGGAAAAAGCGGTGTCCGCAGTCAAGTGAGAACCCTACTCTGGCAGCTTCCAGCCGAGAGCAGTTTTTATATTTGTAGGTGCAACTTAAAACAGATTTCTAAAACCTTTACATTTTAAAAAGGTATATTCTAAAGAGTCAAGTCACACAGTCTCATCTAGATGGACATTCACAGTATTTACTAAATTAAGCAAACCTTCTGTTGTTTTTCTGAAAAATTTTAAGGTCTGTGCCAATCTGTGTGTCCAGGCTGGCAGGCTGGCGGGATGCAGGATCTGACTTGTCAGAGGGGACAGACCTTGACCGGCTTCTGGGTCCCAGCAGCTTCTCCCAATCACAGACCACAGTCAGCTTTTGTTTCCTGTAATCTCTATTCTGCAAAATGGCAAAATCCCCACCCCTACCCCAGTTATTAAGACTGGGAGTGCATTTGCTGTTAACATTCTTCATCTCCATTCCACCCGAAGGTCTTGAACTTGCCTCAGAAAACACCAAGGTTGGCCACACGGCCTTGACGTCTCTTGAACTCCCATCCCCTAGAGTTGGCCTGGGCCACTCAAACTGTCAGGAGCTTACCACGTAGGCTGCTTGATTTCAGGCATTCTGGTGATTCCCTCACCCCAGCGTGGCTCCCCTCCCCTCCACGCTTCTCTCTCCCTCGCACCCCTCGGCGGTTTCTGCTGCTGTGTGGCTTCTCGGGGCAGAAAGGTCCTAGTTCTTCAAACCACCTGAACCAGCCTCTTTCATTTCTCGGCCCGGAGCTCCCAGTGAGCTCCTGCTCATTGTCAAGTTTTTTAATCACTGGCCCAGGCCAGTCACATTCCTTCCAGGTGCCCATTCCGACTCCTCCGCATCCAGTCAGTCACGCTCTGAGCACCTTTTCTTTCCGAGAGGGGTCATTTTTACATTTCCGTCCTGAGGCATTGGCAGCCAGAGAGCAGGTCCGTCCACCTGTCTGGTCCTAATTTCTAAAAACTAACCTTTCCCTTCTACAAATCTCATCTAAAAGTCATTAGGAGGCTAGTCTACCTTTATGTGCCCTGCTGCTTCATTAGACCGGAGAGACCGAAAATCCAACTCTCCAGGTAGGTGCTAAAGTTTGATTTGACTCAGATCCTATAAGCCAGGGGCGATATGCCGACGCCCTGTACATACTGTGGGGTCAAAAGGTTTTATCGTTTATTTAGATGGAATAAGAACTTGAAGAGTTGCCTTTTAATGCCACTGTTTTATATACTTTTAAACAAAATGTATTTTTCACATTCATAATGAATTCTGTGATATCAGGCAAAATGTACATCTTAAAGTGAGCCTCATTAGTCTTTTCAGGATTAGTGAGAAAGTACAGAGTTTTAATAGAGAAAAGTATCAAAGAGTGGAAAACAAAGAACTTATACATAAAAATCAAGATACACAATTAATGCCCTCTGTTTAAGTGGCTCCACTCTGAGCATAAACAACCCGTGGGAGATGGGCTTCCAGCCCGTCTAAGAGGACAGCTGGGCAGCCTCTCCCAGGGCTGGGAGCACCACGGTCATTCTCACAGCAACTGCAGGCCTCCCAGGCCCTCTGTGCAGAGGCAGAAAGAATAACTGCTTGTTCGCAAGATCAGTGCCACCAGGTTCCCTTCCAACAGCTAAGAGCCCAAACATGATAAATGGAGAGGATTATGCCACCTGTTATTTGACTCTCTCACAAATCCATAAAACACCCGAAAACCCAAGAATCAACTAGAACCAGAGGCCCTTCCGTACTGGAAGCTTCTGGAAAAGCCCTTGTGGAAGACAGGGTTATTATTTCAAATACTCTCCGTGCCTCCTCCTCAGAGGTTACATTTCCCAGCCCATTGACGTCAGGCCTGACCACGGGCCCTGCTTCAGCCAATCTGCCGCTTCTGAGCAGACGCGTCCGGAGCTGGTGCTTTGCTGTCCAGCTCTCTTCCCTCTCCCATGAGATCAGAAAAACCCCAGACAGAGCCCTCTCCTCGGCCTGGGGCCTGACAACACGAAGCAGAGGCACCGTGGACCCTGATGCACAGACACGCAAGGTGGGCGAGAAACCAACGCTCTGCGGCCAGTGCTGAGATTTCAGGGTCACAGCACGACCCACCTCTTCTGAGGGCTCGGCTCCCGGCAGAGTCCGAGTGCCTGCCCACCCATCCTGCCTCTCTTTGGTATCAGGTTAAATTCAACTTCACCATCCCCTACCACGTATATGGCACAGAGCTTTTTGAAAGCAAACAGTAATAAACATCATCTCGTGACACACATTACAGCCTGGCAACTATCTCAGAAGCATGTGCCATATAGTCACTGCTGCAATAAAGGCTTTGCTCTCCTAATATATTTACTTTAGGGTTAATGGATGGAAGCGCTGGGAAATAAGGAAACCCCCGTTGAGTCAACGAGATCATCAGAAGCTACTGCGAGAGGCAGCTCGAAGAATCACTTCCCACGCCAGGCTGCCCTGAGGCCTCTTACCAAACGGCTGACTCACTTGGAGCTGCCCCTGCTTTCCCCCCTCTGCTCTGTTTCTTCCATCCCAGGGTGGCCCCAGCCACCTCCTGCAGCCACCGGTTAGGACTGCAACTCGGAAGTCTGCTCCTAACAAGCACAGGAAGATCTGAGCTTTGTCTGAAGGAGAAGCCTCAGTCAAATGGCAGCTCCGGAGACACTTCTAGGACCAGCGGGTACCAGGTGTTGCCACAGAGCAAAGGTGCAGGGCTGCCCACAGGCCTGTCTCCAACATGGGCCAGGCCAGGACTTCCCAAAGAATGGAGACCACGGGGCTAGAGTGAGGGTCTCAACTAGCAGAGGGGCAAGAGATCATGGAGGAGAACGGGAGGATGACAGGCCTGGGTCTCTGGCTACCGAACGGGAGGTAATGGCAGCTGGGACATAGACCAAGCAAAGCAGAGAGCATGAGATGCTGCGCCAATGCCTCCGGCACAAGGCGGAAGCAGGGAGTCGCAGGTGCGCCATCCGCCATGACCACACTTTAAATTTTTTCACCTAGTCTCCACCATGAGAATCAGAATATTCCTTCTAGAAATAAGGCCATTTCAGAGTGGAAAGAGGAGAACATACAATAGGGTGAAAACTGGTGGATTCCTGGGAGACCCTCATCAGCTCATGAGTATGCCTGTCATGTTAAAACTGAAATGTTATTTTTATTTTTCAATTACAATTGACATTCGACATTATATTAGTTTCAGGTGAATAGCATAGTGATTAGACATTTACATGATTTTATGAAGTGATGCCCCTGATAAGTCTAGTACCCACCTGACACCACGCATAGTTATGACAATATTATTTACTATAGTCCCTGTGTTGTACTTTACATCCCATGACTATTTTCTAACTACCAATTTGGACATTTTCATCCCTTCACCTTTTTCTTCCCGCCCTCCTCCCCCCAACCTTGTTCCCATCTGGCAAACATCAGTCTGTTCTCTGTATCTACGAGTCTGTTTCTGTTTTTGTTTGCTTGTGTTGCTCTTTAGATGCCACAAAACTGAAGTTGTTTTTAGTTAGGTATTGACTCCTTTTGAACCAAGTTCTTTAAAAACAAACACAGCAATAAAGTGTCACTTTATAAACTCAATAATTAGTACAAACCAAAAATGTTAATCTGGAAGTAGCCACAGGTACTTTAAAAATGGCAGAAAAGCTTTTCTTTCCCTGCCCCTCCTCTGGCCCTGAAAACCAGAACCATTAATGCTACCGACAGAAGGAAACAGGAGTGGTTCATGCGAAAATTGCTCCTCGGTGCCAAGGTTCCGAGCAACCGTTCAGGAGGTGATGTGTACACAGCAGAAACCTCATCCCAGAGTGGCCCAGGGGACAGGCCAGTGAAACTCCAGCCCAAGAACTCCCTGGAGGGCATAGGGCAGGAGCAGCCCACAGAGCGGCCTTCGCCCAGGATCCCATTAAAACAAGCACAACACAAAGCTCCCAGCAGCCACAGGTTTGCTTGCAAAGCTTTCAGGGGAGTGAAGCATTTCTAGTTACTCACTATGGATATGAACTGGGCCTAATAACATAAGCAACCCATACCCTTAAAAACCAAGAGCCTAACTGGGTATCTGCCCAGGGATCAAGGCAATGCTAGTCATTGCTCACCACCTTAAAAAACACCTACATTCTCACTGAGGTCACTTCTGTTTCTAACCAGTACTGCTAAGCAGTAGTGGAATTAAGGGTTTTAAAACGATTTAAAGTAAAAGGGCAAAGTCTAGTGTAGTATAAAAGCATCACTGAAAAGTTCAGTCTCACTGGGTTTCTTGTTGTTTTTTGTTTTGATGCTGGCTTTTACAACCTGCAGGCCTATGGCCTGAACCGGCCTGTGCTGTGTCCACAGTACACACTGCCTGACAGCGAGCTTAGAGAAGGATCTGAAAACAGCCTGAGTATTTACACATCAAACACACATGCAATAAAGAACAAAATGTACAACGTACATGTGTGCAAACATGACTCTTTATAACTTAATTTATGTAAAGGAGATTTCCCCTCTCTAGTGCCTTCTCATATTTAAACCCATGAAATACGGTGCGATCAGGACTGCATGCAGACACATACACACACACATAACTGTCGATTTTTAAACATCTAAAAAATCAGCAAGACAGACTTGTCCAATGAAACTACACTCAGTTCATTAAACACTGTCCATCTCAGTGATTTCATAGCCAGAGATCAAGTTACCCGGTGGTTTCAAACTCTCCCTAACGAGAATGCCAAACTAAAAACGGCAGGCAGGCTTAAACTTTCCTCATCTGTTAACTAGAGGAATTCCCCAGATATTTATTATTCAAACTGTGTTTTGCAAACAGATGCTTACGTGTCATTCCCAAAACAACACGCTCTTCGAGGAAAAGCAAGTTCATTGTACAGTTGCCAGTAGCTTCAGGTACTTGCAGATACGGAACATTGTACAGTTGCCAGTAGCTTCAGGTACTTGCAGATACGGGACAATCTGTAAATGCAGACAACAGTCTTGGCCTGCGTTGCTGAACTGGCCTAATGACTCAGGAATGTTCCAGGCAGCAGGAGGAGGTCCAATGAGCTTAGATGAATCAGTGCAGACTCAGAGTTCAAGGCAGTCAGAGAAACCCTGTTCTGGAAATCGGAGCCCTGGTACTTGTTCATAAGCTCCACTATTCTCTTTCTGGAAACAGGGACTCACTGTTAACAGCTTTTAACAATAGTGAGGCATAGTAAATAGAGATACAGTTCAACTGGATGTCTCACAGGAAGAGAGTATGTATCAGAAGACCAAGCCACTAAAAAATGAAAGAGAAATCCCTGGGAAGGCTGGGAGAGAACGGCTTTCGGTTCACTTCCTTAAGAAGAGACAGCCCTAACTCCCTCTTCCCCAGCCCAACTGCCAGGGCTGCTAACCATGGCGGGTGAAGAGGAAGCCTCCCTGTGCCATGCACTCCAGGTGCCACAGTGGGCTCCTGCCACCATCTTCCCGGCATGCGCCAGGCCAGAGTGGATGACTCACTAGAACCCGCATGGCTCGGTAACCGACAGGTGCCAGGCAGAAGAGCCCGGGGGATGAATGAAGGAGAAAACACAGACCGTGTTTTGGTTGGGTGTAAACAGGAACATGCCCGGAGTGCTGACACCGTTCTCTGAACTACCAGAGTCATTACAGCACACGACTTCCCACAGTCCTGCTCCCCACGGGCCTCAGGAGAGAACACCCACCGGTGGCAGGGAAAGTCCCCGCATCCCAAGTGCCAAGCTCTCCCATGACAATTCTGGGTCCCAGCATGAAATACGGGCCAGGCAATGTTTGAGGGAAGGTCTCACCCCCAGGTTACGGGTGAGCTCAACAGCCACCCTTCTCAAGGCTGCACCACCCGCTGCTCCACCTTGCAGACCAGTGAGCTCATCCAGAAAGGCAGCAGCGGGAGTGGTTCAGCCTGGAGCCAGACTGTCTGGATTTGAATCCTGGCTTGAATCCTCGGGCACCTTTGCACCTCAGTTCCCGTTTGTCAAGTGGGGTGCTAATGGTGCCGACCACATAGGCTTGTTGTGAAGATCAATTAAATAAAATAAATAACAAGTTTAGAACAGCGTTTGGCACATGACAAGTATCCCATTCACGTAGCCTACTCTTCCCGGAACAGGCTCCGGCCTCTCGCCCCCCAACCCCACATCAACCCGGCCACGTGAGGTCACCCTCCGGCACTGCCATTTAGGACTTCCTGTTCGGGGCCACCTGGCATGTGGGCAATTAGCCTCACCTTCACATACCAATTTCCCCTGGAAAAGGAGTCCTGTGGCAGAAAGCATACAAAATGGAGCCAGACCTACTTCAGTGCTATCACCCTGCTGGACCCTTAACCAGCTCAAGCCTTTGGACAATGAACTTCCCTGAAGTGGGAGTGATCAAAGTATCTACCTCACAGGGTGCGACAGGATTACAAAACCCATGCATGTAAAGCAAGGTATAAAGGTAAGTACTCGATAGGTGGTGGGAATCAATACTATAATCATCATAGTGGTTAACATTTATGTTTCTGTTCTTGAAGGTCTGTTTGTCTCCACACGGCCACATCACCTTCTAATATCATTAACTCACTATAGTCTGAAGTTTGTCAAATGGCAAAGTCATATGGGGGGGTGGGGGGAGACCCCAGATAGGAGGAAGGGGGAAATGTGGTTTCTGCTCTCGGCTCTCAACTAACTGGGGTGTGAGCATGCACAGCCCCCTAACTACTCTGGCTTCAGTGTCTCAAGTACAGAGTGAGAGGGGAGGCTCTGCCGATCACCACCATCACTTTGGGCTCCCAAAGTCAGTCATTTTGAGCACATGACCACCTTCACCACTTTCTCCCAGACCAGTGGCTCCCCTGGAGCAGGTGGCTCTCCAGGACCCACGCCTCTGCTGGATGGGAGACAGAGACCCCCTTAGATTATGACGAATGCCAAGTGCAGGGGAAGAAGGGTCTTACCTGACCACAGAGCAAGTAAATCAGGGGCTGGGGCATACCCGTGGGCACTGCACAGGGCCATGACCAAAGGGCCTGGGCTAGACTGGCTCCTCCTCGCGCCTTTATTCCTGGGGTGGAGAACCCACCTCTGGCCCTTCACTCCCAGTTCCCGAGTGTCTCCAAGTCTTGGAAACACAGCAGAGCAGTTCCACTCCAGTCTTGTAACAGTTGGAAACGAGGCCTCCCCTGTCCTCAGCATTGGAGATGGCGCCTGCTCAGAACCCTTCTCAGTTCTGAAAATCCACACTCCTAAACGGGTCTTTCCTTTCTTAGGGTGCTTTTGCTCCCTGTTCTGGAGAAGTAAAATGCTTGATCATGAAGAATTTCATAGCCATATGCCAGAGGACATGGTAGGGTACAGAGTTTCAATCACTCTTTAATAAAGGGTGCCAACTGATGAACAAAAGCATCTCAGTGGGAGTTTCTCCAGCGGGAGAAGCTGAACACAGAGAACCCATTTTAAGTGCTTTGGTTTCAGGCAGGAGTCAAAAGTCATACCCCTTTTATTTCAAAACATAAACCGTATGAAACTGTCCCATAAAATTAGTATTTGCTGCTGTTATTCTCTGCTCCGTGGTGAATTATGAAAGTGCAATTCTCTCATCAGTTATAAATGGCCCCAGAAGGCTGAGTTGCATCTATCCAGGGGCACTTATTTCTGATGAGTATTCTTATTAACGACCTAATAAAATGTCTCATTTTGTTATGATCAACCAAATGATTCAAACGATGTTTAAAAATTTAACACCTCAACCCAATAGCCTGCTGATGAATCTGCTGGGCTGACATTAATTTAAAGTGATTTTCAATTTTACGTGGCATTATCAGTGAGATCATAGATAGACCTTTTTCTAAAACTTTTTTTTTTTAAAACAAATTTGGTCCTGTCCAGCCGGCATGGCTAAGTGGTTGAGCATGGACCTATGAACCAGGAGGTCATCATGGTATTCCCAGTCAGGGCACATTCCCGGCTCCTGGGCTTGATCCCCAGTAGAGAGAGTGCAGGAGACAGCCAATCAATGTTTCTCGTCGTTGATGTTTCTATCTCTCTTTCTGTCTCCCTTCCTTTTTGAAATCAATAAAAATATACTTTAAAAAAATTTGGCCCCAATGCTATCAAAGGCAATGTTTTACCAAGGTTCAGTAAAATTGATTTGATTATAATGATAAGCACAGTTAGCAGAGGCCAGCGATGAGAGGTTCTGGCAAGACAAATTATTTGGCGGTCAACCACACACATCCCAAATTGGTAGGCAGGCTGCAGGCACGGACTGTGAGAACAAAGCTATGTCAACAGCAAGAATACTCACAAATAAGTCCAGTTTCACTTCTAACTTCCTGACCTTTGTCCCAAACTGCCCTTTGATGGAGGTGGCTATTCATAAAAGCAAGGGCTAAACCCCACTGAGCCTTTGTCATGTGGGCAGGAACCAAAATGCAGACTTGGAAGGCTGGCTATGTGTAGGTGGGAAACCAGTTGTGTGAGAGTGTGAGAGTGAGAGTGTGTGTGTGTGTGTGTGTGTGTGTATGTATGTGTGCGGGCGCGCGCGCGCACGTAGAAACACCTCCCTCCCCCCAAAAGAAACCAAGGGCCCAGAGGCTTAAAAGGACAGAAGCAATGGATTTCTGAGATAATGGGTGAAACTGTACCAATTCTGCAAAAATAGCTCTTATTTTTCCCAGGACCCAGAATATATGATTTCTTGATTTTTCCTTTGTTTTGTCTTGTTAAACTGCACCCTTCTTTGAAAGTAATGCTCATTAAATAGCTGCTACAACTAAAGCACTTAAAAAAGAGTCTGACATTGTCAGCTTCCCCAACTGGAGAATTCCTATAGATATGCATTTGTTGAGCCTTATTTGCCATAGTGAGCAGCAACAGCCAACTTCAGCTGGACTAAGCACTGAGGTTCTAAAGAGGAGAGGCCAGGCAGGTGCCTGTAGGAGCCAATGCCATGTTCAAGATCTGACTGTCCAGGGTGTGTAGAGCAATATGCTGGGGGGTGGGGTGGGGTGGCAAGGGCAGGCGGAGACACAAAGATACTCTTACTTCCTCAAGAAACTGTCACTGAAGTTGGAATCAGGAAGCTCAGATACTGAGGCCACCGAGGAGCATGACTAGCCACAGAAATGGGCATGCTGAGTGGAGGGGGGCAGCATGGGAGGGGGAGAATCTTGAGAAAACTAAGGTTTTATCAGGAATATAATAACTGTGAAGTAAATCAACAGTTAGTTCATTCATATGAGAGAGCTGCAGTTGGGATGGGGGTGGGAAGATTGAAGTTTCTCTGCTTCTGTTGGATAGCCCCAGGATGGTCGCACAAAAACCCTTCTTACAAGACGGCTAACGGGCTGGATCACGCTGGCATTGCTTGTTTTCTGAGCCAAAGTGAAGTGGCAGATAACACTCAGGGGTGTGTGTGTGTGTGTGTGTGTGTGTATGTGTGTGTCTGTGAGTAGAAATGATGTCTGAAAGGGTGAAGCAAATTTAATCCAGGCATATCTGCTAGCTAGTTATTATGACAAATTTAAATAGAAGAATGAAAATTAACCTTATGCTCTAACTCCTCGTACCTATTCAAATTTATTTTTTAAATTACAGGATTATTGTGAACTTTTAAAAATGATTTCAAGGAACTAGGGTGACTTTTAAGTGACTCTGGGTTTCTGGTCCAAATTCTATGAAGAAAAATTCCTCGGCGACACTGCATTTAAGAGACAAACGCGCTCTGTTTGCCATCAAGTGCACTCGGTGCGGAGGCCTGGGGGCCCTGGCCGGGCTGTTTGCCCTCCGTGACTTCCGTCCTGGAGCTCAGTCTCCTCTGGTCCTAAGACTGCGGTGAGTGCCAGTTCTTATCACTTAAAGTGGTAATCTGCATTTGATAGAATAAATATGTATTAATCTGGCTCAGGAAAAAGCGAATGACCACACTCAGGGAAGAGCCTGGGAATATAAAGTGTGATCCCCAAAAGAAATTCGCAACTCTTTTTGCAACCTGTCCCTTCCCACTAAATTCTCTCTCAGGTCCTGACCACGTGGGACCTTCTCAGAGAGGAAGGTGCTCCAATGGCCGTGGCTGAGAAAACAACAAGCATTTCATCGTGTAAGACATTTGATGCTATGAGAGCCCGAATTTCCTCAACGGAAAGAAAGCGAAGCTGAAGCGGCCTGGCTGGCAGTGGCCATTCCTCAGAAACCACCCAGCCAAATCCTGAAACCAAGCGGTGGACTGATCTCATTTCTGCCTCTAGACAGAGTGAAAGATAGGCCACATTCACATACCACCAACAGGAACTTCTGACGTCCATTCACGAGCCTGGTTCTGAGTTGGCGCTGGGACAGCAAGTGACCATCCTCAAAAGGGTCACGGGCTCGTGGGGTGATGGACAGGGCAGTAGGTGGGCACAGCACAGAGCGACCCTGGCCATGGCAACAGTCCTGTCTGGAGTGAGAGAAGGCCGCCAGGAACAGTCCCGAGTGCCTGCCCGGCTCGGATCAGTGTCGCCCCTGAACACACTGAGGAACACATGTCCTCAGAAGGGCTGGATCTGTGTGTCCAAAACATAATGATGAGGGGCCCCTACAATATTTTCAGCATAAAAGTGACGAAGTCAGACTTGCATTTTAGACATAGTCACCTGTGGGATACCTGCAAGGGTTAGGCAAGTACCAGGAGGGAGTAGACCTCCCTGAGTAAGTGTGTCTGCTGCACAAGCACCTTGCACACACAGAGGCGTGCACAGGCTCTGCAGGGAGCTGTTTGAAGGCGGACAGCTGAGCCCCCGATCCTGGGGACTGCTGCCGGGGGTGTGGAAGGGGCAGGAAGGGGGGGGGGCGCACCTGGAGGGTCAGGAAGGCCAGTCAGGACGACCTTGCAGTGAACCAGGTGAGAAAGGGAAAGGCCCAGATGAGCCGTGTGGAGGGGCCGTGGTTAAGAACCGTGCAGGGGAGACGACAGGACTCGGCGGCTACAGGCTCCATAGGTCAAGAATGACACAGTCTCGAACAAACACTTGCATATTTCTATTCCCTGGAGTACGAATAGGGGAGACGGGATATGCTTGGCAAGGTCATGAGTCAAGTCTGGATCAGGCAGCCCTGGAGGGCTCTGTGGATGTGCATCGAGCACTCGGAGGTTTGGAATCTCCCAGGGTAAGGAACGCCAGGGGTCTGAACGTGATCTCCCAGGGTGAGGTGGAATGAGAAGATAGGAGGACCCACCCTGGGAACGGAGATAAGACCAAAGGGGCCAAAGAGCAGGCCAAGGGGGGAGGAACAGGAGGCGGAGCGTTCTGGAAGGCAAGGCAGAGAGAGAACAGAGGGGTGTCCTTGGAGCCCAGCAGCCAACAGTGCCGTTCACATCCTGCCATACAAACATTTTATCCTAAAATGCAGTAAGGGGATCGCTGAGCAGGAACTAAAGTGTCTCACTGTGGTCCGAGGTACACTTCAAAATGTTGTGCCTTGCATTCTGGCTGGGTCCATGATTCACTCCCCGCCTGGCCCTTTCCACCTCCTGCAATTTCATGAAAAGAAAAAAGTCCCAAGGATACTTTATCTGAAGAGTCATTACAATCAACAGGCAGTTAGCACAAGGTCAGGCTGAGGAAGAATGTGAACAATACCGCGCTGGAGATGCTGCTGGGGCGTGAGGAGGGGGCTGGAGGGGAGGAAACAGCTGGACAATGCACAGATGTCTACGTTTTCGCTGCCAGGAGTTCAGACAAACAGGAAGACCTTAAACTTCTCCAACTGGGGGGCTCGGTTTGCCCGACTAGCAGAGGGCAGAGCACGTGACTGGACACAAAACAGAAGGTTGTGATTAAGGCTTTGAGAACTCCTCCCCACAGAACCTACATCAGCTTCGTGGGCAAAGAAACTGGAGCAGGCTTACCCTGTGCCCAGACCACGCTCCCTCAGCCCTCGGGCCTCCCCACCGCAGGTCCATGGGGTCTGAGCTCATGGTGTGAGGGGTCATGTGAGCTGCACCCACTCATGGGACCCAAACAGGGCCAAGGCACTACAATTTCACAATTTAAACATTTCCTGCTGACATCTAGCAGAACTTATGTGCACTGAAGTCTCTGAGTGAGAACCAAAGAAAAAAATGCCTGGCGCAATTATCCAATCACCAAGCCTACTCCAACAGCCACATCATCAGAGCAGTATAAGAATGATTAGACATCCTCTGCACTTCAAAAGCTAGGAATAGCATTAAATGCCTTCTCCTTGTAATCAGGTATGTTTTCCCTATTCAGTAATGTAAAAATAAATTCAAGCTAGGAATAGCAAAATGCCTTCTCCTTGTAATCAGGTATATGTTTTCCCTATTCAGTAATGTAAAAATAAATTCTAAAACTATGCAAACGAGGAATAGTTCTTAAAATAACTAAGGTTCTGAAACCTCACCTGATTGGCACCCTTAACTATTAAACACAAATACTCTGCTACGTCTCTAACAGGGTTTCTCAACCTTGGCACTTTCAACATTCGGGGCCAGATAATTCTTTCTCATGGGTGTTTGTCCTGTACATCGTGTGATATTTAGCAGGACCCGTAGCCTCTTCCCTTTATATGCCAGTAGCATCTCCTAGTTGTGACAATAAAAAATACTTTTAGGTACTAAAAAATGCCCCTAGGGGACAATTCTGCTCTAGAAGGTACCCACTTCTGGTTAAGATACAGGATCTAGACTGAGATGAGGTTCAAGCCCTGACTATGGCACATACTAGCAGAATGAAGTTGGACAAGTAACTAACCTCCTGATGCCTCAATGCGCCTAGCTGTAAACAGGGATGATACTACCTACTTCACTGGTTGATATGAACAGTAAATGAGAAAATTCATGTAAAATGCTTTACACAGAGCCTGGCACATAGTAAGCATTTAGTAAATGGTAGAAATGATAACGGCTAAAGAAGAGAGTTGTTGACCCGTGACCTTGGAAGACAGAATCAGGCAGGTCATTCATATGGCCATCTGGTTAAAAACAAACCGCTCACAGAGCTCATGTCTGAACAGCCCATACGAGAGCACTTAGGTTAGTATGCTAGAAACACAACGACGGGTCAATGCTAACCTTGACGGAAACCATGCTGCATTAATCCCTTTTGGAATGAAAGGTAGGAATAAAGGAAAAGTAAGTGCAATGGAAAAATAGCTATAGACCAAATAGAACTATCCTGCCACAAAGAGGTAAAGGTAAAAATTTAGCCCGGCTGACATGGTTCAGTGGTTGAGTGCCGACCTATGAACCAGGAGAGGTCACAGATCGATTCCCGGTCAGGGCACATGCACAGGTTGCAGGCTCGAGCCATAGTAGGGGGCGTGCAGGAGGCAACCGATCTATGATTCCCTCTCATCATTGATGTTTCTATCTCTCTCTCCCTTCCTCTCTGAAATCAATAAAAACAGATTTTTTTAAAAAATTACACCTTTTAAAAACTACCTGGGCCACAACCTAAAATAAATATGCTAAATTTGGGGAGAGGGTACCCTGGTAAGAGTTGGTGAATACCTACACCGTTAAAGAGGGTCACCTGAGGGGGAGAGGACAGCCCTCAGTTGATGCAGCAACAGGCAAGTAATAGAGGCACAAACTTCAAAGGAGCACGAAGCTGCGAGCTCTGCATCTCTCTCTCTGGCCAGGAGCTGTCTCACAGCTTGCTCCTGTCAGCTCAGAGGAGCCTGGGAAGTGGGGGGCAGAGGCACCTTCCCAGAGTCCTCTGCCCTTGAGCAGAGCAATTGGGAGCCTCAGGCCAGATCTCTCCCACGAGCTGTTTCCTGGCCCCTCAGTGGGGCTGGCGGGATTTAAAACCTCTCAGTGGGAAACTGTACCAGTCAGAAAAGCCCCCCTCTCAGCCTCCTCCACCAGCCTCTGCAGCCCTGAGCCCACCTCCGCCCTCTCCTCACGTGGGAACAGAACAGCTGTCTCTCCCACTCAGCCCCACATTCGAGGTTCACGCACAGGCTGGGTTTGGATGGAACAATCAGAACGCAAACACTATGAGTCAATCAGCATCTAAACCTTTTTGTTTGGAAAAATGTGGCTTTACCCGGTAGCTGAAGTCTAAATTAAGCTGCTTAAAACAGTCATCTGACTCACAGAGAACGCCACACATTAAATTGGGTATCTCTTCTAACCAGTCATTCAAAAACACAACCAAGTCTTTGTGAGACAAAGCCTGGAAACAGTGAAATATCCTCTTCATTGTCTTTTTTTCTGACCCACATTTTACTTTTATCTCCATAACATGCAGTTGTCTCTTCATGTCATTCAAGTGCACCATATTTTTCTTTTCTTGCTAAAGTAAAATAAATAACCCAGAAGAGTAGTAGGTTTGTGCCCAGCATTTAGGGCCCCACACATTAACATTCAACAATGCGCCCACACATCCGTAATCTCTGAGCCCAAGTCTTGTCCACACAGAACCCAGTGGAGGCGAGTGATTTTTTACCCTGTTATGCTATTACACTACTGCCAGTTGAATGCACTCTAAGAACCAAATGAGGAAAACAAGACAACCCTCCATTCTTTCCCGGAGGAAGGCCCACACTGCACTCCATTTGACCCCAACATCAAATCAAAGACATCACATGGTATTTACATTCTAGGGTAACTTTTACAAGACAAAAACTTCCACAGCACAGCTTAGCAAGTAGAATGTTTGACATAAATGAAGTACTCAACAGGTAGTAGAGGTTAGACATTTGAGAAACAGGCAACAAATACATAGTTGACTTAAAATCTCCTAAACCATTTTGAGAAACTCCAGAAAGTTGAATGCTAACCTCACTTTGTCAGAACTGATTTGGGAAACATTCAGTCCTGCCTGAAGGAGAACTGGACTTCCCCAGCCAACATTGTGTCAAGTCACCCTTCCCAGGGTTAGTTCCTGTCAGTGTTCTGTCTGAGTAACGAAGTGTTTCTCTCCCACCTTGGCCGGGAGGACGAACATGGGGCCAAACACCTTGGAGACAGAAAAACAAACAGACTCACTTAGGTTTTTAACTCAGCTCTGTCTGGAAATCAGGAAGCAAGACTGAAGATCAACCTTCAGGGAAGCTCTTAATGCTGAGATTTTCCCCTAAAAGTTCAAATGAGAAGTCACCGAGAGTTCAGGAGTGAAGAAGACTAACAAATGGCAACGGGACTTTCGGATTGCCCCCTGGGAGACACAGTCCACCCCCATCGCTGGGGTACTGTTTAACTCAAAAGGATCGGAAATTTGGATTGGCTTCCTGTCCCATTATTTCACCTGACCCTTGTGTTTGCAGGTTTTATATACAAAGTCCCTGCCTAAAGCTGGAGGACATGGCCAGTTTCACTGTACAGCAGGTCCTTGAGTAATGACACTTCAATCCACACCATTTCGTTATAATGTTGACGAGAAAGGACAATCGATTTCCAGCAGGGGCCACTGCCTGTGTGAAGTTTGCTGTGTGTGGGTTTTCTCCCGGGACTCAGGTTTCCTCTCGCATCCCAAAGATGCGCACGAGGTAACCTGGTGTATCTCCACTGTCCCAGTCTGAGTGAGTGTGGGTGTGAGTGGCCCGGCGATGGAAGGGCGTCCTGTCCAGGCTGGGTGCCCGCCTTGTGCCCTGGGCTGTTGGGAGGGGCTCTGGCCGCCCATAACCCTGAACTAGAATTAGTGGTTTGGAAAAGAATGATCTTACTTGTTTTTATTCACCTTTCTTAAAGGTAGGTATAGCTCACATTTATTTCAGTGTTTAATAGTGGACATGTTTTGGGTCTTTATTTAGAAGTTTGGTGAAGGCTTTGTGACCAGAAATATGCTATAGGAACTTAACTCTTATTTATATCAATTAGCCTAGGGTAAAACTGGTTTTGTTTCCAAGAACCTACCGACAGCATTGAGGACTTACTGTACTTCTAATGAAGCCAAGGAATGAAGGATTTCAGATTTTACTTTATTTACATGCCAAGGAAGGAAAAAAAAGATTATGGAATTTTCAAATTTCATTATTACAACAGTTTTTAGTGCCATCAGGAGTAACTGGACAATGTCATTCAGCAGGAAAAATCAGCTAACTCCCCTCCACCTGCCCCAGTGTGATTTGTCCAGACACCGCTGCTTATTGAACTGCCTGGGTAAGACTGAAGGCAGGACGCTTCCTGCCCTGAGTGCTGGAGAGAGAAAGGATGGACGGGAGCTGGCGTGATGAGCAGTAACATCCAATACTCATCAATCTCTGCCTTTCATCTCTCTTGTTTCTCAGTCTGACAACCCTTTTTACTTTCTGAACCTGACAGCTGCTAGGACTTCTTATTGATTACAATCGATCTCTGAACCACCACCATCTGTCTACAATAGGAACTTTCTTTAGGGTAATTGTGCTCCCAGAAAACAAAGATCCTGCTGTTTAAACTGATGCATTTCCAGCCAGCATTTGCCACAGAACCGTATCTGCTGTGCCCTTCTGAGTTAAAATACACCTGTGAGATAAGCACCATTGTCCTAACTCAATGCTGTTTCCACACTCCCATCTTCATCTCTTTGAAGGTCTACTGTGTCCTTCCCAACTCATCGCCATATTTGTGCATTTGGTGCAGACTGTGGATATGCAGCAGTAACTAGCCATGGTGGTGAAATTACAGCCTTACACAAGCGACAGGCATGTGCTAAGTGTCTACCACGAATGCACGACTGTTGAACATCCTCACCACTTTGAGGGAAGTGCTATTATCTTGTTTCACAGATGGGGCTACTGAGGGATGGGCCATTTAAGTAAATCAATAAATATAGAGAAGTCCCTCCAACATCCAAGATACAGCACCCACATACAAAAGAGGCTAAAAAATACTGAGAACCAAACTTCCATTTTAACAAGCCTAATGCTAACAAATTTTGAAAAAATTGCTTTTTAAAAACACATTCATCTACTGAATGCCGACAGCCCAATGTTCATTGGCAGAGCTTTGTCAAAAGCAAGCACCTTCATACCTTAAAATTAAAAATTTACCCATACCATCCTGGCCAGGTAGCTCAGTAGAGCGTTGTCCCTATACACCAGGGGTCCTCAAACTACGGCCCGCGGGCCATTGGTTAGAGCGTTGTCCCTATACACCAAGGCTGTGGGTTTGATCCCCGGTCAGGGCACACATACAAGTATCAACCAATAAATGCATAAATAAGTGGAACAACAATTTGATCTCTCTCTCTCTCTCTCTCTCTCTCTCTCTCTCTCTCTCCTCTAACTCTCTAAAATCAATTAAATTAAAAAAACACCTGCCCTGGCTAAGTGGTTAGAGTGCTCCCCACACAGCAAAGGGCTTCGAGCTCTGTCCCCACCTCTGTTCAGGGTGTGTACAAGAGGCAACTAGTTGATGTGCCTCTCTCACATTGATGTTTCTCTCTCTCTCTCTCTCTCTCTCTCTCTCTCTCTCTCTCTCTCTCTACAATGGAAATATCCTCAGGAGAGGATTAACAACAACAACAACAAAAACTTAAAAAAAATGAAAAACAAACAAAGAACGCCTGTCTTTAAAAAAGTCTGCCCATACCAACACCTGGAGCCCTACAACAGATGCCTAAAAAAAATGAAAAACAAACAAAGAATGCCTGTCTTTAAAAAGTTTGCCCATACCAACACCTGGAGCCCTACAACAGATGCCTTCGTAAGAACCGAGTACTTTCGCTGGTGACCTCATTCTACCGCCACAGCATCCTGGGAAAGGCTGCAAGGGGCTGGTCAAGCACATCGTCTTCCCCTGAAGCATGAAGCCACAGACTGGCTCTGAAGAGGGTGTTGCAATCTGCAGGCACCAGGGCTTGAGCGTAGGATGGAGCCCGGCCTCGCAGCGAGGCTCGTGTGGAGCTGGATAAGATGCTCACAGCTTTAAAAACAGAGGACATTACACGAGGAGACAGATAAAAGGATTCATGAAACAAATCACTGCATTTTTTGCATTACTATAGAGCTTCATGAAGGGAAGGGAAATCATCTGACAGACTGAATCATGAATTTGTGCAATGCAAGAATTTATCAAAGCATCGGAGTATGAATCATAGCCACAAATGTTTTCCAACATCCTTGTAAAAACCAGCCTATGAATGTAGCAACTCTCTAAAAGCACTTGCCTTTTTGCTTTAGGTATTGACTCCTCTAGCAATCTGTACAAACAATTAACAAAATCTACCTGAAGATGATATTTCTGGAAACCAGAAGAAGGGGGGAAAATAAACAGTAATGTTTCCACCCAAGTGATTCTAATGTCAGCTTACTACTAGGAAGTCCATCTCGCTCCCTGTCCTTCCACGTAAGCCCAGAGACGCAAATCGGGGAAAGGCATGGAGGAAACAACACCCAATGGTGAGCAGGGTGCCGGGGCCAGGCCGCAGCACTCTCCCCTGCTGCCTGCTGACAGGTGGGCACACGCGGCCAAGCCAGCATCCCACACCAAGCAGTGCGTCAGGGGACACAGCTCCTGTTCTCTCTGCCACCACAGCCACTGACATCCTTCCCAGCAGGACCAGCAGACTGAAAGCCTCTGCTTCTTAGGGACACTAGGGAGTCGCCGCTCAGCTGCGGGAAAAGCTCACTTAGGTCTAACCCAGTCCATTATCTTTCCAAAAATCAGAAGACGTCGCTCACATTCCTGGTACTGCCGCTCCCCCAGAAAAGAGTACCTCCCCTTTACAAAGACACGTTGCGAGTACTAAACATTAAGGCTACACTATAGAATATTTTTAAACAAATGAAGCCTTGTTCTATTAGGTATGACAGTAATTCAAACCATATGAACAAAGTACTGCCGGGTGACATTCCTTAGAGGATGTGTGACAGATATATATGGGAGTAAATCGGACAAACCATAGTCAGTACTAGTTGGTCAATGTACTGTACACACGGTGGGTGGGAGGTGCGGGACACTGTGGGAAAGGTAAGGAAAAGCACAACTTGCCAATCTCTTTGAACAAAGGAAATGGAGGGGGCGGGGGAGCAGCCCACTGGGGCGGGAAGATGTCAGTGCTGGAACTAAAGGCTCCTATTCCAAGGTCAGAGCCGCCTTCTCAGCAGAAGAGAAGTAAAGAAAGCGTCGCTTATAGTTCTCCCTGCTTGTGTGGGTTGTTAAGTAATAACCCATGTGCCAAAACACTAATCTGCAGGATCAGCTCTGAAAAGAGGAAAAGCACTCTGCCAAGCATTTATCAACACCTAAAATTGTTTCTTTTCATTCTCAGTACTAAAGCTGTTTTATTAAATATTTTAAACCTGAAGTCCGCTGCTCTCCTCCAAATGGTGCAGGTACGACCTCAGATTTTAAGCCATTGCTCAAGGAAAGAAAGGAAAACAAATGCCAGCGAGGCAATTAGAACAAAAGAGTGGAGGACCAGAGCCCTGCCCTGCCCTGCAGGGGTGCAGACACCATGCCCCAGCTCCTCCGAGCCTCAGCAAGGCTGCTCCTCGCTCAGCCTTTCTGCACAGCCCGGGGAGCAGCACCCAGAAGGCACCCTAGGAGGGAGAAGCTGGGCAGCTGGGGCCAAACCAGCATGTGACACCTGCTGGATGCTGATGGAGGGAGAGGACAATGGCTCTGGACGCCGTGCCCCTGCGGAGGGAAAGTGGGGGCCAGACACCTGGACTCAGGAAACCCTGAAGGGAAAGCAGAGGGGTTTCTCAGGGGCCAAAGGCCGAAACCACAGGAAGGGCAGCTTCCCAGGCCTGGGCCCGGAGTGTGCTCGGGCCCAGAGAGGAGCAGGAAGTCTGTGGGACCTGGAATCAGCCTGGTGCACAGGAGGAGCCCTGGACGGGGAGCCCAGGTGCCTGCTCCTCGTCCAGCCCCGCCCTGAGCCGGCTGTATCCCTGGGCAGGGTGCTCTGGCTCCGTGGCTCCTCCAGACCGGAGGCAATTAGAAAGTGAGGTGTCAGGGGCCACTCACAGCTCCGACGGCTGTGACTCAGTGATGAACTGTCCTCGCGCCTCACCCACCCACGCTGACTCACTCGGCCGCATGGCCACTGCTGGGCTTTCTTTTTCTGACCATCATTTGGATTTAAAACAAAACAAGAACCCGAAAGCAGAACTCCAGATGTGGGCTCACTGTCCCTACTTTCCACGTTACTGAAGCGCCTGCAGTTCCTTGGGAGAGCAATGGCCTAAGCCTCGGCCCCCAGGACCTCATCAAGTCCAGGGCCTCCTCTGCCCAGGCAGGCCCTCACCACCCCCCTGGCTCTGACAAAGCTGCCCATTCCTGTCAACCCGGCGGGGGGGGGGGGGGAGGGAGAGGGAGAGACAGAGCCCAGACACGGCCCAGGCATTTCACGCAGAGGAACAGGGCTGAAGTCACACAGCCGCCTCCACGCGAGCGTCTCACATCTTAGAATATTACGGTTTGCCCTCTACTGTAAAGTCCACAGAAAAAATGTGAAAGCTTTAATGACATTTTGTTTCAAGTTGAGCAAGTTTGCTAGAACGTGGGAAGAAAAGCCTTCAACTTCATAGGATAAAAGGGAAGAAAACCCATTTTCTGGTGTGGGCCACTCCCATGACGCTTTAGCTCTTTGTATCCCACAAAAGGAAACGGGCTTTGCCTGAGCCCTGGGAGACACCACAGGGTGGGACACAAAGGAACGGTTTAGCCGAGGAATCAGAGAGCAGCTCTACACTAAGTGTGTGAGGACCCTGGCCTTCCATCCAGGTCGCCCTGCAAGTCACTGTGGGAAACAGAGATAAAAGCAAACCTCAGCAAGCCCCCTGGTGCAGAGACCTCCTTCACATCTCAGTCCTACTCCTGCTCGTCTCATTTCCTCAGTGCTCCCCACGGGAGAGGGGCTGGCCACAGCGCCCGCATGAGGGAGGGAGGAACTAAGAAGTGCAAACACCTAGGGCCCCTTCCCCAGCAGAGCTGCCCAGAACTGGCACAGCCAGGGGAGAGGGAGGGGGCAGGAGAGAGCACCTGAGCTCTGCCTGCTAACTCCCAGCCCCACCCACGCCGCTGACGCCCTCCAGGCCCTGAGCCCCCTGCACAGGAAGTGGGGAGGCTGAGTCCTCGCTCCCCTGACAAGCCCGCTGGGTGCCCCTGAACTCCATCCCTAACCACAGACACATCACGGCTGCTACCCGCTGGTCTCTGTTACTGCAGCTTATCCCAGAGCTTCTCCGCAGACCTGACCACACCATTTCCACACGACACAGATGGACAGCAATTTCTGGAATTCAATCAAAAGCACAAGCTGGGGCCTCCGGTCTCAGAATTTTAGTGATCAGACAACTGGTCATACCCTTGGGAAGGACTTGGGCCTTCTCCCTCAGGGAGGCGAGGGTCCATCACGGACCACGAAGGAGCTCACTGGGTTTTCATCTGTGAAGATCGCTCAGTCGTGGCTTCTGCTGCCAGACTTCACTGCAGGTTCTGAGGAGCCCATGCCAAGAACACACCAATTCCACGGGCTGAAAGCAGCTCTGGAGAGCACACGGGATTATGGGAGAGTGGGGGCACCCACAACACCCCGGGGGGTGAACTCACATGGGGATGGGGAAGGATGCTGTTATTCAAGCAGAACTTGGCCAGTAGGAGGTTGGTACCTCTTCAACACAGTCAGCCAGATGTCCCCCAGAAAGATTGCCCCAAAGAGACAGAGGAGTGCCGTTTTCCCGCCTTGAGAAGAAACCTCTGCAGCTTATGGAGCCGGTACCAGCTCTGCCCTCGTCACCCTGTCAGCTCTGTCCTGCTGTTCTCCAAAAGGCCGGGTAAGGAGCCTCCTCTCACGGGATGGTTTTATTCCTCCCACTGCACTATCTACCTTCAGCCTCAGGAAAGTTTTAAAATTAGCGAAATAATTTATTCACAGCTTTTATGTCTGGGCTATCCCCCCCCCACCCCGGAAAATTTTGGTAAAGTCTGCTCCATTAGTCACCAAACTAGAGGCCTGGTGCATGAAATTCAAGGGGAGGGGGTCCCCTCAGCCCGGCCTGTGTCCTCTTGCAATCCAGGACACCTCGGGGGATGTCGGGCCTAAACTGGCAGTCGGACATCCCTCTCGAAATCCAGGACGCTGCATGCACCAGTGACCATACTTTTCATACAGGTGAAGCATCTTACTGTTGTATGGGCAGCTACATTTTTTTTGCCCTGATTATAAAAAGTAGTACATAGCATGATCCTTCTGAGGCAGTAGTACCATTTTCCCCATCTTATGGGTGGAAAAACTGAAGCAGAGAGAAGTTAAGTAATTGGCTTTGTCACACAGTTATAAGTGTCAGAGTCAGGGCTGACCACAAAATGTGCAAGCCAGAGTCCATGCATGTCATCGCTGCATCATCCTGTTTTTTCAGTGTTAGAGTAGCCTTGCCAGGTTTTAATTTTTAAATCTAAGAGACTGTTCCCAATATATAGGGTAGGGCCCCTAGGCCTGGCTAGTGATCAGGGCCATCTGTGGGGTGACTGGCAGGCGGGGCCATCAGGCCCCCGCCCCCTCCTGCCTTGGCCGCTGCCGCTGGTTGCCTCCCTTTTGGGGGGCAGACACTTAATGCAAGGTATAGAGCGTCTGCCTCCCGGTGGTCAGTGCACAACATAGCGACCGGTTGTTCTGCCATTTGGTCAATTTGCATATAGGGTTTTATTAAATAGGATAGTACATATTACGTCTACAGTGTTCGGGGTCTCCCAACCATATGCATTTTGACCAGCAAAATCATAATACACAATACTAGGAATATTGAAGTGTCACCACCACACCGTGCACGGAAAATGTCATTGGGATGACGAGAAACACCTGCCAAAGTACTTGCCTGTTCTCAGCTTAGGCCAAATACAAGATGGTAAAAATGGAGTGGGTAACTCCCCAGTCTGTGTGCCTTCACCCTTCCTCAGAGTCCTGAAGGTCATGGTGAACTACGTCACTTAAAGTCTGACGCTCCCTGGACCAGCAGTATGGGCATCACCAGGGAGCTCATCAGAACTGCAGAGCCTCCCAGGCAGAGCTCCTGAATCAGAACCTGCACCCAGCACTCTCAGGCACGCACAGCGTAAGCACTACACCAAGACCCTCTCCTCCCACCTCCAGCCCCCCACCTCACTAGCACATGTACATTGGCCTCAGATCTGAGATCAGCCTCTGCTCCCGGGAGGCCACTGAAGTTTTCTCCGAGGGGCCCAGCTGCCATGGCTGGCAGTCCACCCACCTGGCTGCACCCTGGGCCCCGCTGGCCTCCCTGTGGAACTGTCCGAGATGGCTAGAAACGTGCAAGGCATTTTGTCCCCCAAAACGTTCATTTATTCATGAGGAAAAAGATCTATTTTTAGGTGTCAACTGCCAGGGTATCCTGGCTCACCCAGTGCCTCTCCTCCCACTTGCCCAATTAGAAAGATCATATTGTTTCCTGGCATACAATTCCAAGGGCACTGAGCACAGGCAGGGGACCCGGAGAGGGCTCCAAGAACAGCTCTCGGTGAATGGAAACAAGATGATTTCTGCTCAGAGTAATTTCCTCAGCACCCACCCTTTCCTCCCATCACGGACCCCATGCTGAAGGGACGCCAAGGCCACGTGGAAGTAACAGAACACCAGCATATGCAAGACATATTTCTGTATCCTCAGAACACAGCAGAAAGAAGGGAGAGCCAATCAGTTAACTCTCTTTATCCCACCCAAGTTGAAAACTTAATAGTCTAATCCCAATTTCCCAGATGATAGATGAATCCAAGTTTTTCTTATATGCAGGACTGTGCCTAAGAAGGGAGGGTGTAAAATTCAGAAACTTCTGACCTAGCTGTGTTCTCAAATTCTGACTTTTTAGGGGGACACTGGGAATGACCATAAACAACAGAATTTACCTTATTATCTTGGTGTGCTACAGGGAGGGCAAATATGTCTGGCCATTTCCCTTTTTTTTGCTTACAGTAGATGGCACTAATTTATCACAGTGCTTTTCCCAACCAAATCTAGATGCTGCCTTAGGGTCCTTCTCCACAGAGCCCAATCCTGCAGAATCTCAAAGCCCACCCCATGGCTCCTGGATCAGCACGGACATTTGAACAGGATCTCCCCCACCCCCCTTCACTGAAGTTTGCACACCGAAGTCTGAGAAGTGCTGGTGCAAGCCGCACCAAAGTGAAATGGACTGTCTACCCCTGGTCTATTTTACTGGTTTCTCAACGCTACATCCCCACTTCTATTCCAACATCTCCTGAGGTCTCAATCTGGAAGCTTATAGACTAAAGATGACCCACTTTGTGGCTTTTCTTAGGGGGGTGGGGGGAGTGAACCAGTATTCCTGTAAATAATGGGCCTACATTTCCAAATGATAATAGGTGATTAGAGCTAAGTAGCAGCTGCTCTCTAGAGTCTCCACTCCTCCCTATTGCTTTACAGCAGCCCATTTTCACTCATTCTGGCTGTGAACCTGAATGTGTCACTATACTATAGTAGACCATAGTTATTTCCAAAACCAACAAGAACCATCACCCATGACATCATCCCCGTCACATTCAACTCTTTTCTCTACTTCTGAAGGTGAGCCCCACCTGCACTGGCACAGTTTCTCTTCCCCACATGATGCCTGTGCTGGGGAGAGGAGCACCTGCAGTGTGAGCTGCCTTGTCATCTAGTTCCTGTCCTGTTTGAGATCCACAGGTTGTCTGAGGTCTGCACATACCCCCCCACATAGATCTTTTCTATTGTCTAGTTCCCAGCGTGAAGCACACACCAGGAACCACAATCCTTAAGGGCACGAACTGTAGGTCTGCAACAGAGTTCAAATTCCTAGCCCTGCCTCTCAATAGCCATGTGATGACCCTAGGCAAGCCGCTCACTTCCCCGCCCCCCATCCCAGCCTGTTTCCCTGTCTGTGAAATTGTGGGAAGCACTAAACCCAGTACTCCAGAGCTACTGTGGGAAACAAACAAAAGACTCTTTGTGAAGTGCGTAGCAAAGACCTAGCATACGTATGCACTCAGTAAAGGTGGTTATTGCTATTATTATACACAGTTGGTGCTCAAAAAATTCCTTAATGATTGACTTTCCCATCATCTCTGACTACCCCACTTCCCAGAGAAACTGAGAGCTTCCAGGCCCTCTGCACTGTCCCCTGGGATAGGGAGTCATGCATGACAGTCCATGCGGACTGGTCTCTGGACAGGCTGCCCACATCAGGGTCCAAGGATGTGGAGTGGTGGGAGCAGACCTAAGACCATATGCTGGGCATTTTCCATAAACCCTGCCCCCCCAACTTCTACACAAACCAGCCAAATGTTTTGCTTTTAAAAAAAGTGATTAGCATTTCCATAGGCCTCCCTTTGAAGTTGATAAGATATATTTTTAAATTCCATTCTAAGCCACACAAATCTCTCTTCTCTGATCTCACACTGCTCTTGGTGAGGACCACACAGGTCAGCATTTTGCTCTCACAATGTATCACAGAGGCCCACAGCGCTCCAGGACAGCTCGCAGTGGCCTCGAAAGGTGATTAGCACGGTGTGTGGCCAACACAAGTGTTTTAAAAAGTACGCACACGCGTGCGCGCGCGCACACACACCCCCATTTTCTTATCTCAGACAAAACAATCCTTTTTTTGCATTGATGTTGTACCAGCGAAGTGTTAAGCAATGTAACAAACATAATACACGCCATGCCCATCGATATGCATTCCCTTGTGTGCTAAGAGACATGCTTCATGCTGACTAAACTATGAAATGGAACTGTTCCAGTTCTCTTTGGTAATGTTTGAACCATACCCGGGACAGTAAATGAAAAGGGACAGAACTGGGTCACTGTCCTGTTTGTTTCCTTAGAGAGGGATTGGTGACGATCTCTGTGCTGCAGCCTTTTATCTGCCAACGCTGCAAAACTGACGGGAGAAACATGATGCGTCTTTCCCAAAATAATGGTTTCCATCCGAGTTCCTCCTTTCGGTTCTAAACGATCAGCCACTGATTGTAACAGGCCATAGCCCTTGGCCTCAGCTGTCCTCAGTGGGAAGCATGCTGGCCTCACAGTCTCAGTCTTTGGGAAGCGGAAGGGTCATGGGAGGGAACTGGTGGGGAGGAGGGGCCGGCCGGAGGAGGACCACGCCTACCATGTGTAGTCTCCCTGAGATGGGGAGGAAGTGGAGGTGTTTGGGATAATTCCTGGCACCTGTGGTCTGTGGCGTGGATTCAAGCATCCTGTCGCTGCTGCCCCTCCATAACCAGCTTCGACTTCTAAGTGGAACATTAAAGCAGCTACGAAGTTCACTATTTTAATAGCAGAGCTGGGCAACAGGTCCTCCTGCCTGCGAGTCAGACAAGTGCTCCCCTTGAAGTGCTCTCTGGGGCTGACCTGGAACCACCTGCTTGTCTGAATAAACCACAGGCCCTGCCAGCAGCACTGCCTTGTTATGGGGACACAGAGCTGTCCTCCCACAACCTTGGCCTTTAGCAACAAGGAAACCCCAAGGTCTGTGATCTCCTGTGTCTTTGGTGAGGGAGCAATGCTGACCTCTGGCATTGCCAGAGGGAATCATGGAAGGTTTAGAGCAGAGCCTGAGGTCTCCAAGAGGGAAACGGGAATGAATATTAGCAGTAGGAACAAAGCACAGAAAATCCCTTACCTCCCACTGAGAGGAAGCGGGTCTCCTGATTAACTGCTTGATACATCACCAGTGAGTGGCTGCCCCACCTCCCCACCACCACCTCCCCACCATCCATCACCCCGCCCCGCTCCAGACCTGCACAGTGCTGCTCTCAGCACAGACTCTAAATCAGACGCCTGGAAAGGAGTCTAGCCGGACCTCGCAGCTGGCGAGTAGTGAAGGTGGGAGAGATGAAACATCTGGGGAACCAGAAGGAGGGGGAAGAACGTGGGGACAGCATCCTCCAAGCACTTATTGATAAAATCTGAACTGACCGGAGGCCCAAGGGCCTTAGGAGCACTTTCTTTACGTCTCTCGCCCACTCCTGAGGCCTCCTGCCCACGCCCAAGGCAGCCAGAGCGCAGCAGCCGCGAGGCCTGGGGCCGCCAGCGGAGGTTACAGCGCTCGTATTTCACATGTGCTGTGGCTTGTAGAAGCCACTTCACATTTACTGCCGTGTGGAAAACGTAAAGGCAGCCACGGCCTGTCACACTCGGTGGCGGGCTCGTGGCCGAGGCAGTCACAGAGTCCTCAGGGAGGGAGGTGGGGGTCCCTTTCATAAACTCTTGCAGTGAAGTGTGTGACGGGCCCAGCACCTGATAAATCAGTTACTGAAACAGATCCCGGCCTTCTGGTGGCTGGGGATCCAGTAACACTCCAAAGGGGGGCATGTAAAAAAGAAACCCATAAAGTAATACTGTGCTGCAGAACCCACACAAAAGAGAACTTTCAGTTCAGACGTGCATGGCAGGAAAATGGTGATCATTAAGGCAGCCGCGAGTGCCTGCCTACCTGCTTAGTGAGGGCAGCTGTCAGCTGCGCCCACCTCGCCTACAGGCGGCAGAAACCAGAACCGCTGAGGCTGTTAAACTAAAGAAAATAAAAAGCATCTCCATGTAAAAAATATATTTCTGTAGTAGAAATAACATTAGAATGCTTTGAGTTTGAGTTATGACGAGGGTCCACTTTAAGAGGAAAGCCATTTGTAATTCTAGAACCCTTAAATTGCAGAAACTTAATAGCTCTGTGACCTTTGTAGTTGTCTTTTAGAAAAAAAAACACACACAAAAAACATTGAAGTCAAGGTTTTTGTCCAGCTACCTTCACATCCTCGGGAAATACTCCGCAGCGTTGTGTGAGGGCTCTGATTCGCCATCGGGAAGAGAAAAGCTAACAGTCTCCCAGGGGCCTCGTGTTACCCAGGGCGCGCGCTCTCCAGCAGGGTCCCGGGGGAGGCAGGGGTGTTGGAACGGGAAACGTGCTGTGGCCCAGGCAGGAGGATGACCAAACACCCATTTTTACAGCGCTGCCAAGCCCTTGTCCTGGTCCCACCGGAACCTACTAGCAAAGGCGCTTGCAAATGGTTTCCGGGGACTTCCAGGAATCGCCTGCTGGCTCCTCCCTGCTGCGGCCAGTGTTTGGGAGGCAGCGGACACGGACACGCTGAGCCTGTCCCGCTGCTCTCGGAGCTCCAGCCAAGTGGACCTCCTGCACGTGCTCACCTCAGTGCAGGTGTCTCCTCACTCCTTCTCACCTCCACCTGTCCTCCAGGGTCGAGTGCGGACGCCACCTCGTCCATGGAAGCCTTTCCCTCTCGGCTACTCCCCACTGAGGACCCCGCCTTTACCTGTGCCCTTCAGCGCGCAGCACTTCCCACAGCACAGGCCTGAAGAGCACGTCATTCCCCCTTACTAGACAGTCCCCACACTCCCCGGGCTCCGCCTCGCCCATCACACTGTCACATCCCCACAGGGATGCGCACTCCGTATCTGCTCCGAAAGTGCCGATGGGCACCTCCCAGAGCTCTGCCCTGCCCACGGGAGGGAGTGTGTGTCCTGGCAGCACTGGATGGCGGTCTCCCATCCTTCCTGCTGAGCTCTCTGGGTTTTCCACTTTCTCTGCTGCCCTTCTGAGAGGGCAGAGCATGGCAGGACGGTCATGCCCTCAGCCCTGTCCCTGAGATACAACCCTAGACCGAGGGCCTGGCCTCCTGGGTGCAGGGGGAGAAGGCGAGGAGCCCTGGTTCCTGGTCAGGCCACAGAAGCACAGGTAGCCCAGGGAGGCCACAGTGGGGCTGAAGAGAGTCTTTCCTCAGCCAGTCAAGTTGCCTTCAGGTTCCCAGCCAAGGACTGCAGGAGACAGGGAGATCTGTGCACAGTGACAACGAGGACAAAACATCAGGGGAGGGGGGCAAGACTAAAGCCATGAAAACTGGAGGCAGAGAAGGTGACTTGGGAGGCGTGGCAGGAGCCTGCCTTAGAGGACTGGCTGCTTCATCTGCTGCTTCCATTTCTAATTTCCTTATATTCAGGAAAATGTACAAAATGATTTTATGCCAATATCACATGCCCAAATGCTTTCCTGAATATAAGGAAATTAGAAATGGAAGCAGCAGATGAAGCCAAATGCTGGATGCAGACCCACTTCCAGTAGCCAGGCAGGTGGGAGGGGCAGGCTGCAAGCACTCCCTTCTGGGCTGTTGTGAGGGGCTGGGACCTAAGCATGGCCGACCTACCTAGGACCAGGATGGGGAGCCGAGGGTGGCTGACCAGCCCGCAGTGCCAGGGTAGCCATAAGAAAGAGATGCTTGACTTGCCGATGGAGAGCCCCCCAGTTCTCTGAGCACCCAGGCTGCTGCAGACAGTAAACCCCACGAGAGCAGGAACTGTGTGTCTCTTCTATTTGCTATCATAACCTGCACAGAGCAGGTGTCCAATACCTCCCTGCTATGTGACACCTCAGAAAGTAAAACAGCTCAGATCTTTGGTTGGGAATCATCAGAGGGAGCACATTTTAAACACAATGTGCGAAGGGCAAACCGGCCTGGTCCATTCCTGATACAGGAGGGGATGAGGTGGGCATATATAATCTCTAAATCAAAATCGAGCGTTGCTTTCTTATAGGCCCACCATTTTTACAAGAAAGACTTAGCCAGGAAAGCCTCAGTTGTGATTTTAGTCGATAGGATTAATATGTATTATTGGTCTGAATCCTCAAGTTGCCGATGTGCAGATGTGGTGAGGATCCACAGCCTTGCTGACTGCGGCAGTTTTAAAGCTGCTTGTTCTGGCAAGGTCAGGCCACCTTGGCGTGAAAGCCAGGCCAAGGGCAGAAAATCGTGCCAGTGAGTCTTGGGCCATTGTCTTGTGCGCACGGATGTGCATACGCGCATGCACACACACACGCACATGCACACACACACAACAAAACACAAAAACAAAAATACAACCAACGGAAGAAACTGTTTTGGCAGGCATTGAACTGCGTCTTAGTCTGCTTTTCAATAACTGGGTCAGAATCTAAACTTTTCTTTCTTTTCTTTTCTAAGAGAAAACATTCCCTAACCAAAATATGGAATTCATCTGCATTGTAATCCCAAGTGGAGAGCAGACACATTTCCTCTTGATCTGTTTCACTTACTCCCACTCGATCTTGTTTCTCATGGACAATGAATGGAAACACTCCCCTGTAGGAATTTCAACCGCCCTCTCTGAGACAGATGTTTTGGAAACCACCGACAAGCCGCCTGTCACTCTAAGGCCAATCACACACGCTTCCAGCCAGTTGGGTCAAAACCATGAGGTGTTTCTGCACAACCGTCTCTACTATGACCTGTACAGTCTGAGCTATCTGCCACCTCAGATCGGATAAGTATCTGCAATTGAGCAACGTTTTCTCCATGTCCTCTTTCACCAACACAGGCCTCACTGGGAGGCCACATCTAAGGCTCTATCTCAGCAACAGCATCATCATCTGCTGAAGAATCAAGAATGGGCTTTTTCAGGCGTGTCTCTGTAAAGACCTAGCACAGTCAAGTCCTTCAATGAAATGGTTATTGTCAGGAAGTGAGCTGGGCACTTGGGAAAGAAAATGAACTTTTATAAGCCACCGGGGCAGTGTTCATAAATTTCAGCGGGGCAAATGGGGCCCTCCTGACTTGAAAGAATTATTACTCAGTGCTTCCTAAGCACCCACATAAGTTCATGTTTCTCCCTGAGGGCCTCACTCGCTCCAGAAGAGAAACGTATGACCAGCTTTAGTCTTGTTTAAAATGGGTGTGATGCATGGAGGCAGATCATTCGAGCCACCTGGATGTGCTGTGAAATAGTTTCTCAAACAGTTCCAGCTTTTCCAAATGCACCTATAAAAACAAAACTAAACGCCTGCTCAATTCACTCTTTAGCAGATCTACTTGGCTCCAAAAGGGTCAACAACATAGCAGAGCGAAATTTCAGCAGAAACTTCCGGTGACTGACAAGAATAGGACTAGGTTCATGTGCATCTGGAGGGGCATGAACCAAGTCAAGAGCAGACCCTCAAGAGAGACCCCTCCTTCCCCAGCCTTTGCTAAGTAAGGCCATTATACAGAGGATGAGTTGGAGAAGCTAAGGCAGAATCTGAGAAGAACACTCAACATTTAAAAACTTAAAACCCGTGCGAAGGTCATTCTCATGTGCCTTAGCAATGGACTTCAAGACTTCTATTTTCCACTGCACCAATACAGCCCGGGAGCCACTAAATCCAGGCACAGACATACTCCCAGAGCTGCACATGCCTGTAGTATTAGTACACACTGCTGAGGTTAGCCTATCGCCTCCTTTTCTCTACATTCTTTTTTCTATCAATGAGATCATTTACATGTAATACTAAATTTCAACTTTATATGGAGCAATCTTTGAGTGGAATGACCATTAAGTTGTAACTATAATAAGACATTTTCTCAAACTAGGTATCTTTAGGTAGTCCATTTACCAAAACAATTGGGGGCAGGGGCTGGAGGGGGGGGAGAGAATACCCACACAGAGACAAAATTAAAAGGGATTAACAGAGAGCGTCAATACAGAACCTTTAAGGACATAACCTCTAGGGACCTATCTCCAGCTCCATCACTGTATTAGCTGTGTGTCCTTGGGCAAATTACTCAATCTCTGAGCCTCAGTTTCCTAATGTGTGAGATGGGAATAATAACAGAACCTGCATTTCCTAGCATGGACCATGCACCTGAGGCATAGTGCTCAGCAAACAAAAAGCTCTCAATAAATGGTCGCCTTTATCACATGATTCTTAGTAACCTCAACTCCAGGACTTCCTGGTGCTGCCGCAAACAACACAGTCTGACAGAGTCACCTGCATAAATGACCAGAATTGGCCTCTTGTTCACCTTGCCACTCAGAGGTCACTGTCTGCATGTTCCGTTTATACTGACTAAGAGTTTCCTGATGACATAGCAGTCACACCGAAACATCTATTTGTTTAGCTCTTTGCTTTTTGCTGCTTCCAAATGCCTGTGGATTGATCTATGTGGATCCTAGAACTGTAATCGTTAGTTGCTTGGCTAAGGAGGCTTCTCTCTGTGTTTGTTTTTACTAGAAGTCAGTCCTCTGAACCTGCGGTTTGCAAACTTTCTTTCTGAGCATGGAACACTATCAAACAGGATCTGACAAGCAACTCCAGTTCTGCATATGAAACAGATAAAAGCGGAGCTGTGCTGACTATAAAACAAAGGGTTGACAAGGACCACCTTGATCCCACCATGCCAGGCAGCCCCTAAAATGCCCCTAGGAACTGTAGCATTCTGTGGAGCATGCTCAGAAAACACTGACCTAAATGGCTCTCCCAATCTGGATCTGGCCACATGGCCTGAACTTGAGTCTCATTGGTGAGCTCCTGCCTTTCATCTCCTAGTTTCATCAGGAACAACAGTCGGAGGCCCACAAACCACGATCCCTTGCTCACTGACGTTCCTAGAGTGGCTGTGGTCGGTGCAGATACCCAGACCCTGATTTTCTTTGTTTACTGACTGAACACTGAGTTACAGCAACTCCCCCCGCAAAATGCCCCGGGACCACAGTGTTTACATGGCTGTGCCCACCAGTGTGCAGGACGCATGATATCATTATTACTGGCTTCTGGAGAAGCCATGTTCCACTTACAGTTCTCTGCACCCATTAGGCCATGCCATACAAAACAAGCTCAAGGCAAAGACTCAAAAGAATTTTTCAAATAATTATCCATGAAAATGCCGTTCCTATGGTGAAATACACACTCCTTACAGTGCTTATGAAGTACCAGCAGTTTCCACACATATGAAATGTTCCAGGGACAAAAAATTAGAGAGAAATCCGGACCAGGGGATCAGAACACTGGAGCAGCTGGGCAAAGTCATCTCTGCAGAAAGCCCCAGACAAGGAAGCAGGCCCCTCCTCCCCTGTTTAATTGCTGCTCAGCGGAAGCATGACATCGACTTAACTGTGGGAAGGCGAGAGGCAGAGGGGGGCTTGTTCAGGGTGGTCTGAGGGAGACCAGCCAGGAGTGATGGGGCTGGAGCCAACCAACCAAAGATCCCAACCAATCGTGAGGAACATAGTTCCTCCCCAGAAAAAGCCGTTTCACCTCCCGAGGGACCGGCTGGAAGGCTCCCAGCCTGAGTCATTTGGAAACAGACTTTACGAAGCACTCCAGAGTTTCCCAGGGGAGCGATTGGCCATGATGAAGGGGAGGCTTCACGACCAAGTGGGTCTTGTCCAGCTCCAACTCCCATGATTTCTGGAGCCTTCTGCTTCTTCCCAGATCACAGTGGCCAGTCCGGCCGAAGCATGACCGTGAGGATCTTCCGGTCTGAGCATTTTAAGGCCTGGGTGTAGCTATGGACATGGCTCTGAGGCCTCCCAGCTGCGGCAGAGGAGCCCGAAGTCCCAGCATGTGAACAGCCCCACCTGGACTTGGGGTGCTGAGAAGACGGAGGGTGTAGTGTCCCTGGACGTGGTGCTGCCAGGCCCAGGCACTCAGCAATCAGGCCTCAGCAAGGGGCACAGCCCGAAGCCCCTCACCAGGGGGCTGCTGAAAACGTGTCCCTTTCAACATCTGCTAATCAGATTTGCTCTTAGGAAGCAGTAATAATTAAAGCTACCCTAGGATGGGAACACGGGCAAGTCTCACATCCCACAGCTGGCCGGCGAGGGGAGCAGGTGGGCCGCACCCGAAGCTGTGTCTGCTTCAATCTAATCATTAAGCTGAAAGAATGAAGCCTCAGTGACACTGGTCACCTTCAGATAGCTGTTGCCAGCCCTCAGCGAGATGTCGCTGAGCACAGGTGGGAGGGACAGCTTCTCCACCGGCTCCTGAGGCAGCACTGGCAGGACCCTCACCCGACCCCTCAGGCTGCAATTAGGCGCCATTTTCTGGTGCTGTTCATCACGTGCCAAACACATTATGTTCTTGTTAACTGTTCACTTGCCTCAGGTTTCTGGAAAATTCCTGTCCAGAAATTTCGTTGTAAGCCAGAAGAGCCTCATGGAAAGTATCTGATTAAGCACCCATTTTTTTTTTTCTTATTTCAGAGTTTTTGTTGGGTGCGACTGCTTAAGTTAGTATATCCGTTAACTATTGTTGTGTAACGAAGCTCCTCAAAATTTAGTCAGCTGGCGAAGGTTTCATTCACATGCCTGGCGATTAACACTGCCTGGCGAGGGGCCACCACAGCGCTCCTCCTCTTGCGGATGAGAGCCTCAGGGAGTTCCAACAGGGCGAGGCAGACGCTGACAGACCTCCTGAGGTCAAGGCTCTGGCACTCACTTGTGCTGCGTCTATCACTCCAAGCAAGTCAGAAGGCCTACCCAGACTGCAAGGGCAGGGAAGCACAGCTCCAGCTCTGATGGGAAGAGCCAAGTGGATGTGTGGCCTTTGTAAATCTACCACATGTCAGCATCTCCCCAGAGTGACATACAGAATACATGTTAAGATTCACTCTGACTAAACTCCCCAAGTTTAAAATTCAGTGAAAGTAACATAACCAATAGCAGAACAGGAGGCCAAAAGCTATCCTTTCACAAGGGGCTGACAAACCACTAAAGAACCACTATTTCTTAACCTGCCTATTTGGCCACCAATCTGTACCCTCCCACACAATTTTCTGCTGAATCAGAAGGAAAAAGCTCATCCATCCTCAAAACCAGGTTTTCCATCGAAAGCTCTCAATAGCTATGATATTGGGGGGGGGCGGGAAGGGGAATGATCTAATGCTCTGGTGGGAGCATAATGGTCCCAGTGGAGAGTGAAGATTCACGTGGGCTGGGTAGAGTCACAGCAGCATTTAGGGCTGTTATGACAAGAGCGCTCACAAGACAGGAACAGCAAAAGCCGTCTCCTCCAATTCAAGGATGAGACCCCATCTCAGCCTCTGCACATGGAGAAGAGCACCAGTGCACAGAGAAGGCATGCTGCAACACTGGATGCTACACACAACATGAAAAAACATCCCATGTACGTTTTCTATTTGCTCTTGTATTGGGGAGAGTGACTGACAAGGGGTAGACAAAAGGACCTATGGATCTGGTTGCTGGAACTGGTTCTCACAATTGATTGTTCTTACATTCATTTTATTCAAGGATAGAGATTCTCCCAAAGATACACAGCAAATCAGGAGCCAATTTACTACATTAAAATCAAGATAGCCCAGCATTTCTTTATTTGGTGTCAAATACTTTTAAGTCTTCATCTTATGCCATGAAGTCATCAGGGAAACATCTCCTTGGAAGCTGAATGCAGTTTCAAAGGATGGGATAAAAGTGTATCTGCAGAGGAATGGGGAATTCCATCACAGAAAAACAGTCCCTGGGTGATAAAAGAGGAAGTGGAAATTCCTAAGGCAGAAAGAATCATGAGTGTGCCACACAGGTTCTACAAGCTCCATTTATCATCCTGCACCTACGTAGTTTCTACAATGGCAGGATGTTTGGTGGGAACTTGAACATGAGCCAATAGAAATGGTATCCACATTTTTTTTTTCTGGACAAGGAACAGTTTATTCTCACAGCCGAGCAAAGGGTGAGGCCCAGCTCTGACAGCAGCAGAGGCAGCCCCCGCCCAGCCCCAGCCCTGCAGGTGGGCTGGCTGGGTCAGCAGCCAGGGTGACAGCCCGCCTGCCATGGGAGTGGGGCTGGTCATAGAGCAGCAGTGGGCAGCAGCAGGTCATAAAGGGAGACAGGAAGTGTTCGTTGGGCTGGCTGATTCCCACCCACCACGGGTGGTGCTTGGTGAGTGCCTGGGTGGGTGGGTAGGGGAGCAGACTGCAAGGTAGGGGCACCTGGCGTGGCTCAGTCAGCCATGAAGATGAGGCGGGAAAGGTCATCCAGGAGCCAGTCGATGCTGGGCAGCAGGTTATCCCTGGTGCCGGTGCTGCAGCCCTGGATGCGCCAGTGGTGGCTGCAGACAGAGTCCAGCTCTAGGGCCTCACGAGTGGGGTTAGAAGACAGTGCTCCGGGCCGGTCCTGCCTGTTAGCCAAGATGAGGATGCCTCCAGCCAGGGGCTCCTGCTAGCAGTTCTACATGCGCGGGCAGTCGGTGCTGCCCACCACCCAGACAAGAACTACTGCTCTCAGAGTAGTGCCTTCTACCAGTAGGACCACAGGGACTCCTGTTCAACATCCCAGATGCTCAGCTTGAATCCCCAGTGCTCCAGGGTCTTGATGCTGAAGCCCAGTGTCTGGGAGGTGTTGTCGCTGAACTTCTTGAAGACGGTTGTTTTGCCAGCGTTGTCCAGGCCGAGCATGAGCAATCGAAGCTCCCACTCTTTCTGCTTCATCTTTTTCAAGATGGTCAGAAGGTTCATGGTCCCCAGAGCCCCCTCCCAGCTGCCATTTCTTCCACCTTTTGACATTAATGTGGGAGAGACGGTGACAGCAGGGGCAAGGCCCTCACGACTTCCACAAGCGGACTTCTCCCACTGGCCTTACAACCTCACTACACTGGTATTTCAGTCACACCAAACTAGTCATGGCCTCCTGACCTGGCTCTGCACTTTCAGGCCCCTTACCTTTGCCAACTCTCCTCTCTGCCTGGACTTCTTTTCTCCTCCTTCATCCCTTAGTGAAAACTAGTCATTCTTAAAGCACAAGTCAAATGTCTCAGTTCTGGATGCCTTCCCCAAACGGCAGAATTAATTGTTCCTTTATTTGTTCCCATAAAATCCTATTCTTTGTTGCCAGCATCACACAATAGGTCTCAATGATTACGTATCTGATAGCTTCGAGATCTTATCCCCTCACCCCCTAAAGGACACTAACAGCACAGTCAACAGGACGGTAGGACACCTTTTCCATGTTAAGATATATCATCACGACTGTTGTGTGAGTATAACAAAAAGGAACATCAAAATGCACAGAGTGGAGAAGGTCCACGAACAGCACTGGATTCTACCTTCTTTCCTTCCCCAGGAATTTCTCAAACTAATGAAGGTGGCTCTGTTCAGACTTGGCTGGCCACAGATTTCCCTCAGATTTTTGTTTTCTTCCAGATCTGAGTGTATGGAAAAAATCTCGTAATTTCCTTATAGGCTGAGTTATAATTCCGTAGGCTGGTTAGCAGTGAGGAAACCTCAACTATAAGGAGCCTAACAATCCAGTTGTCCCATTTGTTACTCTAATGGCCTATCGGTGTTTGTTACCAAGGCACAATGTCATTTTAGGAACAACATCAAGACACCTCTCAGAGACTCTCTTATATCTTCCCTTCCCAGTATCAGGGTCAGGATCAGTAGTATCAAATTCTCAATAGCTTTTAAATTCACTCTGACTTCTAGCAGGTACTGATGTAATTTAAGTACACACTACTAACAAACTGCATGTGCTTTGTATCTGACCCTCTGAGCTGCCTCTAAAGTGAACTTGTTAAAAATGTAGAGCAGTGCACTCAGCAGGCACTGCCAGTGCCTACCAGTGTTCCCTCAGCTCCCACTCCAGTACATGCAGCAAGCACCCAGGCCCTCCGCCTGCAGACCCTCTACCTGCAGGAGCACACCTTCAGGGCTGGCCTCAAGAGCAGACCTCAGTCAGTGGCAGATGTGAGTTGGAGGAGACATACCCCAGCTTGTCAGCTCCTCAGAGGGGATGATTCTGAAGGCTGTTTCCTGGCATTCACCAGGGACTGAGCAACCCGTTCAAACACATCCCTTCACTGGCTCTCTTCTCTCCATATCCCAATCCCTATTCCCTCAATGCTTGCCAGGATTACTCCCTAATAACTACTTGTGCTTAGATCCTTATCATAGAATCTGTTTTGGGGGAAACCCAGTCTAGGAAAAGTACCAACAGTAAAACCACTTGACACTGATAAGGGAAGGCAGACCCACGGGGACACCTATATTCAGGTGCAGTAAACATACACAGTAAATAAAACATGGTCACAGCATATTCATGCGGAAGAACCTTTCCATGTCATAGTCATAATGAGCCTGAAAGGCTCAGGAAGCAAACTGAGCTGTCTTAAATCTCTGGGAGTTAGTGTGTTATATGTGTTCTAAAAACGGATTGAATTTCATTGGCTGTTTCCAACTTCCATGGTCTTAAATTTCCCTTTATTCTTCCCAGCACCATATTTCCCATAACCCCTGAAGAAATGTACCCCTGGGGAAGGGTATTTCGCAATCTTAATAAAGTCTTTCAATCCTTGGGAGACAATTCACCATATTTTCTTTCTCAAAAATATTAATTCTACTCCCTGAAAGAATCTTATGAAAATATTTGTATTCCTTGCCCGAGTTTCCCGGGAGGTGAAGTTGAAAAGCTAGCTAATAAAGAATAATTCTAGCCAGGAGGAGGAACGGGTTCATTTTGGGGCACACTGCATTAGAAGTGCCAGTGGGACACCAGGGGAAGACCACCACTGGGCAGTTGGCTATGTGGGTCTGCAGCCTGGGGGAGAGTTTGGTCTGGGGAGGTCTGGCCTGTGGGTGGCAGCTGGAGTCCCGGAGTGGACTAGATAACCTGGAGAAGGCAAGGAGCTAAAGGAGAAGAGGGTCAAGGAAACAACGACTAAGAGGCAGGCAAGAAAAGTCAGCCAAGCAGTGTGACAAGAAACATGAGAAGAGAAACAGGTAAGATTCACTTCATGGGGTCAGTGAACACTTTATTATGAGCCAGCATATTGTGTTTATTATTAGTATTCTGTCAACAGGAGTTATATCATGTCTGCCCTGGACAGGCAAAGGGGAAACAGAAGTACTAGGGCAGGATGCAGGGTGAGATCATAAATCAGTTGTCATAAATGACAATTTCACCTGAAAAGGAGGACATAAACAATCACAAAAGAGAAAATATAAATGGCTATTCTACTTACGAAAAGCATTCAATTTCATTAGTAACAAAAACAGTAAGAATTAAAATGAGATGCCATTCTCACATCCCAAATTGTCAAAGATTTAAGGATCCGACGATCCTTAGGGTGGGATAAAACAAAACTCTTAGACTGCCAATGGGAGCCCAACTTGTCTAGATATACAGTATTTTAAAAACTGAACAGATGTCTGTAAAAGGATATTCAAAGTTTATATTTAATGGTTTAAAATAAATCAGAAAACAACTTAGTTGTAAAAAAAATAGAAGGTTAAAATGATTTAAATATGTACCATAAGATAGAATATCCAACCATCAAAAATTTTTTTTTAACAAGAAACTTTTAACGATATGGGGAAATTTCATGCCATATTAAACAAAACAGAAAAATAACTGAACATAAAATTGTATACAGACTAAGCGCTCAACTATGTGAAGAAAGGAATGTACACCTGGGGGCAGGTGAAAAACCATCTTTGCTTTGAGATGTGCAGATATCAATACTGCAAGCATGAAAGAGAATGTACAGCAGCTAAAGAAAAGTGTCACTCCTAGGGGTTTGCCCCAGTGGCTTTCTCTGCAACTACCCTCTTAGCAAAATGCCTGGCAATTTCTAGAATAGACTTAACTGTACCTGATGTGGTTGTAAATGGCCAATAAACTAGTTACCATGACCTTGAATAATGAGACAGAGTCCAAGAAGGCAGCTGACCACCAGGGTGACTGTTTTTCCAATCCATAGCCACTCCATATAAGGGAGGTAGAGGGAATGAACTGAACTGCAACTGAGTCAGGGATACAGTTTGAAAATGAAGCAAGAAGGGAGAAATGTGGGGTGAGGAAAAAAGAAAGAACCCAGCTCTTTAAGATTAGTCACACTCGATGTTTAAAGTGGATTTTCAGTCCTATTTGCCTTCATTACTTGAAAGAGATGACCTAAGCTGTGAGTTAATGACAGGAAGTGTCCATTTCCTAACACAACTTGGCTGTGTGCATAGAATAATTTGGATCAAAATCAGGTACATTTCCAAGTTCATCTGAGCTTGCCAAGTAGCTTTAAGAGTTTCTCATAGGCTGTTCTGGGCTGGTAACGTAAGGTACAGATATGGGGGACCAACCCCATCTTTACAGGTTGCATGGGACCCTCGCCCTGTAACTAGTGGTTGCCCCCAGCGTGTGAGTACAAGATAGGGAAAAGATTACACAAACTTTATTTTGGTTATTAAATTAATCCAAAAGGGAATGCAGATAAAATCAATATTTAGTTCAGAAGAAGTCAGTTTATGCTAGGAAATCATGACGAAATTTCAAAGAGCAGAGAGGGTGTTTATGGGGGAAGGATCTTGGAACTTTTGAGCTTTGTTTGGTGGTAAGCAGGACTGCCATGGTTTGGCAGGGGAAGTAAAAGGGGATACAAAATAAAACTGTACACAGGTACTACTTACCTATATGAATAAGCATCATATAAAAGCACTAGAGGCCCGGTGCACAAAATTTGTGCACTCGGGGGTGGGGGGGTCCCTCAGCCCGGCCTGCACCCTTTCGCAGTCCAGGAGCCCTCGGGGGATGTCTGACTGATGGCTTAGACCTAAGCCCGCAGTCGGACATCCTTAGTGCTGCCACGGAGGCGGGAGAGGCTCCCGCCACCGCCGCTGCGCTGGCCAGCTGTGAGCTCAGCTTCTGGCCTAGTGGCGCTCCCCCATGGGAGCACACTGACAACCGGGGGCAGCTCCTGCATTGAGCATCTGCCCCCTGGTGATCAGTGCACATCATAGTGACTGGTCGTTCCACCATTTGGTCGATTTGCATATTAGCCTTTTATTATACAGGATAAGTACACTTTATAGTGACAATGAGGGAAACACCTCCATTCCATCCCAGTGCATATTCAATCAGCCAAGGTCAGTTCATCTCCTTCCTTTCAAACAGCAATTTAAAAGTGGATCATTAAAGTAACAAGCTGTCTACGGAAGGATCAAGGGCATTTCTTCGTGTAGATGGAATGACAAGAGGAGTGCCAATTGGTATTCCAAATCCACCTGCTGCAGGATTTGTGTAAAGCCTTTTTCACAGACTTTGGCATTTGATCAAAACAAAACTGTGGTTACTAATGTGAAATCCAGAATTTCCTATGGACCAATCCCATTGAACGGAGGACTGGAATCCCCTGTGGAGTAATCCCTCAGAGCACCAGAATTCACAGGAAGATGGACTCTGGCCACATCAGCACGGAGAAGAGTTCCTTTCCAAGTAGGGGAGTGTTCATTCTTCTTAAACCCCCGCCCTCACTCCCCCTGGCCGCCTTCACCTCCTCTCCCCAAGACAAACGATTTCTTCCACTTCTCAAAAGAACAAAAGCCAGTACATGAGAATTCCCGTAACATCCATTCCATGTACTTTAAGCTTGTCTATGGCAATCCCACCTTTCCTCTGCCGAGCTGCCCCAGCTCCTGTCCAAAGCTAACCCATGGGCACTGCCCCCGGGACTAAGCAGTTAGCTGCAGCCCCGCCCACCTGCCCCCCCAGCCCTCATTGTTTCTTGCCAATGACACCTTCCTACCTGGTCTCCTGGTCAATATGCCACTTGTGATGCCTTCTTAATGTTCAACTTTACTTCTCTGCTTAAAAGAATTTTCATGGCTTCCCAAATTATAAACGGGTCATACTTCCAAAACTCCTTAACAAATTGGGAGTTATACTTAAGCTCATACTCACTCCTCCATTTGCACAACATTTACTGGGCACATGATATGTGTCAGATACTATGCTGGGCAACCTACAATGTGCCTGAAGTAGAGGTCTCTTCAGAGACTGTTACAGAAATGGCCCTAGCCAGTTTGACTCAGTGGATAGAGAGTCGGCCTGTGGACCAAAAGGTCCAGGGTTCAATTCTGGTCAAGGGCACATACCTTGGTTGCAGGCTGTAGGCTCCTACCCAGCCCCGGCCCTGGTCGGGGCTCATGCAGGAGGCAACCAATTGATGTGTTTCTCTCACATTGATGTTTCTCTCTGTCTTTCCTTCTCTCTTCTCTCCCCCTAAAAAATCAATGGAAAAATATCCTCGGGTGAGGAGTAACAGAAATGTTATAGAACCAGCTCTACAGCCTAACCATCACCTATCCTTTAGCCATTCACCCGATACTCACCGAGCACCACACATTGTACTGGGCACCAAGGATGTAACAAAAGACTCAGAACAACCCTCAGGAAGTTTAGGGTCTCCCAAGGGGAGCAACTTTCTATAGAAAGAGAGCACTCCTGCTGGGAGCATCTCCCATACTCCTCTGTCAGGCAGGCCCAGGTCGAGCAGAACGTCTTTCCAGAAAAAAAGACAAGCCGTCAACATAAAAGTAACAAAAGTAGGAACAGAACTGCATTCCCTTAAGCTTTTAGTATATGCGATTACTTTGATTTGCCTTTTTTTTTTTAAATCTTGAAAAACCACTGTCTTGTTTCTATTCTATTTTTACTAGTTTCCTATCCAGAGACCACATATTTGACTCACTTTCCCCTCAGTAAAGGGGGAAGGCTGTTACACCCTCTCTTATTAAGTGCTTCCCCTCTCCAATTATCTTCTTCCAAGATGCTAGTGGGAATGAATTCTATACCCTAAAACTGGCATTTAAAAACCTCGATGTTATTAACAGTCAAACTATATGCAAGGAAAAGCCATATTTATTGAGATTCACTAGGTACTACTTCTGTATGCCCCATTCTATCATTTACTCTCACAGCAAACCTGTGAGACAGGTGAGAGCCAGAGAGGGTGTTAGTAACTTGTTCAGGATCATACACCTAATTATAAGGTATAGGGCTGGGATTCAAGCCCAGGAAGTTCTGATTACATTTTTTTAAAGTCTGCCCATTTAGAAGCTCCCTGATTTTCAAAGACTACTCCCAATTTTCACAGAGTAGGCAGGCAGAACAGAGTAGGTGTCGCCTTGTCACCTTGCCACTTTACCAGTGAGGGCACAGGTGCTTGGCAGAGCAGTTCCTTCCAAGATCCCCAGGATCAGGGAGCCAGACAGGGAGTACTTTGTTGTCTACTGAGTACCACACACATTGCCCTCTTTGCCTCGTTCAATCTTCCAAACCACTTTGGGAGGAAGCGGCGTCCACATGTAAAGAGGTGGGAGTTCCATCAGGTAGAGAAACCTGCTGTAGGTCACACAGCCAACTCGCACCACAGCTGGCATCCCAGCCCAGGTCTGAGTCCAGCAGAGGCGGGGCTACAGCCTGGGGCCACCTGACAGTGAGGCTCTCCCCCAACCGCAATACGAGAAACCTTCCACCAGTTGATAGCATGTGAGTGACTGTGTATAACAGCAGGTAAGGTCAGATTTCTCTGTAATTCAGACGCTGTAAATTCAGAATGGCCGTGCCTGTGTCTGTCTGACTTGGTCAAGTTTTATTGTACTTGTCTGGGATGAATTCACAGTCAAAATTTAAAAAGACTCCGAGGAGGCTGGTTTTATCTGGTTAAATCCTCAGAGATGGGGATTTCAAGGGTGACTATGATGCAGCTCCCGAAGGCACGGCAGCAAGGAATTGGCTGTTCCCCAGAGCTGGATAAACAGGCCAGCCTGGCAGCAATCCAGGGTGACAGCCACAATGGGGGACTAAATCATCATTGGGATACATCGGAAATATGGAGCCACTTAACTCAGGGTGAACATGCCACTCCTTACATAAGGGGCGAGATGGCAGACAGTGCCTCCGAGTAGAAATAAACACACCCCCTCACCAGGACACCCTCACCAGTAGAGACCTGTTTCTGTCTGAGACTGTTTTTGCTCGTAGAACTGACTGAGTAAAAAACAGGCCTCGCTACCAACCCCAAAGTCACCTGGCTGACGGGCACCTGAAATTCTGGATCTGAACCATGCATGACAGAGTGTTATTAGCCGAATTTTAGAGAGGTTTATGAGCACCTGGTTCAGAAAAACGTGTAATAAATCCTTATTTTCAACATATAGGAAAAGGTATATGAATTTTTAATTAATAGTTTTATTAATGGAAAATCAGTTTCTTCCACCGCCACTAAATAAATATGGAGCAGATTAAAGATTATCAGTAACGGTGCCAACAATTAGCCTTCTCAGGATACCCACCTGTCTCAGACCAGCCCTGGCTTTCCCATGATAAAGAACTGTGCTCAAATAATTTCATAACTCACAAGTGTTTACAGTTCCCATAAAACAAAAGAAAACATAAAGAGCCAAGTTTCCTAATCTAATGCAAGCAGTTGTTAGAACAATTTAGTAACATTTGAAAAGTCAACAGTTCAATTTATGACAAAACACAAATTTTTCCTCCTCCAGAATCTGTAAGCTTAAACAATCAACTTCCCACAAATGACACGGTGTCTGTGAAGGTGCTCTACAAATCCCCTGCACATGGCAGACTCTCCTTTGTAGGAGGGTATCAATTGGTCCCAAATCCATACCTCAAGCTGGCTCCCTTGGCCTGACCTACATCCTCAAGTTCATAAGGAGACCACTACAGGTTGAACAAGACTTGCTTTTCTTGAATGCGTGCTTAGCCCCCATTATTGTTACTAATATTTCCCAAAAGTGGCCTTTAAAAATTAAAATCCATAGAGTTAATCATAAATCACCTGTTAGTCAACTGTTTTCAACTTTTATTTAGGCAATTCCTCTACCTGAGTGGACACTCAGTCATAAAAGGGGTAATCTGAACTGGCCATCTCTACTTCGCCTTCCAGAGAGAAAAGATAACAAACAGTGAAATGGTCCACAGAGAAGCTCAAAAGGAAAGACAACTTAGCCAGCTAGGCCCATTATAAAGAGCCCTGAAACTGGTTTTTATGAATAGTAACAGAACAGATCATGTCAGAACTGAAGCATGGAAATTATAGCATTAAATTTAATACCACTTTGAAACTTTACAGGGTCCTTTACAACATTCGTGTATGATCATCAAGTGGTGTTTCAATCTAACCGTCTCCCCCCCCCCAAAAAAACAACAACAAAACCCCCCAAAAAAACAACACCTAGTGTTTACCATTCATGGCCCCAAAGTTTGAAACACTGCACCTCTTTCAAGTAAGTTGCTACCAACCTGGAAAGCATTTCCAAAGAATCACTGACAATAAGGGCATCTGATTTCATTTACTTACCTAGAGTATCTGCGGGAATGCCAGGAATTCGCAGTGAACAATTTCAGAAAAATGCCACCTGGAGAAACAAATCGAACAACATGTTGGGTTATAAAACAACACAAAGAAGACATTGTGCAATTTTATGGCTCATTAAAATATGTAATGTTTCAAATACTGGTTCCCAAGCAGTATATCCTTCAACTTGCATTAGAACACAGCCACCAGGAGCACTGACCACCAACACAGGGTCCAACCCACTGATGAGCCAGAAAAACTGAGAGGCAGTGGGGGAGGTGCAGCCCAAGAACATGCACTGAGGATGCCTTCCTTTCCCCTCACAAGGGCACCAGCTTGAAAATGCAACTTGTGTCCTGGAGGGCACTTTATAACCACCATCAGGCTCAAATAACCCAGAAGCAAATTAAGGAATGAAATATGATATTGTGAATGAGGAAATATCCTGGCAGTACTTTATATCCTTTTCAGTTACTCTGTTAACTTTTTTTATTTTTTTATTTATTGATTTCAAAGAGAGGGAGGGAGAGAGAGGGAAGGAGAAAGGGAGAGAGAGAGAGAGAGAGAGAGAGAGAGAGAGAGAGATTGATTGATTTTTGATTTCACTTATTTATGCATGCATTGGTTGATTCTTGTCTGTCCTGACCAGGGATGGAACTGCAACCTTGGCGTATCAGGATGACGCTCTAACCAACTGAGCTACCTGGCCAGAGCTCTTTAACTTTTTTAAAAGCAAAATTCACAAGCATGTCAAAACTGGAGAAATGAAAAATGATCATTAAAACTCTTAACACAGTAAACAGAGGAAGCAAGAAGTAAGAATTTATTGAATGATTAGTCTATTCAAAAATCAAGTATTCCTTTCGGTGTTCTCAGAGTCTTCATGTAACCTCAAAAATGGTAAGTCTATTAATACATTCACAAAACAGAGAATCCCAAAATGTCTGTTCAGAATTGCTTGGAAATATTCAACAGAAATGGAACAAGTTCCTAACATAAAATATCACAGTTAACCATTTGTTGGAAATCTGTGGTGCACCCAGGAATGTGTGGCATCAGACTGTAACCTTCCAGACAGGCAGTGCCACTGACAGAGGAGGAAGCTGATGTTGAAAGAAGCAGAGAACCTTTCCCCGTATCACACACAGATCCAGGGTCTCCACACAGCACTTCTTTCCCTGCCAGGTGGTCCCATGAAAGCACCCTTCACAATACAGTCTCTCATCGCCTCCCAAGCAGAAACCTGACAGTCCTTCATGAAAAACTATGGAAAAGAAATTGACCAGCAGATAAAAAATAACTTGTGCTTTTTACATGTTTCAAAGTAATTTCTTCATTTCAAAATGATTAGCCTAATCATGTTACTTAGGACTATAATGGAATATAGCATATGAGTAAAACTTTAGAAATAAAGGGTTTAGGGTTCAAGAAATATTAAAAAGACAATTAAGAATGAAGAGCTATTTTTAGCTCCATCCAAGATGGATCAAACAGAAAACATTCAACAGTCTCAATTCTATTGATAACCAGGAAAATAGGAAAAGGCCATGTGCCCATCTTCTATAATCAAACTTTCAAATATACCCATCATCAAACTTTGATAATGAAAGTCTACACTTCTAACCGGATAACTAGTTTAGCAGCAGCAGGAGCAGTGTTCATCCAAACTGGACCTGAGGTTAAAAAGCCAGCACTGGGCTCCAAGTCTCCTCTATCTACAGAAACTATTTTAGTTCAGTAACAGACTTGAAGATACTGGACAATTATCACTGGGTTTCACTTTATAAAAAAATAAATATAAAAAGAATTCTGAACTCATTAGTTCCTTTTTTAATAATAGCTTAGGGGAGACATGATTTTTTAAAAACATGTTTCTTAATAAGTTAATTACTAGTTAAATTCCAAGCATTTCCCACAATTTAACTTTACTCCTTTAGGGAAAGTCATGGGACATCATGATCAGTATTTTTATCTGGAAGTGGCTTCTGGGAAATAAGCCACTAGGATTATTATGAATGGGTCTGCTATAAATGGAGTTCTTGATCAACATTTCAGTACCACTAAACGTTACATGGCTCAAAAAATACTCCAACTCGAACAGTTCAAAATCAAAGATAACAATTTTAAACTCCAGGTTGTTACATACAACACAAGCCAAGGGCTAGCTAGACAGTTAAGGCAGATCTCAAGACCCTAATAGTAACAGAGAAGGCGGAGTCGAATGCTGGTCCCCACCTACCGCTGTCCAAACTCACACTGCTGGTTAAAAGCACTTGGGATTAAGTTTCGGTATCATGATTAAGCTTTTCTGACAACAAAGTCATATCTTGGGAAACCACCAAAGTGATAAAAAAAAAAAAAAGATAAAACCTGCCAATTCTGTGATTGGGTTTGGTCATTAAATAGGTTGTTATAATAATTTTTATTTTTAGAAAGATATTATTTCAAAAAAATATATAGTAGACTAAACATATACTAAGTCACAGAGACCTCAAAATTTCACAAAACAATAGCGATTGCATTAGGCATGAACTCTCAGGCACTGTTCTATGTACTTGATGGGAATGAACCCACTTACTTCCCCAAAAAACTAGCTAGTATTATCCCCAAATTAAAGATAAAGTAGCAGGCACAGAGACGTTTAAAGAACTTTCTAGAAGTTAGATGGCTACAAGTAAGTGAAGATTTGAATTCATATAATATACATGGTCACATTTAATCCTAAAAACTATATAATACAGGCAGGGCAGAAAAATGTTCCCCAGTTTAATTTGAGAAAAACTAATTCTGAGGAGTAAAGACTGATTTCCCTAAAGTCACACTGCTAGACAGCAACAGGGTCAAGAACAGAACCCAGGGCATCTAACAACAAGGCCAGTGCTGCTTTTTTGTTTGCTTGTTTTTATTTTAAATTCTGTAATCAATATGGAACTCAATGTAGAGAGTGGGTCCTGCCTTTCATCTCTGATGAGACACTTAAGGGTCCTCCCGTGGCCTGTGGCAACTATAAGAACATCAGTGTAGCGTGCACAAAGGCACTGTCATGCTGCCCTATCACCATTTTTCCATTTCTCTATGTGCAATTAATGTTCTTCCCTTACTGGTTGTTAAACACATGGGAGCTTATAAAAATTAGAAATATTTTTCTCTATCAATATTTTGTCTTCATTTTTACAGCTCAGTAGTCTACTTGGCCATTTAAATTATTCATAGCCCAATAAATGGAGGCATTGTTTACTCTTGCAAGTACTGTATTCTAAATAAAATTAAAATCACCGTTATTTTTGAGTTAAAAATGTTTCCTTCCCATTCATCTCCATTTGAGTCTTGTGCCCTTCTGGTCCACTTCCGGAGATCAGGAGGAGAAACAATAGCTGCCTTTAAAGCCTAAACACCCACGTGATAGGCACCAGCTCTTACTGAATAGAATTGCCAAAAACAGGAAGTAGAGTTAGTTATAAGACCCCTTTCTCAATGATAATGTTTTATGACTTGAAATACAGTGATTTGAATTGTTTCATATTACTCCATGAAACTAGAACCAAGAAGTGTAAATTATCTTGGAAGTTAGTTATAAGGATAAATTTCAACTTAAGAATGTCCTATTAAACAGAGTCACCCCTCAGTGGTCCAGGTTGCCACTAGGGTGGGTTAAGAGGAAGCTGCCCATGATCACAGAAGCTGTAGAAGGGGAAAGTCTTGATAACTGTCCTCCAACATAGCGTCCTTTCAGGCCCCCTGAAATAGTTAGTTCACTACGCCATCTTTGGCAAGCATGGGAATGCCCATGGCCGAGCCACACATGACGTTTTCCAACTCAGATTCTCATTTGACCCACACTCTGAGTAGATGGGTAGCTGGAGTGGGGGTGAGGGCAGACACATCGTTTATTACTTCCATTTTACAGACTGGGAATTTGAACAACTTAAGGGGAATCACACAATTAGTAAATGTTATAATCTGGGCTCCAACCTAGGACTTCTGATTCCCAAGTCCAGGCTATTGCCAGCGAAATGATGTTGCAACAACCAAGACATGATGGTTTCCAACCATCAAACTTATTCATCAAAAACAGGGGCATGAATGAGCCCCTAGAACTTGAAGCATGGAAATGAATACCAAAGGAGATAAGCTAAAAGCAAGATACTGTAAGAGGCCTACTCCTCTCACAAACCACCCTTCTACCTCACTAAGAAGCACCCTATACGTTCAGTAGACACTCTCTCTAATGCTCCGCTTACGTGTGTCAACTAAACGAATAACTGTCCAAATCCTGCCTTACGGTGTATGGTCTGTTGATACAATAAATGCTTCAGGAAATTGGTTCCCACTTTGAGGGGAATTGGTGACAGCATAATAAGCACAAAGAGCAGTGTCCCATTTCCGCAGCTAAAGTAGAAATTTCTCAAAGACCAGGATGGTAGGGTTTTTGTTTTGTTTTGTTTTTTGAAAGTTAATGAAATGCATTGACTCCATTCTGACAACAGGTCCAGGATAACCTCACATTTGAGTCTGACAACCAGAGTTTAACAGAAATGGGTCAGCCATTGAAGGACTGCTGAACCCTGCAAGATTTTCAAGGAAAGACATGAGAGTGTCAAATTTCCCGAAACTGTCTACCACGTAGAGAGTGGCAGGCTGCCAACGGCTGGGCTGTGTTAACTAACCCCTGTGAAATGCCGGGAACCTGAACCTCCGCAATGCCTGCCCTGCCACTCAGCCAGAGCCGATGACTGACATTCCAGTTTCCAGAGGCCTCACAGACTCTGAGCCAAACGCGGTTCATCACAGAAACTTCCTTTTACTCTTAAGGAAGGAGAAACTACTTGATTCAAAAATCGCATCGACATGAAGCTGTTAAAGGGTCATTTTTAAATATCCGGCTACAACAGAATAGCCTACCAATGTGGCAGCAACTAGTCAGACTCATTAAACTGCATTTTTCAACTCATCAGGTTCGTGTATCCAAACACTGCTATTGTTACACACACGGAGCCAGCACCACACTTATTCACATAACCGTTAACCTTTCCCTGTAAAGCTACTGGGCCCGAAACTCCTTGAGACCATAACCAACTCTAGCCGACTCGTCTCTGTATCTGCTGCACTGGGCACAGTGCCCGGCGTGGAGTGGACATTGCATAATTGTTCACTAAATAAACAATTGGGTGCCTGCATCAGGACGGCCAAAGGCAGAATATGAGGAAGAGAGGAACGCTGCATTATTAAGATGGAGAAAATCACCAAGCAAAGGTGACAGCAAGGGTTCCAGAATGAGGAGAAAGCATACGAGACAAATGACGGCTCGGCAGGCACGGGAGAAGCCGGGTGATGTCCACCCAGGGGACTCCTCAGTGGGTGTTTTCAAAATGCCAGTGTCTGGAGCACCCTCCGAGAACTCCTTCCATCCTGAAATATCCTTAAAATATGGACGGTGGAGGAGGGTGAGGGGCAAGTGTGCATAATTAAAGAGCACTCCAGGTAATTCTGAGAAACTGTCCTCCAGATGAAAACTGCTCTTAATTCCCTGGCTTTTTTGCAAGCCAGGAGCTGCTGTGCATGTGGTCGTGCACCAGCAATGCGTAAGTCTCACAATACCCCGCCCCTTGTTTGAGAGCAGGTCACTGAAGACGGGCACGTGCAGGTCGGTGCAGGCGGACAGGTGAGAGCAGCGAGGCAAGCAGGCAGCCGAGAATAACTTGGACGGGAAGCACTGACAAGCCTTTCCTCTGTTTGACATTTCTTAGCAGTCGGCATTCAAATTCTGGGCATAAATTTTAAGTAGTAACAGACAATGTTTCTGAAAAACAGATGCCAAGATTACAACTAGAAGGAAAGAAAGTACCATTAAGATTTCCAAACAGGGTAATATGGACACAGGCAGGCTGAAGCACACAGGGTGGGGCACAAGTAGGTTTACAGTTGTGAGCATGCAAAACACAGTTTATTTCTTGCATTATCATTCATTAGCTGTTGTATTATTTTCCATGGGAACAACTGTAAACCTACTTGTGCCCCACCCTGTATACAGAGCAGTAGAGGCCCTGCTCCCGGACTGGCGTCAATGATAAACCCCCTGCAGCCCAGGAGTGAGCCTGCTTGACCTTCATAGCGTCACCTTCACACAGCTGAAGCTTGTTAAAGGCACAGAGCGGTCACACCATCAAGACAGGCCAACGCACGATTTTGGAAACACTTTTCCTTTAAAGGATCTAAGGAAAGAAACCAGAGAAAGGGAGTCTGCCTCCAAGCAAGGCCAGCTCTAGTGGAGAAATGGAGTGTTTGCTTTCAGAGGTCTGGCTCCCCTATCTAAAATATTTACTGTTTTTGTGCGCTGGTCAGTTTGGCTCAGTGGATAGAGCATCAGCCTTCGAACTGAAGAGTCCTGTTCAAGGGCATGTACCTCCGTTTCAGGCTCAATCCCCAGCCCTGGTCGGGACGTGTACAGAAGGCAACCAATCGATGTGTCTCTCTCGCATTGATGTTTCTCTCTCTATCTCTCCCCCTCCCTTCCACTCTCTCTAGAAATCAACGGAAAAATATCCTCAAGTGAGGTTTAACAAAATTAAAAATAAAAAATTTACCATTTTCACTTATCTGTCCATTATTTGATCCACCCAGGTCAAAAAAATACCTATTGGGCACCTGAGTCCCTGCCAGGCACCAGAGACCCAAACACACAAGGTCTGATTTGCTGCTGCCAAGGGAAGGTCCTCTCTAGCCAAGCAGGCTGCTCCCCATCCTGCCCGCCCGGGGCCCTGGCGCCTCTCCCTCCCCCACCTCTACTGAGGAAGGCCTGGTAGCCACCACTCAGGCCACAACAGGCAGGGTCACCGCTATCTCCTCAGGGCGATTTGTATCTTAAGTGTCAGTCTACGTCATCAAGGCTTTGAGCTTTCCTAAAACTTTAATGCTAGTGACGCAATGTTACATGTTGGTGACGCAGGGCCGGAGGACAGCTTCAATTACCACAGGACGCCCAGAGGCCTGTGTCCTGTAAGCCTGAGTGAGGACAGCCTCTGAATGAATGTCAGAGGAGCAAAACCACTGCCAACACGAGCTGCACGAGAGCAGGGTGGCATTTACTACTTTCAGGGAAAGACATTTCAAAAGAAATTTGTAAAAAATCTGTATTGTAACAAAACAAAGGTACACGAACCTTTAATAAAATATCTTCATAAAGCTTATGATAGTGTAAGTGTTGCTCAGTAACGTACAATATATTTATCAATAAAAATAAATCCTAAAAACGCCGTGGCGGTGGAGCCCTGTAGTGACCCTACTCAGTACAACCGCTACCCCACAAGGAGAACAAAAGCACAGCATTACCCTCTAAGCAGGGAGATAAAGAGGGGGTACGTACTTCTGAAATGTCCTAGAACAACTCTGCTTACCTTAGCAGAGGAATATACTCACCACAAATAAACAGAGTGAATTAGGATTAAAGAATAAACACTATTATACATAACGGAAATCTTATCACCGAATCACTGTATTTATAAAGTCTTCCAAGTAAACACTAAAACTGAAATAATGCCAACACTGCATGTGGAGAAAACCAGAGCTTTCTGGGGAGGAGGCTCCCCGCCGCACATTCAGCCCATTCCTAATGAGCGCCCAGACCACGGCTGACCCCCAGAGCCCAAGCTCCTCCCTTTAGGAGAGCCACCGCATGTCCTTCCTCGGTCTAGGTCAAGTACCCGCCTCCCCATCCTCACTCTGGGTCAGAAGCAAAGACTGAGACCTGCCTTCCCTCCCTCAAGCTTTCAGACATCACAGTCAGGGCCCTTCTCAGAGGCACCACACGGCAATATTCTTTTTCAAAACATAAATGACTGATCTTCTAGCCAGGATGGCAGAGGCTCCTGTAACAGCCCTCAGAAGCAGAACCTCGCTGTGACTGTCCTAATAAACAGAAAAGAAAGACACAGGATAAGGAGGATCTGGATGAATGCCCTCGGGGAGGCACCTGGGAAGGAGAGAGAGAGAGAGGAAACCTGAGGTTCTTTCTCTAATCTCTCCTTCCCTGAGGACAGCACTCAAATCAGGTTAAGTTGTCCTGTTAGAACACACCTGTCCCCAGCTCACTTGTCCTGGGTTTTGTTGACCACTCCCCATCACAGGCCATGGTTGGGTGCTCCCCCCTCGTGTGGCTTTCACCCCAAATCTAAAGCTCAGTGTTGAGGCCCCAGGGCTTCTGCCCATCCTGTCCCCATTTGCCTCTATAGCCTCCCCACTCCACACATGAAACTCTGCTCAAGACCCAACTCAAGTGCCATCTTCCGGGAAGCCTTCTGGAAACTGACTCTTGCCTTTGCCCTCCTCCCACCCTTCCCTTCTCTGAGCTCAGGCAGAGCTCTGGGCATGGCCTCTGTCACACCCAGCCCCATCCATCTGCTGGCTAATGTTTACAAAGTGCAGCTCGAGCATCATTACAAAAATGGCCATGACTCAGTCCTTGACTAAGAAGGGCTAGGCAGGCCCTCCTCAAATCACAGATATTCATATGGCTTGTCCCCTCACTTCATTCAAGTCTCCATTCAAATGCCACCTCCTTCCCTGACTGCCTTAGCTAAAACAAAACAAAACATAAAACAAACAAACAAACAACAAAAAAACCACAGTGCACATCCTCAGGTCTCCAGCTCCATCCGCTATCCTTACCCTGGTTTATTTTCTCCATAGCTCTCACTACTGCCTGATAGCCATCCCCACAGATAGATGGACAGGAAGCTGTAGACATATCTAGATACAGATTTTTAAGTTAGTTGTTTGTCCACTAAAATGTAAGCACCATTAAGGCAAGGCCTTTAATATGTTTTAGTCTATGTGCTGTACTGCCCCTAATATCTGGAATAGTGCCTTGGACAGAGTGAGTTCCCAGTAAGTATCAGTTGACAAATACATGTGTGGGCAGATGATAATGTCCCAACCAAGACAGGAAACTGGGTGCAGGGGGGAGGAGTAGGTGAGGGAGATCGGGTGAGGGTAGAAAGACAAATTTTCTCATTGAGACTTTTTAAGTTTGAAGTACCTTGTTGGGCAATCAGGTCAGGGGGATTCCAGTGGGCAACTGGTCAGGAACCAAGGAAAGGAGTTTAGAGCAGGTGATATAATTTGGGAAATGATCAGCATATAGGAGGTGACTGAAGCCACAGGTAAAGGTGAGATTACCCCTGAAAAGCATGTCATATAAAGAAGGGAAGAGCTTGCTATTGTCTAATAAAGACGTAATAGTACTGCCTTGAAGGGATGTGTATTAAAAGAGCCAGTGCATTGAAATATCTGATCTCTCTATCTCTTCAAGGCTTAGCCAAACTACATTAGACAGCAAGAGCCTGATAAATACTTACTGTATATATGAACATCTTTTAATGCTTAGAAAGATCATTTTTAGTGCCACCTTATTGTCACAGCATTTGGGCACAGCATGGATTCAAGAATGCACGTTCACCAAGGCTGTGTTTTCCTTTTGCAGGACTCTGAGTTACTCTAGTCCGGTGGTTCTCAACCTTCTGGCCCTTTAAATACAGTTCCTCATGTTGTGACCCAACCATAAAATTATTTTCGTTGCTATTTCATAACTGTAATGTTGCTACTGTTATGAATCGTAATGTAAATATCTGATATGTTTGCCTAAGACCATTCTGTGAAAGAGTCTTTCGACCGCCAAAGGGGTCGCAACCCACAGGTTGAAAACCGCTGCTCTAGTCTGATCAAAGATTACGAGACACTCTGGCATTACCTACAGCATGAAATAATTCTGTCTTACTTTTTATTATCTAGTAGGGGGAAGAAACAAACAGGAACACAATTACTCATTCCCACAATGTCCATGAACATGAGTGTTTACCGTGGCGCAAGCACTGTAGTCACAGCTTTAAAACTTAAATCCACAAGGAGAAAGTCTTCCTGGCACAGACTAAAAAGCAGTGACAAATATGGCAACTGAGCTCAACTCAAAGGCTGAGTTAAATGTAATGGTCCAATTTCAAGATAGAAAAAAAGCCACTGGTTGACTGAGGCGGTTTGCTTTTAAGTTTGTGACTAACTGTAGCTTAACTAAAAATAACCACCCAAGCCAATGATGGAGAAACCGACGTCACTCTGAGGGCCCTGTTAGGCGCTAGTCCAGGAGGTGAAGGTTCAGCACCACCCAACCCCTGAAGCAACGGGGTTGGGCGCCCATGTAGGTGCTGCAGCAGAGGGTCTGCAGTGAGGGCCCCAGAGGAAGTGAGCACAGTTCTTCCCCAACTACAACTAGCGCGTCCCTGCTTTTATCTTTCATTTTTCTGTATGAGAATTCCACTTAAAGTTTGTTTGAAGAAAACACTCACTGTTAAAACCCTTTGGTAGCTACTGACCTAGAGCAAATTAATTCTGGGGATAAAGACAAACAAAAGTTTAAAATTTTTAATTTTTATACCCATCTTCACAACCGAATCAAAAGTATCTTGATGGTGATTACCACAAGGGTTGGTTGGTGCTGAGATTAAGAGGGATGTAAATTGTATAATTCTGTAATGTTTGAATTTTGTATTAACAAAAACTAATATTTTTCTCATCAAACAAATGTCAGAGATACTTTACTTCAGACAACTCGTCTTTCCTATTTTTCATAGAAAACAGATTTTAGCTACATCTAGTTGCTTCCTGAGCAACAGTGAAATTCTAATGAGGCTCCAGACATGACTGCATTTATGCTAAGGAACAAGAGGAAAATGTTCCATCTGTAGTCAATAGTAAAAACCTATTCATAGAGAACAATTATTTAGGGGAATTGTATACATTGGAAACATTTTTTTTCCCAAACAACTTTCAAAAGATGCCTATACACTATTCTGTTTCAGATGAAAATCAAGTGTTTCATGTTTTAATCACACAATTGTTTCAATGAAGCAGCAAGAACACCTGCAGAGAGCCATGGACTTGAAGGAGTTAAAACAGAAGTGGGTTTCTCATGCCAGCCCTCCTCCCACTCCCCAGTGAGGAGGAGGGTACATTCACGCCAAGCACTATGGAGTGCTAGTTCAATCACCTCTGCTCTAACCTGGCCTTGCGAGTTTTGTCTTCAGTCTGAGAGACCCACGAACAGCAGACACGGAGACTGGCTCACAGGGAGTTTTTCAGGTTTTCCTTGTAAAGATGGAGGCCGGTACCTTCCATCCCCCAGGCGGGGAGGCCAAGCCCTGCACTGCTGGGTCCCAGGAGGAAAAGCCGGGCTCCCAGGCCCTCCCACGCTCTCCCACTCCTGTGACCCCCGGCACACATGTGAGAGGCAGTTGGTCGGGGTTAAAAGTACAGTCTGGCCACAGAGCCCCACCCGGCTAACTGACCCGCAGAGGACTGAACCCTGCCCTGGGCCTCACCACCCCCATCCTCTAAGCAAATGAGCTAACTGACTCCAGATTCCTGAGCTAGGCCTCAGATACATTTCCAAACTCACACACACAGAAAAGGTGATAGGACATAATTTCTCTAGGGAGAGAAAACTTTTCCTCTTTAATAGCGCACCACTCACCAACAAATTTTACTACAACCCATTATGAAAACAGCTCACAACTGGTTTAAATCCCTTTCTCCACAAGACCCTGGGCCTCACCACCCCCATCCTCTAAGCAAATGCGCTGACTGACTCCAGATTCCTGAGCTAGGCCTCAGATGCATTTCCAAACTCACACACACAGAAAAGGTGATAGGGCATAATTTCTCTAGGGAGAGAAAACTTTTCTTCTTTAATAGCGCACCACTTACCAAAAAAATTTTACTACAATCCATGATGAACAACAGCTCACAACTGGTTTAAATCCCTTTCTCCACAAGATTCTTCTGTAAAGCGGGTGACAGGTCCCTCATTGATATCTCCGGAAGACGTTTTCCTGAGACCATTCTGCTGAGGAATCAGTTTTGGTTCCCGAGCTTTCCCTGGTGTGAACTGAAGACCCTTCACGCTAGAACAGGACAATTCTTCCTTGTGCCAGGCCTTCTGCTTTCACTGCCCCAACGCTCCCTCAGTGTAACCCAGAGCTGCTGACTGCCGCGCAGGAAGGGCCTCGGAGATGGTCCCTGCAAAGCCATCATTTCATCAAAGAGGGAACTCGAGTCCAGAAAAGAGAAGTGACAAGAAAGTCTTGGTGGCAAAGTCAAGGATGGCAAACGAGGCACTCCCTCCTAATCCTGTGTTCAGGCCAGGGGATTAGAATCAGGTTCCCCCAGGCCCGCCTCCAGCCCCCACCAATCAGATGTGCCTCAGGCACCCAGGAACCCTGGGCAGAAGGGGCTGAGGGCCCGGGACAGCTAGTTTACCTTCTTCGTATATTAGGGTTAAACACAAGATTTCATTTGAAAGAAAGGGTTTCACAGTAAATAAACATCTTGAAAACCACCACATGGCAGAACTAACTTCAAATAAAAGGAAAGTTAAAAAAAGAGAAAGAACTAAAAACATAGGGTCTTATTTTAATGAATATGTCCTTTCATAAATGGAACAAGGAAAGAAAACAGCACCACTAAAACCTGTTATAGCTTAAGAGTTCTCCCCTTTATTTTTGCCGGCCCAGGGAAGGCACGCAAACAAACAAAGACTAAGAGGAGAAAAACAAAGGGAAGATAACATATTTTAGCTTCTAGGTCCCTGGGAAAGTCTTAAATCCATATTGCATTAGCTGAAAAGGACACTAACCTCCTATTTTAAATTCCTAAGATAAATCTTTACTAAATAAAAAGGAAGAAGAGTTTTCATAAATTACCTGTGGGGGGGGAAAAAAAAAAAAAAGCAAGGCTCCCAATTTTATCTTCTGCTTTCCCATCTGCTGAACATCTTTAATGGCTTTCAATTTCTCCCATTCCTAAAAAAAAAACAAAAGTCCTTACAGGTGCTCACAAGCCCCTGAACGGTGTCTCTTTAAGGTCAGTGAAAGGGAGGAAACTGTCTGTCACTATGTGGTAGGAGAGAGCTGGCTGCCATTTGCAGAAGAAGTAGACAGCCCTGGGGACACTGGGAATTCAACAAGTCACCAAGAACTATGTTCACTGTGGTTTGACATTCCACAAGGAACCATTTCTTTGACTTTTTAATGTTTGTCATTCTAGACTCATACTGGAGCCAGATGATTTAAAAATCTTGCTTCAGACAATCTTCTTAACTTTTTTAAGGTAATAGCTTCCAATAACATTGAACCAAACAACCTCTTTGCACTTTAGAGACCATTTAAATCCAGCAAACTTGATCAGTCAGTAATGCAGTCATTCTTTACAGGAAGTGCCCTCCCATTAAGTACAGTTCTTTGGGGAGTTTGTTAATAGGCTCAGTCAAGTCAGCTCAGTCTAAGCCAAGTGTCCTCTCAGTACTATCCTCTGAGAAGATCGAATGTCACCTTCTAAACCAACAACCCTTCTGACTTCCTTTCCCTCCCGTTCACTCCCACTCACTCCTAACTTTCCACAAGCAGCATTAGCATACAATGCAAATGAGAGACACAGCCATTTCTAGGCATGGAGTACGCAACACGTTTTTAAGAAGTCAAAAGATAATGCCACAAAGTACTGATTTTCCTTATGCTCTAAGGGCACATGAATATTAATATGAGTTGTTTTATAAACTTGGAATGCTCCGAGAGGCCATCCTGGTTAGCCTCCAAGCCGACTTACTTAAGTGACCTAATTCTTATGTTCCACTTTTGAAGATCTCCGGGACAGAAATTCCACAATTGCCACCAGTAGCCTGACTTGTGGTTTCATTTCCTTCAGAGTCAAAGGGGACTGCTTCTCTCAACTTTTTTTAAGAAGTTAAACAAGAGCTTACCTCTTTTTAAAGATGTCATTTGAACCCTGAAACTGGTAACTAAACAACACAAAAGTGAACAACCAAGAACAAGGCTACAGGCTGACCCACAGACTGGGAAACGGGCCTGGCTTACTGAGGATGGTCATGCTGCTCTCTCCGCCCGGATGCGTCTGCACACACCCTGGGTGTCCGCATTAACGACCAAAGTCCACAAGGTTAAGAAACGACTCTCCAGCTCCTGGAAGGAAAGCAGCTCATGTGCAATGAAGAAGTATTTCCTGCTCACTGGGGAAACTCTTTCCCAGGCCTTCCACACCTTCCAAATGAGGAAAAGAAAATGTGGGGGTTTGGTATCCTTTTCCATTTCTGTTTTTCTAAGGGTCTCCTAAGCAATAACATGCTCAGATTTCCTTCATTGGTCTAAAGCAGCGGTTCTCAACCTGTGGGTCGTGACCCCTTTGGCGGTCGAACGACCCTTTCACAGGGGTCGCCTAAGACCATCCTGCATATCAGATATTTACATTACGATTCATAACAGTAGCAACATTACAGTTATGAAGTAGCAACAAAAATAATTTTATGGTTGGGTCACAACATGAAGAACTGTATTTAAAGGGCCAGAAGGTTGAGAACCACTGGTCTAAAGGAATGTTCCACTGAACTACGCCCTTGAAACAAGTCTTCTGGAGATTCTGCCCTTGGCCTCCTGGAATTCTTCAATGAAATTCAGAGATATTTACCTGACCCCAAATGTTATCCTAATGAAAACTCTGTTTTTAATTCCTTGAACTCTTCCCTTTCTCTTTTCTTGCCATGCCCTCTGGGAAAGAAAGACAAGTACAGATGTTGGCCTGACCTCAACTGGCAAACACCAAGAAATCCAGTTCTAATAGTTTCTCAAGAACTTGGACAGCAGCACAAAGATATTCATTATGCTCCCTTCTCGGGCATGGTCCTTTGCACTTCACCTCTTTGGAGGATCATTGTAAAGACAGGAAATGCCAGCACATTATCTTTGTGACAAAAAAACAAAATGTCAATCACAGGAAGAATAGGGAATATTATGGATTTTGCAAAAGCAAAGAAGAGAGCAGGAAAAACAATCACCTAAGGAGCAGAGAGGGGGAGGCGAGAGACCACTTTTTGACAAAGGATCCGAATGAGGCTGAGTCCAGGCTCTGTCCGGCAGGGAGCACATGGGGAGTTTTGGAATTGGGCACCCACAATCTGGGTTTAGTTGATAATTTCCCCCCGCGCCCCCCCACTTTATTTTTTACAAGAAGGAAGGTTCCTGGTATGGAGTTCCATTTCAAGTAGTCACATGTACCTCTGTTCAGCTTGGGCTATTACACATACACACACAGCTGGGTTGTATGTATTTCAGGGGTTTCTTCCTCCATCTGGGAACATCCCAGAAACATTCCAGCCATGCACAGGTCCAGGGAGACAGAATCCTCAGAAACTAAAATCTCAGTTAGCAATGATTGTCCTCCTCATCATCATCATGAATTGACTGAGCCCTTTCAAGGTGCCAGGCACTGTGCTGTTAACTCTGTTTTACAGATGGGGACCCTGGAGGGTGGGATGGGATGGAGAAATACCTTGCCCAAGGTCAGACAGCTAACAGTAGCACAGATCCTCTGTGTACCACCTCCCAGTGGTCTAAAAGGCTGTGGGATCTCAGAGCTCAAAGCGGAGGGAATTATAAGCCATTTTTATACAGCACTTTCATCTCCTTAAAGGGCTTGAGGAGGAAGAACAGCACCAACTACAGAGAACAAATTCCTCGCTTTAAGTACCAGCTTCACCATTTGTGGTTTGGGGGTGGAATGACTCTAGGACAGCCAATTGCTGTCCATTTACTCTCCTGTCCCAGAGGCCAGTTACTCAAACCTCTAAGACTTTATTCCTCATCTCTAACCGGGATCATCATCACGCTACCCCACGGGCAGCTGTGGGATTAAGTGGGATGATTCTGTGATGATAAAGCAGGACGCAAACACCGACTGTCCTTTCATCTCGTCCCATTTGATTTTCACGTTGTCTCACTGGCTCTGGAGCGCCATCCCAGCTGGCTTTCCAGAAGCTCTGGGGATACAGGAACAGTAGTGTCCTCACGCCACAGATGCCAGAAGGGAAGCCCAGCACACAGAGCCATCACACAGTGGTGATGCCACAGGCCCCTCGTGCTCCGCTCCCTCCTCCACCCTCTGTCCCAGTCACCACAAAACCACAGCACGCTCTGACCACTGAGCCTGTGAAGAGGACTCCCACTCATGTTTGTGTCCCAGTGGCGATCCCACGCAAGGCTGGCGCTCAGCCCGCTGCTGTCCCCCATGTCGGGGGTATGCACATTAAAAACCAGCAGCAAGAACTTTCAGATTTTATAGAAAAGTTAAGTTTATTCTAAAAGTCTGTCCCGCCCTAACCGGTTTGGCTCAGTGGATAGAGCGGCGGCCTGCAGACTGAAGGGTCCCAGGTTCGATTCCGGTCAAGGGCATGTACCTTGGTTGCGGGCACATCCCCAGAGGGGAGTGTGCAGGAGGCAGCTGATCGGTGTTACTCTCTCATCGATGTTTCTAACTCTCTATCCCTCTCCCTTCCTCTCTGTACAAAATCAATAAAGTATATTTTAAAAGAAAAAAAAAAAGTCTGTCCCATGACCCAATTTGGGGTCCTCTGCTTATTAACATAGGATAAGCTGTGTTTTCTAGCAATTATTATTTGAAAAGCAGCAGAAAAGGGCATTTCAATTTAACAAGAACTAGAATATTCTATATATAATAGAATGTTCTTTCTAATTGTTTTTGTTGCCTAATGAGTGCTTACTGGGTTTTCAAATTTCAGTAAGTTTATTTCTTCATTGGAGGTAGAGAGAAACCTTATAGCTGTTACTTCAAAAGAACTATCAGATTATTATAATTACTCTTTCCTTTCAATCTTGACCTTCAGTATTAGTAATCAAATAAAGGTAATGCTTACAGTCACTAAAGTCCTTACCATATGAATTGTGAAAAACAGATATTAAGCAAGGCAATCCCGAATACCTTGAATTTTGCTAACAATATTAAAATGTCTGCTGCACAGCCAATTAAAGTTGGCTATAGAGACTCATTTTCCACAGTCTGCTGCAATGGTTGATGCTTGTTGGCCAAAGAAGCCAATCGGTGCCTTCTTAGTAACTAGGACAAACGATGACAATGTTAGACACTGCAAGCTAACTATTATGAAAGAATTTCACCACTTTTAAGGGCTTGTGAGCCAAGAGTAAATGATACAACAGGAAAAGACCCCCAGAACACGCTGACATCTTCACCCTCTGCTTTTGTCTCTACGTCCCACACCTCCCAGACACAGGGACCCGGGCCTGAATCCTAAATACTCCACGTCCACATGTAAGCTATTATGAGTAACTGTGCTTGAAATTTAATTACACATCTGCTCTTCTGCAGCCTTTGGACATCTTATGAATTTCTCTGACAACTGTTTGCAAAGGCCATAATCACAGGCATCTGTAACTGGATCCCAGCTACAGGGCAAAACACCACATAATTCCAAGAGGCTTTGGGTCCAACCTTATTTGGTTTCTTGTCTCTCTCGCTTTCTTTAAAACATTGCTGAGCCTTCAGATTGCAGAGAGAGCTGGCTAGCCCTGGAAGACGATGGCTGGGTCCTCTGTATCATCCTCCCCCCACCCCCGCACAGGCCGGGTGAATCCTTATCATCTCCCTTCTGGCTGTGGCCTCCCTGGTACCTTCAACAAAAGGCCGCCTGGCTGTGGCTGGGGCAGTTTGGACTCTTGGCAAGTGAGGGCCTCTGTGCCAGTTCCCCCTGGTGGTTTCTAAAGCCTAGAAGGAGGCATAGGGATGCACCCTGGCTCCAAGTGCATCAGAAAGGAGATGCGCCAGGATTTCAACTCTTCCACTCGGGTCGCTCAGAAGCCGTGGCTCCGGGGCTGCAGCTGCCCTTTCTAATTATGGCTGGCCACTGGCACGACGTGACCTTGAACAACACAACTAACCTCCCTTGAACAACACAACTAACCTCCCTGTGTCTGTTCCATATTTTAAAAAATTGACAGCATCCACTTCTTAAAGGATTTTTGTACTGTTCTATCTTTCATTCTATAAACACTCACAAGGACCAAGGGGGAAAAGTTCTTGCACCTTCAGCCACACACTGATCCAGTAACCCTGGCACATCAGCCTCCCTCTGGGAATCTCAGTTTTCTCATCCAACATCTAGCCATCTCTTCTTTTCTTTATGAGGAACAAAAGCAACAAGGAGCACAGAAGTCCTCAAAGATGAAGCATTGTCAAAATCTAGATATTATCATTACTGCCATCCTCATTATCCTCTTCAAAAGCTCCATGCTGAGAGTTAAAAGTTCTGGAACCAGACAGGTGTTTAACTCCAGTTATTTAACTGCTCTGGCCTCAATTTACTCATCTGTAAAGTGGGGATGAAATAACAGCACCTAATTCAGAATTATTGTGAGAAAGCACTTAGAGCATTAATCACTCTCATTATCCTATAATTAACCTTGCTTTTTCTTATTTCATTGGAGACCTTTTAAAATAAATCACCTTATCCAAGGCACTCAACTTTAATGTGCTAAAGAGGAGGGACTAACATTGTTGTTTATCCTATCTCATGCTGCCAACCAACATGTGTGTGTGGCATAATTTATTGTCCCCTCTTTATGTGAAGTTCAGAAAGGTCAAGTGGCTGTTAGGTGGCAGCCAGAATTCAGAGTCAGGCCTGAATGACCCAGACTATGCTTTCCATTGCATTGTTTCCATTTAGATATGAATCAGCAGAAAAATGAAGGTTGCCCTAAAAAAATTAGAAAGTCATCTACTTTACATACACAGTGTGGTTCAAAGTCTACTGCAAAAAACAGCTTTAGATTGGGACTTAATCAGTCAAGACTCGGCTTGAATGGCACCTACTCTCGACTTCTCTTCCCCACCTCTCCTTACCCTGCACCCCCATGAGCAAGTTAAAGGGGCCCAGCATTAAACCTGCCCCTGCAAGGTGTCACTGCAGAATATGATCTGTGTACTATGCAAGACTACACCTTACAAAGGACATTTTATAAGTCTAAGTAATTAGAAAGACATCTAGCTAACACATTTCTATCATCATGAAACTTGACTTATGTCTGTTATGAAATGCTCTTCATCATTATACAAATGCACCCACTTTCACACACACAGCTGTATGATAGCTAGTGCCTCATTATAGCTTACTTTTGGGGGCGTCGGGGTGTAGTCTAGGAAGACCCAGTCAGTAATAGCACACAAAAAAGGGGGGCAGATCGCTTTAAAGGCATGTTGTATTGAAAGGTTACCTTTAGATTATATTTTTCTTTTGATAAGTATCTGGCAAGAGAGCAGATATAAACTTAGATAAAGGCATTAACTCATTCATTATGTAAATAAAACTGAATCCAAATTCTTCGTAGTGTACCTAGAGCCCCAAAGTCAATTTACCTGGCCTTTCGATTTTCTTTTACTATTTGTTATTCATTTTTTCCCTTCTCACTTCATATATTTTATAACCAATGAACACTGCAAGAAAAGTTTCTATCCAAGAAAGTTTGCAGAGTGTTATTCAATTCCCCCCAGCTCTAGTATTCGATTCAGTCTTCCCTCATAGGAAAGTTGAAAATCACTGAGGCATACATTTGCCTCTTGAAATTTAAGTGAAAAAAATTGCTGGACAATTGTGCTTAAAACATCTATGAGGTTTATTCCTGGATTTAATAAAGATCAATATACTTTTATTACAAAGGGCATTTTACATGGAATAAGTTTATACTTCATTAAACAAAATAGTTACATCCATGATGGAACAGTTAGTCTTACCAAAATGATGCAGAGCGTAAGGTTGATACCCCCAGAAGAGGTTATGCAAATGGTAACAGACTATGCCTTACGTAACCACAAGGAAGTTTCTGATTCTCTCAAGCTTTTGGTTCTATTTAGGGATCTCTGACCCTTTATATCTGAGGATTTGTGACATTTCTGTTGACTAGTAAACATTAACCAAGTTTTCTTGATGCTAACCTAGTGACACATTTAATGTACTAGTTGGTGGCAAAAGAGGACAATCTCAGTTACTATTTTTCATAAAATCCCCTCATACACAGTCCCTGTCCATACGGATAGACACTCTACAGAAGTAAAACCCCCTTGACTTGGTATAAGTACAAGTTGACAGAAGAGAATTAAGATGAGGATATAACCCCTAAAACCAGTTTGTCTGTTCCCAGGAATAAGCAACAAATGAAATGCAAAGAACAGGGGGGAGTCGTTGACCCGCAGAGCCCTAACATTTTTCCCTCTGCAGCTTTGAAACTGGTTTACAGTTCCTTTATCTTTATTAGGACATTTTCCTCATCAAATTAATGAGTCACTAAACAGAAGGCTTACTAAAATGTTTACATTTGGGAAGAAACTCTCCGTTAAAGGTCTAGCAGAAGAGACAAGCCATAATTTGCCATTGCTTTTCAATGAAATCATCCGGGAAAAGCCAGGCAGAAGAGCTGGGATAGAAACACAGGATGACACGTAAAATCCAAAGTAAATCCTGAGACCAATGCAAAGAAAGTGTCAGCAATCCTTTTGGCCCTGTAATCCTTACCATCACCATCCCTACGCTCCTAGCTTTAGGGAGCTCTTTCTTCCTGACAACTATCAAGGCACTGTTTGGGAAAAGTTAGCATTGTTAAAACCACACATGGTGAAAGGTAAGTGAGGAGAGTAGAAGTCAGTGGAAACCTTGTGCTGTGAGGACTTCAGGGAACAAAAAGGCATCTTGTTCATTGAAGCAACATTTAAAGCATGGAGAGAAAAAAACAAAGGGCAACATGCACATTCACCCCATTTTCCTAGGGTTCTTTCTGGGCCCCCTGAAGCCATGAACACGTGGTCGCCGGTCCGAGAGACTGGTTCTAACTGGACTCTGGACTGAGCGCCACACAGGAGAGCCGAGAAGGGTGTGCTGTGTACAACATCTGGAAAGTTTTTAAAAAGAAATGGTTCCCTTGGAATCATTTCCACTTGGTGGTCTTTTCACAGTGGTCAAGAGCACATAATAACCGAATCAGCAAATAGTACAATAGTGTTTTTAACAAGCAACACAGACCTATAGTTAGAAGTCAAAGGGAAGTGACACATGTGTTAGTGGAATTTCAGCCAAGGAACTGGAGAGGCCAGAAGTACCCAGAGATGGGAAGGCATTCTGTCCCTACAGGACAGGAAGGACAGAGCGCACCCACCTCACTGGTGCCCAGAGGAGGGGCAGAGAGGCCTCTATAAACGCACAGCACACTCTGCTGAGGGAGTTCCTGTCTCCAAAAGGCACACCAGTGGTTCTCTAATGCCAGAGCTCACCTGGGTTTGTCCCTGTGTGGTTTCTGCTCTCAAGGTGACTCCACTCGGTGGGGAGAGTGGAGTTCTTTCCCTTTCTCTCTACAAAAGCTTCACTATTATGTACCAAACTGACCCTTTTTGAACATCTTTCACTTTCTTCACTTCTAATTTCATCTACAGTAATTTCTGCCTGATCACTCCACCCTGGTAAAAATCCAGGTACATGTAAACACACACTCGGCTGAATTACTCGTGGTGATTCAGGGGGTTGTTCTTTCTGAATTTCAGACAAGATTCCAAACTGTACAAACAGAGGTTCCTTCACACAATCAGAACAGAATCTACTCCCAGGTTCCCCATGTCCATCAGAGCAACAACCCAAGGGCAGTACACCACAGTCACAACAGCATCAATCGCAGTAGCCAAAGGTGGAAGCAACAGATGAGTGGACATACAAAATGTGGTTCACACCTACAATGGAATATTATTCAACCTTAAAAAGGAAGGAAATTCTGACACATGCTACAACATGGATGGACCCTGGAACACGTGCTAGGTGAAATAAGCTAGTCACAAAAGCACAAATACTGCATGACTCCTCCTATACCAAATTCTTAGAGTAATCACATTCATAGAAACAGAAAATAGAAGGATGGTTGCCAGGGGCTGGGGGAAGGGGGGATGGGGAGTTACTGCTTAATGGTTGTAGAATTCCATTTTGCAAGATGAAAGAGTTCTGGAGATGGATGGTGAAGATGGTTGCACAAAAACACAAATGTACTTAATGCCACTGGACTGTACACTTGAAAGTGTTAAGATGGTTGATTTTATGTTATGTGTATTTTACCACAATTAAAAACAAAAACAAACACCAACAGGCAGTTTCCACATGTGGTTTCGGCAATTTGCACGTAATCTGCATCACTGGTTGGGAGCCATCACTGCACAGCAGGGCTGGGTCACTACCAGTTTCTGACAATCGCAGGGGCTAAAGGAGATGCCAAAGGGGCTGCCCATAGGGAGTCCTTTCCCCGGGAGCACAGGGTCTGCACCAGGAATGCCTGACTCACTTCCCTTCCTGTGGGAATCAGAAGAGAAGCAGCTCACTGCCCTGAAGTGGGATGGGTAATAAGACCCCTGCTTCCCTGAATTAAGGAAGGGGATGCATTCAAGTTAAGAGCCCAAGGCCCTGAGATCCCTAGGGAAGCATTTCCACCTTGTAGTTTTATGCCTGAGGAAGGTGGGGGCTGGACCTTACAGGCACCGGCTGCCTCCCCAATGTACCTCCGGCTTCCCCATTCATGCTCCCATAACAGTATCATTTCCATGATAAAAAGCCTTTTTAAAAAATTTCTCTACAAGGTCCTCACAGACTTGGTCCTTGTCTCCAGGAAGTCATAATTTATGCTATACCATTGTGGCCACACCAGCTGAAACATATGGACAACAGGCTGGGATGCTAAATCAGTGTTTGAGCGGGCAATGATATACTTACAGCACATCTGGTAGAGGTTGAGGGTATACCCATTTTGGGGAGAAGAGGCAACCGGACCAGAGAATGAATAGAACCAGTATGTGAAGAACCTGGGAGCGACAAGCATAGTCTAGACTGGAGGGGAAAGACCAGATCAGGTTTCTGAGAAGGCCTCTCTCAGGAGCCAGCTGTCATGACCTGCCTGACTCTAAAGCATCCCTGCAAGCTGACCCAGGGCATCTTGCTTGATGAGGCAAGAAAGACAGGAGGTGGAGAGAGACCTCATTCCTTTCAGTCTTCAAGTGAATAGACAACAATAGCAAACACTTTTATAGTGTTTATTATGAGCCATTCTTCTAACACTTTATAGATATTAACTTAAGTCTCACAACCATAGGCACTGTCTTATCCGCTGATTGAGAAAGCAAGACATAAAAAGGTTAAGGAGCTTGTCCAAGGTTAACTATTATGCTCTCCTGCTTCTCTGAAAGAACAGCTCTGTATATGTCACATTAGTCAAGTCGAGAGGCTGAGGTACGTTCAGCACTAGGTAGCATGGTAGCTCTGCCCCCCTTGTTTTTAGGGCAACAGGAGCAGTAGAGGTTTGTGTAGAGAAAGCCTCCAAGTCAGGCTGACATGGGTAGATGTCAGCTCTTACTAGCTGAGTGGCCTTGGGCATGTGAATTAACCTGAGTATTAGCTATTCACTGCATCTGTAGTAAGTATATGCTGTCTATTGCTTCTGTGAGGATTAAGTAGGGCTCCTGGCATATACTCAATAGATAAGAGCTAGTATTCACTCAGCTGAAAGCTCTAAAAACAAGCATCAGACACACAGTCACCACCTAATACGTTAATCAAAATTATATAATAAATAATGGCTCTAAGTCTAAACTGGCACGCAACAGTAGATTCATAGCCACATCACTACAAATCTTTAACAGTTTGTTTGGGGAAGATTCCAATAATTTTTCCTAAGTGTTCCCTGGGATAGTTAAGAACCAAGACACCAAAAAAAGAAGAAGAAGAAGAAGAAGAAGAAGGAGGAGGAGGAGGAGGAGGAGGAGGAGGAGGAGGAGAGGGAGG
>NW_005353967.1:19323567-19362662 GCF_000412655.1 Myotis brandtii
GGGAAGAAGGAAGGAAGGAAGGAAGGAAGGAAGGAAGGAAGGAAGGAAGGAAGGAAGGAAGGAAGAAAGAAACCAATGAGTAGTACAGCCATGTGTTAGTTAGCAGAATGTTTTACTTAAAAACATAGTTTAGTCCTGCCTGGATAGCTCAGTTGGTTTGAGCATCTTCCCTATATATACATCAAGGTTGTGGGTTCGAAACTTGGTCAGAGCACATATAAGAATCAACCAATGAATGCATAAATAAGTGGAACAACAAATTGATATCTATCTCTCTATAGCTCTCTCACTCTCAAAATCAATCAATAAAACAAATTTTAAACATAGTTTAAAAGTTAATTTAAAAATGACATTTTACAAGTCTTTGACTCTAAAAAGCCAAACATTTCAAAATTAGTAAATCACACATAGAAAATGGGCAGTCTCCAAAGACCAAAGAAAGAACATATATTACACATCACATGTCAAACTTCAGAGGAAACCATCTGATGAGGTTAACCTTCTGAATGGGTGGGAGCACTGCGTTCTCTCCTCCCACAGAGGGGAGCCTGCTGACCAGCCCCTGGCTGGGCTATCCCCCTGGGAACAGCTATCCCTCAGTGACCAGACAGCAACCTTCATGTGTACCCAGCATGTCAGCATGTTCTGCACTCACACGCAAGAATATAAAAATATTGGGCAACACCGCCTACAGGGGCACAGATGGACATGTTCCAGGGCTGTTTCAAACCAGGGTCTAAGGTAAAACAAGCTGGACAAGCCATGTGCAGATGCCCCACCCCCGGGCAGGACGCAGGATTCTCCTTCCTGGAGACAGACTATATTGTTACAACAGGCTTTTCTATTTTCCTTACAGACGGCTTCAACTATAACAGCACAAACCAAACATCTGAAATAATGAGTCACCTATTGGCTTGAATCCGAAACACCGGGTCAAATCCAGTTTAAGCCACATCAGTGCTTAACAGCAATGTGAGTACAGTGAGTGGACGAATTTCTGCACCCCCCATCCCCCACCCCCGCAGTTTACACAGACTTTCTATCAGGGGGGATGGTGTCTTGGGAACAAGAGGTACGAAGAGCTGTCCTGGCAGTTCAGCATGGCATGAGGACAATCCATGGCACTCCTGGTCTCTGAAGTGCCCCTCCTTAGAGGGGATTCCAGACAAGGAAAGCCAGAAAAGAAACTCAAACTGATTGCATTTTTTCCTTATAAGCATTTCTGGCAAAGGGTACGCTAGGAGAAAGGGGGGTTTTCCTGAACAATAATGGTATTAAGGAATATCACCCTTATCTGTGGATTTAAGTTAAATTTGTTGTTCTTGATTACAGTAAGTAATAAAATTGAAATGTTCTTTCATCAGTTTTAGGGGGGAATGTGTCACAATTCTCCAGCTGTTCTGCACTGAAATGAAGAAATGGGTTACAAGAGTTATAATAAATTATAATCAATATCATATGACATCCAAATTATACATTTTTCCCTCCTTCATGATAGTATGTCTACAATTAAAGCCGAATAAACATTATTGGAAGCTGACTTGAGAAGACACACAGCTACAAGATTATGTCTCAGGGAAGATGCAATGAGAACGGGTCCTCATTCCACAAGACTGGACTTCCAGCACACACCAGCCCGCCTGAGCTAAGCTAGCTCCGCATGGGTGATCTCGCAGGAGATAAGAGCACCCGGAGGAAGACCCCTCAGAGGTACTTCACCCCTGCTGAGAAAACGAGTGAAGCATGCAGACATGAATGATCGAACATCTGAGTGAAGTAGCCCTGGGATGGAGAAGTTCCAAGAGTATTTTTCATGAGTCTCACAGGGCCCAGTTTTCCTTTACCGTAAATCACTTTTACCTCTTCTAAATCATACCAGAAACGTGAGGAAGAGACGCACAGTAAAAATTACTGATCTTTGGGCAATCCTTGTGATTTTTATCTCCTCACTCCAATCCTGGGTGAAGGAGTCATGCGCCTGTCTGCAACTGTCCCCTGCAGCCCTGTCCCAACTGCCCAAACATCAGGTCCCCCAGAGTCCAAGCACTCGAAACCCAACTAGGAACCCAGAAGGAGGAACAGGCTCTGAGCAGGGAATTGCTGTCCAAGACCAGCAAACCACATTCTGACGCTGGCAGAACACAATTTATAAATAAACATCCAGAAAAGGCAATTCCTCCTTTTATGATCATGTTGATAGTCTCTTCTATTCTCAAGTTTTTGCCCTCTTCCCTTTAAAACACAAAAAGTAAGCGGCTTTGCCCTGGTCAGGTGGCTCAGTTGACTGGAGCATCATCCCGTACATGAAAAGGTTGCAGGTTCGATTCCAAGTCAGGACACATACCTACGTTTTAGGTTCAATCCCCTGTCAGGGCACATATAGGAGGCAACAGATTGCTGTTTCTCTTTTTCTCTTTCCCCCTTCTTCCTCTCTCTCTAAAAAAAAAATCAATAAAAACATATCCTCAGGTGAGGATTAAAAAAAAAAATGATTTTAAGTTGTTTATGTTCCAGTCTGCAAATTCCTATAAAACCAAACATTTAAAAGGAAATTCAATTTGTAAGTACTGACTTCATAAATCACAAAGTAATATTTAACATACCAAACATGATCATTTTGTAAGCAATGCAAATGCCAAGCAAAATCCCAGCCCTTGTTCCATAAGAGAGTCACCTATGGGACCTGGAAACTCACAGAAGATCCACCCGCAATAAACCAGATGGCCTGGGGGGTTGGGACGCCCTGGGCATGGAGCCAGGAGATGAACTTATAAGCCTGGCTTTTCACTTCCTGTGTGATCTCAGGTACATGACATCTCTTCCCTGTCTCCTCAATTCTAAATTGGAAGCACTGTATCAAACATAATCTAAGTCTCTTCCATCCTAACACATACATTTTTTTCCATTTTCTCCCAATCCTAGAGTTTTTCTCACTTAGGAATCTTACATCTCTTAGTATGGGACAGAAGCAAGGAAAAGTGAAGAGAAATGTGCCAAGTGCATCTCAGGGGACATGAACAGACTGATCCAATAGGATAAAAGGATGTGGGAGAGAGAGGAATTGGCAGGGCAGATTAGGGAAGACAGTGTATAAGAAGCTTGGAAACTCACAAACTCTAATCCTTCATTCTCTCCTCCCCCCACCCCCCCAACCTTTTAAGGCACAGAACAAAAGAAAAGTTGGGAAAGAGAGAGAAGTGAAGTAAAAGACAATAAGTCAATGAACATCTGTCAAATGAACGTTATGCTATATTATAGAGTAGAAAAGGGTTTCAGTGAAGAGCCACATGGTCCCTAAACTCTAAAGATTTGTGATGGAATTCAGTGGTTCTCAAACTTCATATGCATTAGTAATGCCAGGCAAGCTTGTTTAAAAAATACAGATGCCTGGGTTCCACCCACCCATCCCAAACAAAGAATCAGAATTTCTAGGAGGCAGAATCGAAATGCTTTTGTTACTCAGGACAATTTGACAACAACAACTAAATAACAATGGAAGACAAGTGTTGGATAATGCAGTTAAATACACAGGCTTTTAAAGGCAACTCTGACTTAGTTATAAGGAACAAATACAGCTTAAGACGAACTTTCCCAACACTATATGCCAAGGTGCCCAGAAGGGCCACAGTGAACTCACAGGAGAGTGAAGCGGTATTTACATCTTTTCAAAGAAAAAATAAGTGAACCGTTGCCTGACCGGTGTTGCTCAGTGGTTGAATGTTGATCCATGAACCAGGGGGTCAAAATTTGATTGATTCCCAGTCAGGGCACATGCCCGGGGTTGTAGGCTTAATCCCCAGTAGGGGGCGTGCAGGAGGCAGCCGATCAATGATTCTCTTTCATCATTGATATTTCTCTCACCCTCTCCCTTCCTCTCTCTAAAATCAATAAAATCATTTAAAACAAACAAAAAATAAGTGAAATGTTGGCCACTTACAACTAGATCAAGTTAATTCACAGATTGCATTACATTCCTTTTGATGACAGCATCTTTGTGAAATTGGTTTTTTGTGGGGGGGTTTTTTGCAATTGTTATGACAAAAAGTCAAGAATATTTGAAAATCAATGTGGAGCAGGAAATAAGAATGGAAATGTCCAAGCTAATTCCAAGGTTTGAGTGCTGAATGGATGGACACAACTCACTAGTAAATAACAGTGGTTATTTAAGTATGAAATAAATTTTAAATTTTTATAAAGTGAAAAACATTCTTTTTCATTTATATGTATTACATTTTCCAATGGCAACTAAGTTGCTGGGACAAAGACTTAATAGGTTGTTTGTACTTAACCACTTCATAAATAGAACTGTTCGGTATTTCTTTGGAAAAAATTATGAAGATACTTAGAACACCATGAACAGAGATGCTCTGGGCACTGTGGGTCAAGTCAACCTTAAAACGAGATGCTTTTCATAGACAACTTAATTCACTTGATCAAAACAGACCTGCTTATGTCGCATTCAGTAGAGAAAGCATTCTAGCTGCGTTCCACAGAGTGCTTCTCCAGGTACACGTGAGAGCAATGGGTAATCACGAATGTCTGTCCACTAATTGGCCAATAACCTCATGAATTCTCTTCTTCCATGTTATATTTCAAATCACATTCCAAAGTAAAAAAAAAAAAGTATTTTGTTTTCATGATACACAGGATTATATTTTGGGGTCTTCAAAAACAAGCGAGTCTCATTTCACAAAATTTGAACATACAGTAGTTTCAGTCACCGACTTGTTAGACACTCCAAGTCCAGTTATCCTAGGTTCTCAAGCAGCAGGAAATGTGGGGCTCTCTAACAGCTGGAATACCCGACTCCCGAGCCCCCCCGAACTGATCTCCAGCCTTTTTCTGGCAGTGATATTTTTTTGTTTGTTTATAATACATCGGTCGGTCCTCTGTCCTCACAGGTGTAATTAATGTTATGAGTTTTATTTTCTTAATTTATGTGAATTGGATTTTGAGTCTTACATGATTCCTAGAGATAAAAACTTCCCAAGATTAAAAAGCCGAGGGTAAACCCTCCTCTCAGCAGGCAGAACTTTAATGAGAGGAGACTGTATGTCTAACACGGGCTCTGCCTGCCAGTTCAAGGATTAAACAAATAACACCCCTCAGGACTGACTGCCTACCCTGGGCACCTGTCGACTGGACGTGGCTCAGGCGACAGCGCAGTGGCCAGAGCGAGGGAGACATCCTCTGCAGTGTCACTGCCTCAGCCATTCTGAACGCTGAGCCCTGCAATCTGGGAATTTTTAAATTGACAGCTTCCGGAGTTCTCTTTAGAAAACGCTTGAAAAAAACACAATTTTTGAAGTGATTATTCAGAGTCAAGTCTCTGACTAGGAGAAAATTTTTAAGTTACCAAGCAAATCTTAACTGAGCCTTGCAGCAATTTATCTCTCACCTAGATTAGTACTGAGCACGCAATATACTGTCAGGAAGAGCAGCTTCTTCAGGCAACAGGGGAGCTCAATTAAAGGAGCGTTTCCACACGTGAGGTTATTTTGAAAGTTGAGAGCAGTGCACCTACTCAGTTCCTATAGTTTTGACATTTTAAAGGGGAGGTTTTTCACTTTGAAATGAGCCTTTCAAGTAAAAAGTAAAATAAAATTTAGATATATTCTTGTCAAGTGAGCAAACTAGATAACCAATTCTAACAAAAGCCTTGTTATTTCGTATTAACCAAATATATGGCCATACCAAAGTTTCAGAGCAAAAGTTAATCAGTGAACAGCTTCAGTTTGGGGTTAATGAAAAGAGAAGCTAAAATTACTGCCTGAGTCAAAAGATACTTTCTCTACTTTCTGAGTTTCAAAAACCAAATCATAAATCTTTTGGAGGAAAAAAATGACTAACGAATGCAAGCAGACCCTCTCGGTGGGATATCACTAACAAAACACAATGAAGTTGGTAACTCAAGTAAATGCGCCGGCTGAGAAAATACTTCCCACGGGGCAACATAAATAGCAAATGGCCAGGACAACGCTCTGTGATGGCCTGTGTCTGAACTCCAACTAGCTGCTTAAAGGAAAAATTAACTGAAACACCAACAACACTAAAAAGTAAAAGGAACCACATTTAAATTGGCTCCACACTTGACCAGCACGTTTGCCGTTTGCCAGACCCCGCAGGCCAACAGGGCACCCAAGTCAGAAAGATCAAGTAACACCAGGCGGGGAAGCCGCCGAGGAAAACCTGTGAAAATACAATGACATCCAACGACTCCCGCCATTTGGTCTGGTGATGAAAGGAGAAGTGAGATGTCACCGAGGATGATAGATATCTGGACCCCTGACTTCTCTGTGAGGATAAGGTAACAGCGCGAATGCCTCTCTGTGAAGGGCTGATTGGCTTTGCCTTCAGATGGAAGCCGAGATGGTTCTACCATGTTCACAAAACCCCCTGGGACAACGCAGGCCCCAGAGCGGACTGTGGCGGGAGTGCAGTCATGATCACTCGGGAAGCCTCTGTGCAGGACAAGTGCCCACAAACAACGCTAATGATTCTCAGGTTTGTGTATGAATTCAGATTCACAGTGAGGGGCCGGCTCTTTAACACCGAGATGTTTGTACTTAAAAAACTAACAGGTAAAGACTAAATCTAATTAGAGTGTCAACATCTCCATGTAGCAAACTTATACCACCAATGAATTCAGCAGCATTAGAAGGGAAAAAACAAAACAAAACAACCAATACCTTCCACCCCTCACACTCACTCCTCAGGGTGGGCAGGAGCAAAAAGAGAAGCCAGAGGACTGAGGGGAAGAGGGGGGAGAGGGAGAAGAGGGGGGCTACTTCTCCATTCCTTGAAGTCATCCAGTTCATCCAGCAGGTGAACCAAAACACGGAGGTAGCTCGTCAACACATCCCTAAACACTGCAGAACAGTTGTAAATGTTGCGGCTGGACCTCAACACATGCATTTAATGCGAAGAGTAAACTCCTTACAAAAAATTAAAAACTGTTTTAAAAATATATTTATGTGGAACACACAAAGTTTATTAGACTCTTCCCCTAAAAATACTAATGAAATATGGCACCTCATTTAAAAAGTGTTTCCACTGAAATTTCCACCAGAAAAGGAGAACATATTTGATACATACCCTGGAGAATGGCAAGTCATTGATCCAGAAATACACACACACAGTTAAAGGGGATGATGACAGCAATGAAGATGGGAAATAGAAAAAAAAAATTAAGGCCCAAATGACACTGACATTTCTGTGACTCGTTATAACTAGGTGGCTACAAGACAGAAAGACTCCTGATTATGGCACAAAAAAGTACATTTCCTTACCAAACCAAACAACCTAAAATTTGTATCTGCCAGCTTCTCTAAAGGTGTTTTATTTGAGTTAAGGAAACACAGCCTGGAAAGGAACACATCCGTCTCAAATTCTTCCTTTTTTTACTCAAAAAAATATGGCACCAGAAAAGAATGGCATAAATTTTGCTACATAGAAATGGTTGATACTTTTACTAGATTTATTTCTATGTTCTTAGAGAGCGTACAGCTGTCTGTGGGGGAGTAAACGAGGCCGTGAATTTGACATGCTTGCTTTAGACCCTTCACCACCAACAGGCATCACATATAAACCTGAGGATGAGCCCAGTGGTGAGCACTTACCTCGGTCAGAGGACACAGGCCTGGAGTTCAGTGAACACACCCAAGACGACTCCTAGAGCTCAAGGATGTTGGGGAACAACCTGCCAATGCTGCGTAAACCCCAAGCCAGAGGTCTGCTGCCACAGGCCCCCCAGCCAGAGCAAATCCCAGCAGCTCTCGCGCACTGAGCACCGAATACGAGGCAAGCCTGTGCCAATTAATCACTTTACAGCACGTTATTTCACTCAAACCTCACCACCCACAATGAGGCAGGTGCACTTCATGAAGCTAGAAACAGGCTCAGAGGAGTGAAGTAACAGGTTGGAACCCATGCCTGGCCGGCTCCACAGCCCGTGCTCTTAACCACCACACTGAACTAACTTATTGATTAGCTGACAGCAAGCAAAGTCTCCATTTAGAGATCTGAAACCTACCATCCTCTTACCAGCAAAAGGTTTCAAACCTCAGAGACAATCCCTTTTCCTTCCAGTCATTTCTCTCTTCCTCATTACAGCCCCTCAGAAGGCCCCAGCAGCAAGGGAAGCAGCAACAAGGGACAGGTGCTACAAGGGTTTATACCAGGGGTGGGCAAACTTTTTGACTCGAGGGCCACAATGGGTTCTTAAACTGGACCGGAGGGCCGGAACAAAAGCATGGATGGAGTGTTTGTGTGAACTAATATAAATTCAAAGTAAACATCATTACATAAAAGGGTACGGTCTTTTTTTTTTTTTTTTAGTTTTATTCATTTCAAACGGGCCGGATCCGGCCCGCGGGCCGTAGTTTGCCCACGGCTGGTTTATACTCTTCACCAGCATTTCTCTTCAGGGAAATATCTCCCCAAGAAGGGACCCTGACAGAGGAAAGCAGTTTGCTTAGAGATGTTTGCAGCAGGCTTATTCATGCCAGCCTCAAACTGGAGAAAATTCAAATGTCCTAATATGGGGTTAGCTGAACAACACACTACGACGTACAAAATGATGAAATACTAAATGGGCTATGCAAAATGAGCAGCATGTAGGCAATGCAGCTATATGGAATGTAAAATCCTAACAGTGTTAAATATTGCAAATGCAATAGTATTAACCCACCGCTTAAAACCACAAAACGGTCCCACACAGATACAAGTTCAGAACCAAATTAAGAAGATATGCATGACAATTCAATCTGCGATAGTTTGTTGCTATGGTGGTCATAAAGCTGCTGAAAAGGAAAATACCAACTGTAAAATGTCAAAAAGAGACCACTAATAAGATTGCTATGTGATCAAAGAAACGTGTGTCTTCATGCTAACATCACAGGCACACTCTGAGCACTGAAATTAATTTCTGAATTTGCGTCATTAACATACCTGTCTGCTCTGTAGCTTCTTGAAGGCTGGCTTTAAAATAAAGTCAATAGTATCCCAGGGAGAGTATTGAGGTCTGAGGTTCTACCTCAGTGCTGCTCAGGAAACATTCCTTTAATCCTGTCTGTTTATTCTAGGCCCTGCATTTATGAATTCTCTAAATCCCTTCTACTTAAACCATACTCCTAAACCGCTAGGACTAAAGACATGCTGAGGTTTCTACCAGAATGTACTTAACCCTATGCCTGAGAAATGTGTTTATACAATTTCATAGTTTAGTAATTGCTGAATGAGCTCTTACAAAATAATGTGTCCGAAAACTCATTTTTAAAAATGGGTTTTGTCAGAAAATGTGGCAGGAGGTTTCCATTCCTTCGGTAGGAGGTCCCCCAGCCCCACTGCAGACTTCGCCCATGTCCATGGGCTTCTGAAGGCAGGTGGCAGAAGCCATGGCTCGCCTGGGGCTTAAATTACGTTTTGCACATTATTAGGAGGAGACGTTTGATGAAAGCCTTTCCATTAACTGTTGATTAGCTGACAAAATTAGACATTCTACAGGACATCCAGGCAATCGATGCAACTTCCAAAGCTGGTGGGATCAGGAGCAAGCCACCCACTGAGGCAGCACCAGCCTCTGGACAGGGTGACATGATGGGAAAGAGATGGCACTGATGGGGGCATCAGCCATTCCAGGAGCCTGTTTCATGGCCACTTCTCTGTCACTCATTACGGCCACCATCCTTCAGAATCTCACCAGGTGTTTTAGGATCTTCTACGTCAGCACGACACCCACCAAGATCACAATACCACTTCGGACTAAATAGAATTCGGACAGGTCACCTCATATACCTGGCTTCTGCGGCAGGCAAACTCACAGAAAGGCAGTGTCTTTACGCTTCCACTTTAAAGTATCAATTTTAACTAAATCATTCTTACTGACATACTTTCTCCTTTGATCTTTCATAAACTTAACTTAGGAATCAAGACACAACAACCTGTAGATTGGTTATCTTTAGATTAATTAGCTCTACATGTTAGAATTCCTCACAATTTAATATGATCCAAAGATTAATCATTTCTGTATAGAATTGTCAGCAGACAATATTGTTTACCTTCTGCTTACAATCTAGTTTGAGGTCCTTCCAAAGCTTTCAGAGTTGCTATTTAACCCTCACAATCCCCATATAAAGTGAAATTTCTTTACTCAGCCACCTTCAAGAACACAGCAAAATTAACAAGTCCAATATGAGCTCTGATGAAGCAATAATAAGATTAAACTGTTGTCACCAGCAGCAATTCTGTCCTAAAATGTATAACTTGATTCAACTCACCTGATAGTTACCAAGAGCCCACTTTCTAGGTAGTGTCCTCAAGACAGGCTTCTTTAAGAAAACAGAAATAGACAAAATTAAAAATGTAACAACCTTATGTATATCCTTAAACATTTAAAAGAAAAAAAAAACTGGTCCATGAAACCCAAAGGCCTGGGGACACTGATTTGAAAGATTTGACTGCCTCTCTCTTTTCCCTGAGCCTAAGTAGCCATCTGGTTTCCGATGAGCGTCTGGAGAAGCGGCATTAACTTTTTATACCACCGGGGACTAGGTCGTGAATTACTGCTCAGGGCTCTTTAATGTACAAGACAGAAATTTATTAAATAGCAATGAAGTAGTAATTACCAAATGGTTCCCCGGTGGCGCAAAGAATCAGTAATTAACCACCACTTACTGCAATAAGATTGTGAGTTATTAAATGGCACTGAAGGAACAGTTCATTAAATGGTACCTTAGTGTCCTGAATGAGTCATTGCCACACGACTCACCATGAGCATACTTAGGCTCTGGGGGGCTCCAGCTGTTCACTGGGAACAACATAAATGGTCACAGACTAGCCAGCCCCAGCCTGTAACCCCGAGGCACTGTATGCACTGTGCCCCCTCGGAAGTGCCTGCATTCTGACCCCCCTGTGACCTGAATACTGACAAGACAGCGGCCCCCTGAGTATCACAGTCCTGTCTCTGTTCACCAATCCACATCCAAAGCGTGGTGTGTCTTCTCCCATAGGTTTATATTTTGCCATTCTGTTGTGAACAAAGGACATTTAGAAATAAACTATGATCGAATCACAAATAAAATGTGCAGCGTTTATTCCAACCTCCTCCAAAATGTCTCTTCTGTGCACCGTCACTCCCCTCCTCTCGGTTCCCACCTCTCATGCTCATTTTACTCCAGACTAGCCTCCGAATAGCTGTCCCTTCCCTCCAGTCATTGAGCCCAGGCCTTTAAATCAAAATTCAACAGGAAGACGTCATCTACTCTAGGAGGCTTGATCTGACGGGGAGACAAGACTCTCCAAAACTATCTTAAAAGTCATCCTTCAAATTCCAGATAAGTTTCAAAAAAAGAAATCCTATAAATTGGTGTGTTTTTTCCTCCAAAGCTAAAGGTGCCTACACCTTGTTATTGCAATAACCTCACCAGGCAAAGTCCATGTTTCCTAGATCTATGCAATGCCCATGGGGTGCACATAATGAACTTGAAATACTGACTCACTCTGGACAGCAAAAAAAAAAACCACACACTAAAAAAAGTTTTTTAAAGAAGATACCTGATATCCTTATTATTAGATGAACTCAAGAAAGTGTAAAAGGAAGATAAGCAATTAACCAATGAACTGGTAAAAAGTTTCAGGTGACACCAGGGGATGGACAAATGATGAGATCAAGATAGAGTTCAAAGAGGTGGAACAACAGGTCATTAATCACAGGAATCTGGGAAAACGCTCCCAGACTGAAGCAAAGGGAGAAGAAATTCTGGAAGAAACCAGAGACGGTCATGAAAGCAGGTGCTTTTTAGTAGAAATGCCAGGCTACTCCCCTGAAGATTACACCTCCAAAGAAGAACTCAAGAGTTAATTTTTAAAATCCCTATCAAATTACAAAATAGTATTTGCTACTTTTACTGTCAAAAAGTTCTCTTTAGCAAAGTTTTAGGAGTAATATGAAAATAGTGAACACAACAGACTGTCCAAAATAAAGACTGAAAGGGGGCACTATTTTAATTGCATAACCTCTGATGTGATGATTTTTTTTTAAGTAAAAAAAAGACATAACCATACTAGAATAATGTAAGGGAACATTCATATTGGATATACACTGTTGGTTTTCAACCACAGACGCTACAAAATTAATCATTAAACCTGTCCTTAATTACTTATCCAAAGTCTATTTGCCAAGAGAAAAAAAAAAGTAGCTAAAACGTTTGGGAAATACTATCATTTAAAATCAACACGAGGCTTTCTTTCATTATGGAGTAATAAAAAATGATTCAACCTTTCTGCAGGTAGTCAACCTGTATGAAAATCCAAAATAGTTATACCGTGACTCAGTAGTTTTAATCCATTTACCGTATGAGATAATTAGACAGGTATAGTACAAGGATGTTTAATGGAGCATTATTCATAACAGGGAAATATTTCACCTATAAGAGATCAGTTAAACAAATCATACATATTCATACAATGGAATATTCTTCAGAAATTAAAAAAAGTGTCTAAATTTATTGACATGGAAAGATTACCACAATCTACAAAAATAAAATAAAACAATGCTTTATAATATAATCTCCTATACCTAAGGCTGTGAGTGTGTACATGTGCATGATGATCATAAAAAATATGAACAATAATTATCTTCAGTGCAGCTCAGATTCAGTTAAGGTTTCATTGCTTAATTATTGCCAAAAAAAAGTTTGTAAATTGCTACAAGCCATCAAATAAATGGGAGGATGTATAAATTCTTCCAAGGTACTAGTAGTTCTTAAAACCAAACAAAACATGCAGTGTTCATCAAGCGAGGGATACCAGTTCCTGCCCCAGAGTGGGCAGTCGATTGGGCCAGAGCACGGGTAGCTGTACACTGTGTGGTCTGGCTCCAAGGACAGTGAAGAGGAGGGCAAGGTCAAACTGGGCTGAGGCACTAACAAAGTCTTTCAAAGTGGAACTCAGCCTGGACTTTGGACTCTGTTCCTTGTTAGCTTCTACACCATGACAGGGTAAGAACCACCACCTGACCTTGGCCCATGAGGCTTCTGGTTCTCAATAACTGATACACCAGAGCCTGAGGAGGAGGTGCTGGGCTGAGCCCCAGCCCCAGGAACCACACCAGAGACGGCGGTCAAGAGCTTTTCAGGGGAAACAGCCCCACGTGAAGGCCCTGAGTGGGGCAGGAGCTTGGTGGCCGAGGATCAGGAAGGTCTCAGGGCTGGGGCAGAATGAGCTGGGGCTGCCGAGCAACGGGACCACATCACACTGGTCCTGGCGTGTCTAGACAAGAAATTTAGATTTTACCTTATGTGCAACAGGCCAGGATTAGATTTTAAGCAGGGAGTAAATGTAGTCTAATTTGCAGCCTAGTTTATATTTTTAAGAATCCTGACAGCTGCTGTATATGGATGGTGTGGAAGCTCAAACTTAAAGTTATACTAAATATCTATTGTTAAAACTCAGAATGCACATGTGGTACAGACAAGCTCTGAGAACACACACACACACACACACACACACACACACAGTAGGTGCTTTACTCTTTAAAAACCCATGAGACACTGTAAAATGCTCCTTTCTAGAGAGTGTATGTTTCTCAGAAACAAGAAAAATAACAATTTTTTTGTGGGGGAGGGGAGGGAGGAGTTTTTCCTTCAAAAGGCAAAACAGAATAGTAAGAAAAAATATATTCTTTTATAGTAAAGAACTGTGCTTTCACTAGACATTTTGTTACATATTAATGCAAAGTTAGCTGCCCATTGATAATGGAGCATTTCCTACTCTCTAATTACCATTCAAACTCTGATACTGTGAAAACATCTCCTCTCAGATTAAAGAGAGTCTTTTTAAACTAGTTGAATAATGTTATGGAAATATAAAAGCCACCCTAGTCTTTTGCACAGTTTTCTCTTTAGAAATCCACAATAGGAAAACAGCCAGTAAAGCAAATGGTTAGTAGTGGAGTATGATTTGCATCTTTTAGAAACGGAATGCACTGTATAATCATCCTTCCAAAACTCTGAAAATATGAGTACTATTTATCTAGTGCCTTCTGTTAAACAGTTAGAGTCTTTACAAATACCGTCCTCATAATAACCCATAAAGAGAGGAGAGTATGCTATAAAAGTTCATTGGGCATGAAAACTTGGCTCAGTTATTCACAGCTTGGTCCAAAAGCAATTATTAAAATTAATTTTTAACAGCAACGAAAATAATTTGGCTGAAAGAGTAAACTAATAAGCAGTCAAATGCTTACCCACGGCACATTTCCTCCACACAAAGGCTGCCATTCCCTGCCCCAGTACCCAGAATTACTTCTATGAAACCAGGCCCTGTAAGTCACAATGGCTCCGAGGCCTGGTGCCAGGGCCTAAATCGAAGGCACTGGACTCCACTTTAAAGCAGCATTTGGTCCTACATTTAAAGTGCCCTTAAAGCTGGCACCAAAGGAGCTGGGGAGGTAGTGATTTCCTAATGAATTAAGGCTGAGCCATCCTTCATAATGCATGTGGGATGGTCCACTAATTGTTCGAGGACAGACACACTCACCCCAGCCTCTCTCCTCTGAGCTCCACCACATGCATACCTGAGGATAGATGGGGTGGCTCCATTTTAGGTCCTGAGTTTTAAAAGCATTTGTGGGGAAAATATGCCTGGGCAGTCCTGGCCCTGAATCTGGTCTGGCCTCCCTCAATGCCCCTGGGCAGACTGGCCTGGCTTGCCTGGGCCCTTGCCAAAGAATCAGGACCACATCTAGCTGGCCCCTAGGAAAAAGGGTCTAGTAGAAAAATGTTACAAGACCAACTCTACCTACCTTCTCCTGGCCAGCGAGTCTCCTTTTATCTCCAGTGGGTCTCAGGAGGGTGGGCAAAGTCAGAAAGCTTGTTCTTACCAAACTCAGAGTGTCTGAGCCTCTGGGTAAAACCCACTCATTTTAAAGAGAAATAATCTACTTTCTAGCTCCACCTCTAGAATTAGAAAAGCAGTCCTAAATCAGACGATGACAATTGTTTCTCACAGGATTTGGCACCCAAACATAATTTCTATTGCAAGATTTGATCCATTTCATTATAAGTCTCTAAGAAAAACTCTAAAATCTTTTTATTATATTTGAACTTAAAATCATAGTAAAACCCATATTGGCTCTGTAAATATAAAAATACAGGCATCCATATAACTCCTGTTTAAGAAAAGAAAAAATAAGTCTAAAAGGTTTAGAAACAGGGAGAAGGCCTAAAGGTCCTTTAGATATTTTATAAGAAGTAGCTATTGAACACTCAAAACATGCCAAGTATTGCTCTAATCCATTTGATCATCACAAAAACTATGAGGTATCATTAACCCCAATTTATAGATGAGGGACTGAAGCAACAAGACTTCAAGTAACTTCCCAAAGATCACCCAGCGGGTAAATGTTAAGGGCTGGTTTCAAAAGCAGGCAGCCTGGCCTTTTAACCACCAACTGACTCCAGAGCTGGTTTTATCTTAGCAAGTTAGTTTATAAATCAAGGTTCAAGACTCTTCACCATAAATTGCATAAGAGCCTCTGACTTGTATCTCCAATGCGGGTAGTATTAACATTTCAGGAGTGATGCCTACCCAGGCATTTAGGATTCCCGGTCCCTATTCCCTAAAAGCCTTTGGGCAGACTAATCTCCCTCCCAGATCCAACCCCCTTCTCCTGCTATGTGGCGGAGGAGGGAGGGGGAGAAGGGAGGGTCAGCCCTGCCCCAGTTGAGTAAACAGAAAAGGACATCAAGAACATTTAAACAAGAAGTAGCTGTTAGAAAGCAAAGGCAGATGAAATTTTTTTTAAAAAAAGAAAAGAAAGGAGAGACAAAGGGAAGACACATCCCAGATCTCCTGCCTTTTTCTGCATTGCTAAACTGGTAATGAGACTAAAACTCCAGCAGCTAACAGAAAACTGTTTTCCAAAAACAAATCCATATATGGTAGGCATTCTTAATCTGTTCTTTCATAAACTCTAAACCCCAGATTTCAAATTAATTTAGGACCTGCCAGACAATCTTCAATGCACACATCAGTTCTCTTGATGGGAGTGTGGTGAGAAGCCCTTCCCTTTATTCAGCCTAATCTAAAAGAACAGATTGCCCCCCACCCCCATCCCCCCGCTTCCAAAAAAAATCAAATTCGGATTCAAAACCTGGTGCTACAATGAATAAGAACCTATAGTCTGACACAAAGGGATCACTCATTTGGTTCTAAAAATATAAACAACCAAGGTCAAGCTGATGGATATGCAACAGATACAACACCCACACTCCTCCCTCAGTCCACCCCCTCTTCCCCACCATCTGAAGGGGTGCCACCATCTGAAGGGGTGCCACCATCTGAAGGGGTGCCAGTCTGGAAAGACCATCCAAAGGTGACTCGCCTAGATGACTTTGCAAAGCTGCTGCCAGGACGCGGGATTTGAAGTGCCCAATGGTGCTCATGCTCTCAAGACCAGGAAACCTTACAAAACAGTCACACTGTCTCCTCCACCACCCACTACCTACTCCCCACTCCCCCTCCTTCTGCTATCTGGTTCTTCCCTTCCCCTTTCTCTCATTCCCTTGGCAAATCCAAACCACTTGTCCTAGATCAGTGATGGTGAACCTATGACACGCATGTCAGAGGTGACACGCGAACTCATTTTTTTGGTTGATTTTTCTTTGTTAAATGGCATTTAAATATATAAAATAAATATCAAAAATATAAACCTTTGTTTTACTATGGTTGCAAATATCAAAAAATTTCTATATGTGACACGGCACCAGAGTTAAGTTAGGGTTTTTCAAAATGCTGACACGCCGAGCTCAAAAGGTTCGCCATCACTGTCCTAGATTAACTTTGTAACCACCCTGACTATGGATTGCTAATGAGCACACTTTACACAAAAATCACAAAGCCAAGAAAAGGGCTTGGGCAAGATTTCCAAGACAGCCACACCCCGATTTCAGAGCCATGCCAACAGCTGCTCAACCTCCTTCACCCCTGGTCTGTGTCCGGACCTGTCCCAGAGAGAAAGGACAGCGTGCTAAAAGGGACACAATGGGGGTGACCCTCACAGCTCACCCTCAGGAAGCCTGATGTTCACTGGCTGTTCCTCACGGCCTCTCCTTGCGATATTACAGCTGAGAGTTCCTGATATTAGTCCGACTATTCTCCCTGACACCAGCATTAATAGTGACACCCTGCAGGTCCATACTCCTGGCATCCGGGACTTGTTTGTATGTTTGCACCCATCTGCAAAAAGTCGGCTTCCCCAGCTCACCTGCCCTAATTAAGGAGAAATGACCCTGCCTGTGGGTGGTCAGTTCTGACTTTCCTTGAAGCAAACCCTGGCTTCATCATGTAGACCTCAAAATCCGAATGTCACGGCTCCCTTTTGATGATGCATACTATGCTACTTCCAGGCTTTCCTAAAAGGGCCAGTAATTTCACATTTACAGTTGCTCTTAGTTCTCATGTTTAAAAGAGGTAAGTTCAAAGAACTGTATCTTTTTCCTCCCTAATCAGCTCAGCTTAAGCAGTGGTCGGCAAACTGCGGCTCGCGAGCCACATGCGGCTCTTTGGCCCCTTGAGTGTGGCTCTTCCTAAGCCTTAGGAGTACCCTAATTAAGTTAATAACAATGTACCTACCTATATAGTTTAAGTTTAAAAAATTTGGCTCTCAAAAGAAATTTCAATCGCTGTACTGTTGATATTTGGCTGTTGACTAATGAGTTTGCCGACCACTGAGCTTAAGGATCAGTCGTTCTGTGTTTATAAGCACACAGAATGCATCCCTACACCCAAAGATGCAGTGGTTACAACCTACACTTTAATGCTGTTCACTTCCAGGAGACGTACTTTTTAGAGTGCCCACAACCCCAGCACTGGGTTTAGGACAAACTGACGTAACCTTGTAAGAAAAACCACAAATCTCTGTCCAACTGTTGGCTTCAGGGAGGGTCCAAAGCGCTGCCCGGGGACATGAGAGCAATAATCTGGGATGAGGTACCACATGAAGGCAAGGACTCTGACCCTTTCCCCACATGCAGCCAGAGTGACTTCACTTTTATTTGTTTAATAGTCGTTACTAAGCACTGTTTATTAAGATTAAAATATTTGTTCATAGTTTAATAGACTATGCGGGAGAGGCATTAAAGTCAGCGGGTGAGGCAAAACATGTGCACGGTCGTGACTACCCTTCAAGAGTTCTTTAGAAAGACCAACAAGCCATCTCTCAAGAAGCATCTAGGACAGATGGTTGTGGTGGAACGCTAGACAGTGACTGATTGTTTAGGGGTCACTTAAACCAACACCTTTTTGTAGGGCCTCACATTTTGTGGGTCAGGAATTTGGGCAAGAAGCAGCAAAAAAAGAAGAAGAAGAAGAAGAAGAAGAAGAAGAAGAAGAAGAAGCAGCAGCAGCAGCAGCAGCAGCAGCAGCAGCAGCAGCAGCGGGCGAGGCTCTGTCCACACTGGCAGTGGCAGAGTTCACTGGGTGGTGCCAGTGGGCGGGAGGGCTGGTCGGGAGGACCGGAGAGAGATGGTTCCCTCACGTCAGTGGGGAGGCTGGAGGTTGGGTTCGGTGGGGGCCACAGGGTGGATATCTTACATGGCGGCTCTGGGCTTGAAGGGCGGTGCTCCCACGAGCAAGGTGGGAACTGCATGGTCTCTTAAGGCCTGGCCTTGGAAGTCACATGATGACACTTTTTCTCACACTCCACTGGTCAGCGTGGGGACAGGCCCGCCCTGATTCCAGGAGAGGAACCTTGCTTTAAGATCCAGAACCTCCCCAGCCATACTGGATGAAAAAAAATACAAACACTCTGATAAACGTACTTTGCACTGAGCCGGGAACATATATATTCAGAATTGCCTGTTTCAGGACACCGAGCCTGAGAGAAAGGAACCCGAGTGACTGCTCTTCAGAAAATTGGTCAGAAACAGTGAGGAATCAGCCCCTTGGTATGATCCATGCTCAGCAAACAGACTTGGAGCTTAGAAATTGGCCGTGCGCCCCACCATTCCCAAGAAGTTCTGAACTGAGGAGGCAAGAATTTGTGTACAAGGACCAGTCACTTTTACAGCTCTGGCCTTTAGAAACCTCGAGAGAGAGAGATTTCACAGAGGCAGCCCCTCCTCCCGATAACCCCCTCCCCACTGCCCCCAGGAATAAAATCCTAAAGCCCATTGTCTCTGAGCTATCCTTTGCAATTTACACTCACCGTGCCTCTGAGTTTTTATTTTCTTTTATTCACTCGATCATACTCAGTAATGCAAGATGATGTATGAGAGGACCTGGAACCTATGTCACCTGAGGGAACAGTGATTGAAAAGTGCCTCATGTTGTTAGACATGAGCAGCGCGAGGACAGGATGATGGGCCAGGTATAGAAACTCACCAGGGCAGAAAGCAAAACTAGGAACACAAGAACCCCACCCCCAGGGAGCCTATCCTCCCCTAGCGTATCACTGGTCATGCAGTTTGGACCCCCTTGATCTTTCATATCGCTGGTCAGGAGGTTTAGACCCCCTGACCTATTCCTCCCTAAAGATAACATTTAGGCCTCAGTTGTATTTCAGCTCCAGGCCCAGAAAAGCAGCAAAACCAGACCAGTGACACTGCAGCTGCCTCAGGACCAGCTACATTGACTCATGACCCCCTCTTCTGACACCAACCAATCAGTGGAGACCAAGACCCTGAAAGAAGACACCGGGAAAGCTGATGAATATTCTATTAAGATCCTCCCCTAACATGTCCACCTGCAAGAGAGAGATAAATACACTCAGGACAAAGGACCGAAGGTTTGCTCTCCCTCCCAGGGCACACCCACGCCATCCCCCCAACCTCTAAGGGACCCCATGAGACTTACAACCCGGGGAGCACTGGGCGGCAGCAGCTCGTCCCTGGCTAACTCCATGAACCTGTCTCCAAGGCCCCTTTTCTCTGACTTCCCAGCGAGCTAAAGCATCCCAGCCATTGCCTCTCTCAACTGGCCCGCTCCTCATTCGGAGTGTATCTTTAATAAACCTCACTTTGCTTTACTTTCATTTTTCGTGGACCTTAAAATCTTTTTTGCTTTGACGAGAAGAAATGAGGTCCCAGCTGATAACCCCGATCGGTAACAATCTCACTCTCTAAGGCAGTGGTTCAAGGCCAAGATGATTTTGCCCTTCCCATCATCCTTCCCTCAGTCACCAGAGTACATGTGGCAAGGTCTGGAGCCATTCTGGATGGTCACACCTGGGGGAGGGGCGTTCTACTGGCATCTCGTTGGCAGAGGCCAAGGATTCGGCTAAACAGCCTATGATGCACATGACAGCCCCCAACAAAGATTTACTCGGCACAAAATGTCAGTAACACCAAGGTTGAGAAACACGGCTCTAACTGAGTAGGCACTATGTTCCTCTCCCTATTTTTGAACGACACATGTAAAGTTGAATCTCTATGAATTCAATGCACATAACGCTATGGCTCCACTGGAATATCTCACTTTAAAAGAGGAGTTCTCCTAAAAGTCTGAAAAGTCATCATCCTCATCACAAAACCATTCTTTAACTTAATTTTAAGAGTCACTTTTAATTTAGATGGCCCAGTCACATCAGTAATATTAAACGCAAACAAAACACACACACAAAACACATAGAGGATTCCGTCTTCAGTGGCTCCCAGCCATATGCTCTGGTCTTTTGTTTCTCAGAATAATGAGCTGAAATGCTTATGCATGGATGCAAGCAAAGCCAGGTTACAGAGGAACAGGGCACTCTCACTGCAGGCTCTTCCATCTGTCATCTCCCAGCAGGAGAACAATAGCAGCAATGACACACAGTGGGCTACTCTGACCACACACGCCCTGTCCCCTGCCACCTGCCCCCAAGTCAGCCCAGATGCCTGCCTACATGTCCGTGGAGTTACGTCCCTCCCTGCAGGAGCACTCCCACGTGCCCTGCTGTTTGTGGTGGTCACACACTGGTTTATCCTTATAAACCAAAAGCTGACCACTCACCAGACTGAAAACACCATTTATAAACTCTTCCGGACACCTTTGGGGAACTCCGAATGATCCTTTTTATTGGGTCTCTTCCACCACAAATTTGTAAAGCTATTTCCTAGATCTAACATTAATTGCTATTTTCCTCTTAAAATAAGGTCTCAATGACACCAGTACATGGCACATAAAACCACAATTCCCTCAGTGAAATAAATTACATTGCTGGGTTGGAGCAAAGGACTGGTAGCAGGCCAGGCCTGTTAATGGCATGTGATGTGTTGCCGTTCTCCCAGGTCAAACATAAACACTTTTCATACAATTTGTTTGGCTTTGCACCCCCTTTGCAATGAAGATTTTACCCCAGGAGGTATCTTAGCTGTCCTACAGAGCAGATCACCACTGAGAACGGCCTTCATTTGGTAGGCTTTCTTCCCAAGAAACACCTCCTTATAAATCCGAGTACAGGACTAATTTAATCTTAAGTATGTCAAAACACACACTCTAGAACTCCTCTGATCCTAAAGGCAGAGGAAGCCCTGAGAAATACCAGTGTGCAGAAGCTGTCTGCTACAGAGGAAGGGTAAACACAGGAAGCTCAGTCTGCAGCAGCTTTGATATGGAAAGAGATGCCTGAAAACAACTACAAAAATGCACTGAGCACCTCAGCCCCCCAGCAATAATTCAGGACACTTCCCAAAGTTATTGGATTACTTAAAGAGACTTGCTCCTTTGGTAATAGTGGTGATAACGACCACTTACTGTGCCCCAGGTACGCCTTACATAGGTTTTGTCATTTCATAGAACAATTCTAGAAAGTGGGTATGACCATCCCCATTTTACAGATGAGAAAACTAAGCCCTGGAGACTAGTAATTTGACTAAGATCATAGATCCTGAGTGTGGGGAGCAGGGCTGGAACCAGGCCTGCCTGACTCAAGGCTGGGTCTTCCCCACCATGGCTCCTGCCTAAACACGGAGTCCCTTCCACCTGTGGCAAAATGGGGCTGAAAAGGGCTGTCTCCCAAACACGCTCTTCTCCAAAGAACCTGACATCTAGCTCTCTAATGCTAACTGGTTCAGATACGTCAACAGGCAGCCCATCACCAAACGAAATCCAATCCTGTGTATTTAATCATTAACATTTTTAGGCCACAGACAATGAATGCTCTTTAGATTCAGGGTGAGCTGGGCTGCCTGTTAGGTACAACTGGGCTCCAGCAAGGGCCCGCAGGCACGGCTGAGACATCCTTGGAGGTTGGCCATCCACTGGAAGAAGAGCTTGGCCCTCTCATGAAGACCCTCTGGTCCTGGCCCTGCAAATGGAGTGATTAAACTGGGGTGATCATCAGAGAGATTCAATCCTGGTGCTGGGGAAAGAGCACAGCAGGGGAGGACATCCTCTAGAGCAGTGGTTCTCAACCTTCCTAATGCCGCGACCCTTTAATACAATTCCTCATGTTGTGGTGACCCCCAAGTTCATTGTTACAAATTGAACATAATTAAAGCATAGTGATTAATCACAAAAACAATATGTAATTATATATGTGTTTTCCGATGGTCTTAGGCAACCCCTGTGAAAGGGTTGTTCGACCCCCAAAGGGGTCTCGACCCACAGGTTGAGAACCGCTGCTCTAGAGGAAACACGGAAGGTATAAATGGAAGGAAAGAGCGACAGGGCACATCCAAGACCTCTCTGGTTTGTGTTGTAAAATCAGGAGCAAAATGCTTACAAAATAACCACAAACTTAGAGTTTTATACTCCCACTCCCCATAAAACTGTACTTACATGATTTACACCTGATTTGAGGAATAATTAATGAATGCATATATACTATTTCATTTTGCAATAAGAAAATTACAAATACGAACCAATCTTCCAACATTCGATTTTGTATAGCAACCTGGAACCCGCTGAATACAGAATTGTTACATTTCAGCTTTTAATTTTGTAAACATGAACACTGTCCTGTAAATCTCCATGAACATTCTACAGTCCCCCATAGATTGCTTAAAAAACACAAAACTACTGAATTGAAACCCTGTCACATGCAACACAGTAAGTAAATAAATAAAAAGTGTACCTTCCTCAAGAGACGATGTGAAATGCTTTCCCACTAAAAGGTTTGCTTTCTACATTACCCTTCACAAAAGCTCAAGGCTCATAGCTGGGAAGTCGGACACGACCACCTCCCTTTTGTTTGTACTTTCAAGAAACCTGAAGAAAATAATCAGATTCTCCCCACATGTAAATGAATTCAAGAAACCAGATTTTCCAAATATGCTTTTTATCAACACACATGTTTTCTTGAAAATTAAACATGTTTCTCGTTTGCATGGTTTTGCACACAGAATATTTGGGGTTCAAGTAAAATATTTACTCTTCCCTTCCAAAGAACTATGCTAGAACCTACAACAGGACAGGCTCACTAATAATGACACCAGGGCCAAGGAGCAGTGTCCATGAGCCGCTCAAACTCAACCATGAGGGCACTAGCACAGATCCTTCCCAAGGCCTGATTTTCACTGAAAACAAGGTGTGATCAATGACACTGTGCAAGACTAAGTGACTCTTTTTACTCGAGCTCTAATATGAAGCAATGGCAATCTTTCCTCTGGCTGCTCCAGAGACCTGGACACCCACCTCTGGCCCACAGAGTGCCTGCCAGCTTTCGATCAATAAGCCCTGTGATCTTTAAAGCAGAGCAGAAGCCAATAACCCAGCCGACTCTTTCCGTAGTCATCAATCAGAGTTAGCCTGCAGCTTGTCTTAAGCCCCAGCAGGAGATTGGATGCCCCACTGTGCATTTCCTGGAGAGAAGCAAGGAAACTCCTTACAAAGTCAGTATCTGCAGAAGTCAGGTGAACCGGCGAGAGACATTGTTGGGAGGAATGGATTTCCAGAAGGAAATGGGTTTTCTCCCAGAGGAGGCACAGAAATTCCAACTGAAAGTAGCCCGTTGCCACGGGTTCCAGAGGAAGCACACTCATCCCTGGACCTCAAGGCCAGGTGGTGAAGCCGACAGGTCAATTTAAAGAGATACACACCCCCAGCCAGGACCAGCGTGGGTGGATGAAAACCCCAAGACGCAAGTAATGACACCTCTTAATGTTTGTGAATCTAGACAAAATTTCCTGGCCTTACAAAATCTCTTTGGCAACTTTCATCTTGAATTAAAGTCCTGTAATATTCTAAATTTCAAAACTCCTTTGTAATGGTAAGTCTTTTTGGGGGAAGTAACTGGGAAGTTAAATTGGGAGATAATTTAATTCTTCTCCTCACCAGCCACGAAGCAGCAGCGTGGCTGGCCAGCGTGGGTTCCTAAGCACAGCACACGGCAGGACCCGGGTTCCTTGGCTGAGGCTGCTGGCAGCAGGGCTGCAATTTCCCAAACAAGGCCAGGCAGCGGTGGAGATCCTGATCTGCCGGCTAAGGGCATCTCTCTAACAGTGTAGAGAACTGAGTCCTCCTCACCTTCCAGTCACATCCACAGCACCTTCCACACAGAGCCTGCAAGTCTGATGCGCTGCAGGTGGCACGGCCACCTGGGCCACAGTAGGAGAGTTGGGGTCCCAGCCGTTGGGAGAGGGGCAACGTCAAGCCTGTTTGTTCCACAGTTGTCTTGATTCATCCGAGGCTGAGCGATCGGGGCCATCAGCTCTCCACAGCCCAGGCTCTGCCCACCTCTGACCCAGACCCTCGTGTGGCAGCCCTGCCCCCCACCCATACCCCACGCCTGAGAAAGCCTGTCTTCCCCAACAATTTTAAAGAATCATTTAATCTTGCTGCATCTCAATTTTCTAATCTACCTGTAATCACAGGAAAGCCTCAAGTACACAAAAGCCACTTGGCACCACTTCTTCCAGACTCTTCAGCCTATAAAAACATCTCGAAGAGCACTGGACGAGGAGTCAGAAGTCACATCTTCATGCGTATCACCCATGCACAGAACAAGTGCATATTGAGCACCTAATACAGGCCAGGGGCCAAAGGCATGAAGGTGAATAAACAAGACAGACCAGGGTCCCTGCCCGAATGGGGCTTAATCAAGTCATTTAGTGTCATTAACTGAAAGTAAAGGGCTTGGACAGGAAGCTCTTTCAAGTGCCTCCCAGCTCACCTAGTCTCCGCTCTGCGTTGGTGCCAGGAGGGGACTGAAGCATTCTGGAATGTTCTACTTCCCTGAACAGATGCTATTTTTACTCCACATACATATAGCTCGGGCTGCACATGTGTGACTTATATCCATTCTGCCAAGCATAAACAACTCATTTTCATCCCGGTGTTTATTAGACTAAGTGGAGCCCTAATCTAGAAGGCCCACGGGCAGGCCCAGCTCAGGCTGCCTGGCACAGGGACCCTCCCAGCCTTATTCCTTCCACATGGAGGAAATCTGGTTCCTTCAGATCAAAACTACAGAAAAACAGAAGCAGGGCTGCCAAGGCTTCCTCACATGTTGCCTGGGTTTGTTTATTTCTTCTTCATCAACTCACATCATTTCTGACACTGCATTTCAACTTCCAGGACACAGCTAGAGAGAAAAGCTTTCAAGAGGCACTGAAGTACAGCCAACTTCTGATTAGCCACAGTAATGAAGGAAAGGAAGAGCACGCAGCCAAGGCGAGAGGGCGCTCGCCTCGGAGCATCGCAGGGCAGAGAAGCATTAGTGAGCAAGTGAAGTCTGCCCCTCCCAACCGCCTCCTCCCCACCACCAATTCCTCTCAGATAACATTTTAGGAAAGCACTTGGCTGGAGCTTTACCTTCTGGGAGTTCCCAATGGCACCACATCCACCAGAAAGGGAAACGTCTACAGTCTCCATCATCCACTTGTACAGGGAAGTATCAGCCCTGAATCAATGGGGGGAATCGATTTTTTATAAGAACTTCACAAACTGAAGTTATGATTAAATGCACTTATTGGTAGTTAAGGATTTTAGTAGCACATCTTAATAGTTCTTTTGTGTTGCTTTTTTAATCAGAGCTAAGTTCACAAATATTAGGCAGTACTTTATGCCAGTGGTCGGCAAACTGTGGCTCACGAGCCACATGCGGCTCTTTGGCCCCTTGAGTGTGGCTCTTCCACAAAATACCACGTGCTGGTGCGCATGTACAGTGCGATTGAAACTTCGTGGCCCATGCGCAGAAGTCAGTATTTTGTGGAAGAGCCACACTCAAGGGGCCAAAAAGTTGCATGTGGCTCGTGAGCTGCAGTTTGCCAACCACTGCTTTATGCAGTCTAGAGGGAGATGCTGGAGACTAGAAAGCAATCAGACATGAGAGAGTCAGTGTGAATGATGATGGGTGTGGAACAGGCTGGGCCCAGAAATAAACCAGCAGGAGGCAGTGATGTGCACAGCTGATGCCTCTGACCTTTCTGATCTCAGACACAGGCTCTCCAGAAGTTGCTCAACACTTTGCCTATGGCTGTTTCTGACATACAAACAGCTTTCCATCCACCTCTCTCTGGTCTCCCCCAGCTCCCACCTCCCTTGCCCTGCCCATCTTGATCACTTTTCTCCCTTCATAAGGCAGGCATGCTGCTCTGAGGAATGGTGCCTGCTGCTGGCTCATCCAGGGAACTATTGATTCAACACACTTCCTCTCTCTTCTCTTGGAGGACACTTTATCATTCACTTCCTCCTCCGCTTTGCTCCGTTTCTTCTAATTATGATCACTGAGGACTTAATTTGAAAAAAAAAGTCTGGAGACAGAATCCCAGATCCCCCTTTCCTACTGGCAAGACCTAAGGCAAGTGTAACCTTTCTGGGCTGTCCTCTCTTCTCTATAAAAGTGGGTAGAAATACCTGCCTACCCAGCAGGGCTCCTATGAGGCAGCAGAAATGAACATGTGCTGTGAACAGAACAGCGCCGAAGAGAAGGCACAGTCTCACCATTCTGTTAACTCCCCACCACGTGGCCTAACACTTTGCATACGGCTCAGCTCAAAGGAATTTGATGACCATCATGTGCCAAATAAATCACGTCAACAACAGATGACAGCAAGCCTTCCTCAGACGTGAGACACCACCCCAACTTGCAGCAGGCTCTCTGGTCTGGTGGATTTCTCTATTTTGGGGGTGAATGCATGTTCTTGAGTAACTGGCAGAGTGGTATGGCAGGACCAGGACCGACAGCAATCTCTGTAAGCCCCTCACTCTCCATTAGGGCAGGAGAAACACCATGTTCCTGACCACAGTGCCTAACTGATCCGTGTGCCTCCCCAAGCCTCCCTGGTGCTATGGAAATCTGTTCCAGGTTTACCAAGAAGGAAGTGGCCAGCCCAACCCCTCTGAGGCTCAGCTGCAACCCCAAAGGCCATCTCACTGTGATAAAGATCTCAAAGGAGCTAATGAAATTATCTCCTCTGCCTTTTATTCCTCAGTAACAACCACAAAATTAGATGAAATGACCCCCTGATCCTCTAATTTAAGGCCGATTTTATTACCTACAACCCCAATTCTCTCTCTTTTAAACGGATAAGAGACCCTGAAGACCCGCAGGCCAATGGGATTAGTAATTGCAGGCTTCTCCCTCCAGGCTGGTTCCAGGCGGTTCCCCAGAGACGCTTCTCCTTCCCCGGGTGGGGTCACAGTCAGTTCAATCTTCATGCTTCAGAGACGTCCCTTTGAACAAGATCAAATGTTTCCCCACCCAGCCTGGTGCTCCGCTCAAAGGAGCAGCAGCCCCTTCTCACTCAGAGCATTAATGTCAGCTCAGCCAGAAAGCAAGGCGAACGGAGGTCACTGCTTAATTGTCCACCAGGCTAAGCCCAGGCCCTCCAACCAGCACCTTGGGAGGGCTGGTCACCCTCATAAAAAGTCACGTGCACTTTGAACCCAGGAACAAGGAGAATGGGAACTATTTCCCCAGCCTGCTGGGTCGCCATGGGAGCTCCTGCTGTTTGTTTTCTTTTGCAGGTTGTCACCAGAAAGGGTGGAAGGCTTCCCTGCGGCAACCCCAAGCAGGAAGATAGAATGCAGTTGAGATGAGCACGGGGACTGCCCACCAGGAAATAAAGGGCAGGAAAGATAAGCATCGGTGGGGTCGGAGCCAGCTTCCTTCAGCTTCAAGAAGGAACCTGAGAGAACAGAATTCTGGAAGCCTCAGAAACTCCTCCACGTAAGGAATGCTCTAGGGCAGGGGTGGGCAAACTTTTTGACTCGAGGGCCACAATGGGTTCTTAAACTGGACCGGAGGGCCGGAACAAAAGCATGGATGGAGTGTTTGTGTGAACTAATATAAATTCAAAGTAAACATCATTACATAAAAGGGTACGGTCTTTTTTTTTTTTAGTTTTATTCATTTCAAACGGGCCGGATCCGGCCGTGGGCCGTAGTTTGCCCACGGCTGCTCTAGGGAGAAAAGGCATAATTTAAAATGAAGGGTAGTTGCTTGTTATCATTAAAAGAAGTGGGAGAGGAAGTTTTTTCACTCTCTTTGGCCTATTTGGAGAAGTTGCTTGATTCGCTAGTCATCCAATGGCTTCCTTCCAACTCAGGCCCATAATTGTAAAAAGATGCAAAGGAATAGGAAACAGTCCTTTCTTAGCTGAAAGAGGACATGGGAGTGATCACAACACCACCTCCAAACCTCCCGTAAAGCAAAAGCCCAAGATAGTCCATTTAAAACCAACTTTTCCTAGAAACAGGAACTTGAAAGTTTTCTTTCAAACAATAAAACATAGTGTATGGGACACACCAGCCGGCCAGTCACATTGTGCATTGACTGTGCTCGGAAAATGGAAAAAGGCAAACTCCTCTCAGAGCTGTCAACATCTGGGGGCAGCTTCACAGGCCTATTTTGGAGACTTTACTTCTGTAAGAAGAAGAAAAGAGAAAGACACCCTGAAAACACCAAGATACCCGCGTGGTATGTGCCATTTATTTATTTATTTATTTAGAGAAAGAGGCAGAGAGGGTGTGTGTGTGTGTGTGTGTGTGTGTCTGTCTGTCGCCAACTGCAGTCTGCATTTCAGCAATCACGGAAATCACCAGTCAGAGATCCGTATATTAAATGACACTGGAGTCTGAGACCAGCAGACCAATTGCTGTGCCCACTGGTTGCCTTTGCTCTGATGGTTCTCAAATGTCTACCCTGGACACAAGGGGCCCATGCTGGACAGTGTCTTTGGATCAAAGCCAGCACTCCAGAACAGCTAAATTACACACCCATCCTGATCCACAGTTCTACTGCGGAGGCACTAGCAGCCCCATCTTTAGAACAGTGCCCATTTCATTGCATGAAAGAAGAGCACCATCTTAGAAGTCCAAAACCAAACTCTAGAAGCTCTAAGGACATTCAGGAATGATATCACTTCTTGGCCCCTCTAATTAGGATGATGTGGGGTCGTCAGGGCTCCACAACAGAGCGGTGTGCCGTGTGCTGAGTGCATATCTGCGAGTGAGAACCCCTGGGTGGAGGGGGACCAGCTTGATAACTTGACCAAACTCATTTTCCCAGCCTGACTGGAACTGTATTCTAAAATAGGAGGCACTGTGACAGAGCCTCCTAGGAGCCAAGCACGTTGCTAATTCGTGTTACCTGGTAAGCACTCCTCTCGTGTTCGGCAGCGTGCAGACCAGACACGCAACCACCACCCTGCATTCAGTTTCTGCACAGATGGTGCAACACCAGATACTTAGCAATACCGCAAATTCCAAAACCCACCAAAAAGCTCAAACACACTCATATTTTAACATCTGGGCTTTTAAATGGCAATTCGTTTTCTTAGTTTATTTTTCAAGTGTGACCGACGAACTGACTCCGTGGAGACTGGAAATGCCTGGGGAAAGCTAAAGTCCTCGCTCCATGTGAGCCCTAGGGGACTTGAAGAACATGAGCGGGGTCAGCTGAGAGTCAAATTTCTGCCTTGTCTCTCACTAAATGCTCCTTCCAGCAGCTGCACTGCTGGGCCTGCACCAGGCAGAGGAACACATAGTTATGTGGCTGCTTTTCCCTGGGACCTGTTGGCTGGTGCATCTGCTTGTGGAAAGCACATGCAGAAACCAAAAGATAACTTCTTTCTCTTTGCTCTAGTGCTGCACACACCCGAACCAAGCAACTGGAAAGGCTGGATAACGAGCAGTTTTCATGGAAAAACAGGATAAGAAAGCAGGAGCAAAACCGCAAGACCATGTCCTCCTATGTGAGAGGGGTCTTTGGTTAGATTTAAGTACCCTCCCTCCTCCAGCTTCCAGGAACTCGGGCACCCACCAGTTTCTGAAAGGGACCCAGGCCCATTCTGGCTCCAACATTCAAGCGAAACACCACCCAGGGGGGTTGCTAGTCCCAAGCCACAGGATGAAGCAAAATGGTGTCAAGCCAATCAGCACACCTCGCAAAGAACCCAATGTACTAAGAAGTATGGGGGAAACGGAAATGCACTGACTTAAAGGGTTTTTGTTAAAATTATTTAAACCTAACCTGTGTTTTAAAACAAATGCTCAAGCCACTCAGAAATACTTTTATTCCCTCTGGGTTGTTAACTGGGAAAGTCTTTCGCTTGCTCCCTTACTGCCTATACCTTTAGATCCATGTTCAATCCTAGGGCGGACCAGCTCCCAGGGTCTGGCTGACAGATGTCTCACCCAGGGCAGCCAAGAGGGTTGGATGCTCAGGGCCGCAGGTTGTCACTGAATACATGACTGATCCCTCCCAGCATCACTTACTACTCAAGAGGAAAACAATGGCACAACAACTCCTGACATCCTGTTCAATAGGGGTAAGAATCCAAACTCCTACTGACTGACTATATTATGATAAATTCTCAATTAAGCGTGGTAATGTGAGCAAACAACCATGTAATTAATCCAAAAAGGCACTCTACAAATCATTTCATGGGTTCAGGAATACATTAGGATTTTTTTTGTGTGCCACGGTTTAGTTTACTGGGGCATTTTTCCCCTCTCAGACTAACATTCATTCATTTATTGAAAGTCTGTTCCATGCCAGCGACCATGGTAGATGGGAGCTGGCAGCAAAAAGAACCGCACAGACTGGAGGAGAGAGGCAGGCACAAACCAGCGAGGAAAGCTCACCATGGCCGGTGCAGCCTGTGGGGTGAGCAGAGAAGCAGACAGTTTGATAAACAACAAGTAAAATTGGGGCAAGGTCTTCATGAGGAAAGGATTCTAACGCACCTATTCAGGTGGAGGGGAGAGGGTGCCCAGCACAAAGGAAGAGCAGTCGGTGATGAGAAGGCCAGCCATTCCCAGGAGAAAGCTGGACGGGTAAGCCTCTTCACCCGGTAACTGCCCGCAGGGGCAGGGACCACCTTACACTTTCCTGAGAGGGGATGCTGCCCTACATTTAAGAATTTTCTTTTAAATGAATGAGAACGTTGGGTGGTAATCAGAGTGCATCGTCGTGGCTAGAGTTTCCCCACAACCAACCTGAGCATGAAGAGGCCTTGGAGCCAACCCTTACCTGTCGAGAAGGAGCTGCTTAACGAGAGGCACAGCCGGTGCCAGCCGTGAACTCCGGAGTCTGCTTCCCGTTCACCTGAAAAACAACAGGAAAGGGCCGTGTTTGTTAACGGGGAGCAGCCAGTCTTTTAACAGTCCCAGTGGAGACCCGCGGACCATGTCTCGGGCTCTTTGGTCTCAGAGCAGAAAACCTGGCCAGAATGCTGGTGTTACAACTCAGCAGCAGGGTGACTGAGCCAGGCCCTTGCCACCTGTGCACAGTTCCCCCCTGCAACAGCCTCCTCAGAGCGCTTCAGAAGGCCTTCTAGCTGACAGAAACCATGCCACGCCCACAGCCGCACGGATGTGGCACATTCCCTGCTCCAGGGAGCTGACAGCCCAGGAGACACAGAGGTGAAGAGGTGGTAAGCAGGCCTGAGGCCGCTGGCAGGAGCTAAAGTGAAGAAAATGCAGGTGAGGAGCGAGGAGCCTTTGCAGAGGTCCCGGCCGTCCAGAGGCAGCCGAGAGCTCCTGGAAGCTGTGTGTGCGTGGCTGGAGAGGAAGCATGCACGGAGGCACCCTTTCTGAGTGCCACGGGGTCTAGGAAGAGGCATGCCCTTGTCCTCAAAACTGACTGGGAAAAACCTCTCAGGGTAGGAAGGACGGTTTCTGCCGCTGGCCAAGTCCCCCTGGTGAGCAGCACAGAAACAGGGTCATTTCCTGAGCTTCTCTCTCAAAATGAAATAGATGAAGAGTAAAACAATCCCAAGTGCAATGATGGTGTTTAACCTTAATTTTCATATATAAATCACCTGGCTTTTCAGTTCAACTGGGCAAGTGTATGTGACATGGCCACATTAGATAGAAGTATGCCAGAGGCATCAAGGATACTAAAGTCCCTACTACACACACTCACACACACACACACACACACACTCACTCACACACACTCACACTCACACACACACACTCACACACACATACTCACACACACATATACACTCACACACACACACACATACTCACACACATACACACTTGCACACACACTCACACACACACATTCACACACACATACACACACTTACACTCACATACACTCACACACACACACACACACACACACACACTCACACACACACAATGAATGAGAGTCAGTTCTGCCTAGTGTCCTCCTGGTATCCTGGGCTCTTCCTGAGCTGCCCCAGCACCCGGTGGCCCTCTGTGGCCCTGCACCCAGGCCTGCACTCCTTTCACAGTGCCCATCACCCCATCAAAGCCACACCCTTAGCAAGCTGATCTGGACAAGCATTTTATGAAATGATTCCTGTTAAGGTATAAATAATTATTATATTACCTGTCCTATGGATGCTTACATGTTGAATACGACGTTTAAAGAGAAACGTTTCACCCACGTTCCTCTAATGGTAGATTTTAGGCACAGCAGTCAGTGAGTTCCACCTTTTGGGTCAGGAACCCTTTCTACAGTCCTCCAATCCCATCACACTGACCATTCCCCCCTTCCCCTGTTTTATAAGCTGACTCTGCCCCTACCAGGGGGTTGGGGTGGGGTGGAGGCTGAGATGGATCCTGCATTTGTAGAAACGAAGATGAACATTGATACAATGATGTAGAAAGTCTGACTCCTCAATCTGTCAATTCACCTGGATCAGAACCAAACTGCCCGTGGAGGGTGAGGGGCCCTTCATCCATCTCTGTCAGCATTTACTTAGGAAAGGGATGTGCATTATCCCCAGCGTCTGAACCAAAGTAGGGGAGAAAGTGGGGAAAGTCGGCCTCAAGACATTCCTAAGACCTCTGCAGAGGCCCAAGGCGTATAGCCCAGTTTTTTCAAGAAACCCCGAAAGCAGTTAATAATCTGTGTCTGTAAAACCTTCCTAAAAAGAACGGCCTCGGAACTGACTTTTTACACTGCTGACAAAGGACTCTCCGATTTGGTCCCATCCAAGCAAGATAAGAAAGAGCCTCTCTGTGAGAACAGAAGCATGTGTCACGATGAAAATGGAAGTGGGCCAATGGGCGGAAGCCAGCCTTCGCCACCAAGTATCCAAGAGGCCAAAAAAGGAACAGGGAAGGGCGCCCCTCCCACCACCAGTGCCACAGGCTCAGAGGGATGGGTTTCTAAAGCATGTTCCTCTAACCTGGTGTTTCTAACACCTGCCTGATCAGAACCATCTAGATACTCTGTTTAAGAAATACAGACTCCCGGGACCCACTCCAGGCCTAGAAGGTGAAAACTGCAGGGAGGGGTCTGGGAGTGTGTATGTCCAGCCAGCACCCCAGCAGAGTGTCAGGCGAGCTTTAGAAAAAATGCTCTAAATGAAACAATAGGTAACTTTAAAAAACTTGGTAATCATGTAACTTCAAAGTGCTAGGGTGTATGAGAAAAATGCAGGCTTAATTGGAGGAAGTTAGTGCCTTTTTTATTTAGTTAAATATGGAATATAATCAGCATGTAATGAGGAAATCAATGCAACTAAAACTTAGCAAAACAAAACCTCTCCCTTTAACTACATCCTGCCTGGAAGACCCTCCACCACCTCCCTCCCTGCGGAGCTGCTACTCCTGACAGCGGGTACAGCGGGCACAGCGGGCACAGCCCGAATGGAAGGGACGGGGCAGAGAGCCTGCAGGCTCCTCCCAGTAGAGAGCAGCCCTAAGTAGCAGGCAACCAATTCCATGTCAGACCCCACAGGCGCCTTCCTGATCTCAGCCTTTTCAGCTTTCAGCGTCCAGGGGATGATTCCATAGTCTTGTCCGCCGCTGGGCTTCATGTGAGGCCCTGCTACTCATGTGTTCCACAGAAGCAGCAGGGGGAGCTGGTTAGAAACTCAGAGCCGCAGGCCCCACCCAGGTGTACTGAATCCGTCTGCACTTTAAAAAGATTCCAGCTAAATCTTTTGCACATCCAAGTTTGAGGAGCCTGCTTTAAAGCATGGAGGGTGCCACGCTATACCCCCACCTGTGGGATATCCAGGCCACCAGCCCCACCTATGGGACATCCAGGCCACCACCCCCACCTATGGGACATCCAGGCCACCAGCCCCACCTGTGGGACATCCAGGCCACCAGCCCCCACCTATGGGACATCCAGGCCATCAGCTCCACCTGTGGGACATCCAGGTCACCAGCCCCCACCTGTGGGACATCCAGGCCATCAGCCCCACCTATGGGACATCCAGGCCACCAGCCCCACCTGTGGGACATCCAGGCCACCAGCCCCCACCTGTGGGACATCCAGGCCACCAGCCCCACCTGTGGGACATCCAGGCCATCAGCCACCTACTTATGCTCCAGACTCTAAGAGGCCTTCTTCCCTCACACTCCGTACTCACGTCTTGTCAGTCTGAGTTTGTCGTGAGGCCAAATCACCATCAGCAGAGCCCAAGGACCAGCTGACAATCCAAAGCCCAACTCGTAGGCAGTGAAAAGGAGGCAGTAAGTACTGATCGTCTCTTACATTCTCATCTGGCTCTTACATCTGCCTCCCTTAGAAGGCAGGAGCAGGGACCCATGACCATAAATCAGTAGAGACAATCCCAAGTCAAACAATACTGTGGAATGCTGGCTCTCTTGGTTCCAGCACATTGTTAATGAGGTCGAGGTCATGGGTACAATTAGCTTCCTCTGTATCTTGGCACAGACCCCAACCCTCTGCCCTCCAGCTGCCTACAAAGGCTGATGCACCCTTGGTTACTACGAGGACTCGGAGAATGACGAGGGAGGCTGAACAGAGAAGCACCAGGCAGTGACTCGAAGAACTTGAATGACTGATGAGCAGAGTATGGAGGAGCAGCATGGGGACGTGACAGATGACGGGTCAGAATTCAACGTCAGCCAGACAGGCTGAAGCAACAGGACAGAATGAGAGAGCTGAAATGGCACCGGGAGAAATGGGAAGTCGCGTGGCCAAGATCTTAAAAATTCAATACAAATATATAATAAGCTCGAGGAAATCTAACCTGGTGGCAGTTCTTGTTTAAAAATGTTTGAAATTTTTTTAAAGACATGTATGTAGTTGCTAAGAAAGCTAACATACCCTTAGTGTCCCTGAGTCTAGTTTCCAGACCACGAGAGCAGTGGTCCCTGTAGCATAACTGATCAGACCAACCTAGCGAGTTTGCCCGCCACCTCCCCACACCGGTATATACACTACCTTGTCACTCCTTTTCATCACCACCACCACTTGGGCTCATATCATTCAGTGTGGCCACTAATGGCGACAGCTCTTTGGGGCTTGGATTATAGTTTGAGCATTCCACACATCAGCTTAGCTCCCTCTGATGCTGCCCCCGCCCCGCTTTTTTTTTTACTAACCAAGAAAAGAACTATATACCTAAGCACAAAGTGAAAAATACATGTAAACAGACAAGACAACTTAAGCATACACATTTACCAAAAGGATTCAGATAAAAAATGACCTGCAGTCACCTGTTTAAGCCGGCACACCATGCTACATATTACAGCATGAGTCCATGCAGAATCAGTAATTAGGCTGGTAAATTATAAGCTTCCACTACAGAAGAACCCTGAAAAGACTACTCTAAGAATGAGCAAATGACAGAGTAAGTATCTGTTGAGACATACTTCTCTATGTAGAACCATCTTCTAGGAATAGACAGCCATTTGAAAAAAAATGGATGTGATTTTAGATTGTTTTTAAAGTTGGGAGCCATGTTTTTCTAAAGCGTATATTTCATATACAAATGTCCAGTCATTTACTTTAAAAAAGAAGACTGCTCACTGGTAAGTTTCTAATTCCCAGACTATCCACATTATTTTTAATTGCAGAAATTTTGATCCCTTCGAAAGATACATAAATGTCTAATCACTATGCGGTATACCTGAAACTAATATAATATTGTATGTCAACTGTAGTTAAAAAGTAAATTTAAAAAATGAATAAAATGCAAAGAGAGAGAGAGAAAGAGAGAGAGAGAGAGAGCGAGAAAGAAGAGAAATTTTGATACCTGGGCAAAAGAAAAAAATTTTAAGAGGTTAATTTGTCCCGAATAAGTGTGTGCCATGTACCACTTATCTGAAGATGAAATGAGGCTACTATCTATGCAGTTACAGCCATCCTTAAATAACTGGCTACATGCCTCAAAACTGGAAAACAACATATGAAATTCGGCCGGACTGCGGCCTGCCCCGGGAGAAAGGAAGCTTGAACTCCAGGTGCCCCTGACAACACGGCTGGATGTGGAAAGGAAGAAAATGCTGAACAATAGACTCAGTGGAGGAAGGAGAGCCCCTCTAATCTCCCGGGTGTGCAGAGGAGTTGCTGCTAAAGGGATATTTAAGATCGCACTGCTAGTTCGAGTTCTGCTGAACACTGAAACAATTTTTAAAAAGAAAAAAACTAACATGTCAGTATAATGCATATTTAATTCGGTACTTCCTATCAATCAGATTTAGTTCCGTACTTATCCACAGATGTTCACACATTTAGATATAGAAATGAAACACATCCCAGATCACACCGACGATGTTTATGAAAACGTACAAAGCACCCCCCCCCCATAAGGAATGGGTTCTTCCCTATTGTTCTGAGGAAGCTGCCCCACTCTGGCTATGGGCACAGCACCCAGTCCTGGTTCCAGTCCCCCAGCCTTCCAGGATTAGTAACTGCAGTTATACAAACAGGAATTTCCATTTCTTTTTCAAGACAGAGAACTGTTGCATAATGCACGTACCACAGATGTTAGATGATGTATAGTGTTGTCACACACACACACACACCACACACAAAACCACCAATAACAGTTTTGTTCTGATTTTAAAAGTAGCATGCTACTTATTGAAATTCTGAAAAAAGGAAAATAAGAAAACAGTCACCTGTGACCCCACTAGTCCAAGATAACCAATTAAAATTTCAGTCTACATTCTTCCAGTCTGTCTGTGGCTACCACTGTGCCCTTTAATGGCACCCTAGTTAGAAAGGCATGGGTGAGGTGAGGCATTATTGCTTGTTACACAGACTGACAATGATTGATACTCCCTACTGGCCTTCCCCTAAACCCACAGCAGTAAGAGGAATAATGGTCTGGTTGTGCACAAATCAAATACTACCGCCTGCAATTCAACAAGCATTCATTGGGGTCTACTTTGCACTCTTTTATTTATCCCACAAATGAATGAAATTCAAATTAACAGCAATAGCCCCTGAGGGCCATATGGTAACTTCAAATAAAAAGGCGGATAAGCCTTGCCCCTTGTGGACATGAAAACAAAAGTCAGGCCGCCTAGTACAAGTTCTCAAGGTTCCTGGTGAGAGCCCTTTTTGTGGTTTGCAGACGGCTGCCTTCTTGCTGTCTTCACATAGAGACCAGGAGACACCCGACCATCCTCTCTAAGGTGGAAAATTAATGTTGGGGAGAAAGGAGTGTTGAGCAGTTGTAGATAAAGACTTGAGAACCACAAATATGTGTGCAGCTGCCCACCAGCAATGCAGGGGTCCCCAAGAGTCTGTGCACTTTTAGGATCAGGAAGATTCAATCCACAACCAAATGTTCTAAGTTCCACAAAGAGGGAGTGCTTTAAAAGGCCACATACTAACTGTTATAACACCCTAGCTTCATACATCAGCCTGTGTGGCAAATACTGTATTACCTTATGCAACCAACACCTTATTGAACTATTCTGTGCATAAAGAAGACACAAGAAAAGAACTGCTTTTGATACTAATGTCACCTCACTCCATGCTAAACATTGTTATGACCCTGCTGAAACTCCCAATGCTCTTCATTCAGATACTACTCTGAGTACAGAGTTTAGTACTTATTATTTTAGAAACCACGTGAAGAGTTTTAAAAGTTAGTTTGTTTGCACTGACCTAAATAGAACCTCAAATGTTCAGCCTCACTAAACACATCAGAAGCCTTATTTAATTTTGACTGGAAAAGTTTTAAATGCCAATAATGCCACTTTAATTGTGGTAGTAAGTCAAAATCAGAACAAACCCACATGAAGAAAACGTCAAAATACACTGAGGTTCTCCTTCCTTACCTGTCAAATCAAGGTCAAAGTTAGGTGTTTCTCTTGGCCTAGCTGGTGGTAATACAGTTAAAGAAAACATGCAGATAACATACCTGTTTGGCTATGTTCAGTGTTTTATAAATGCACACAAAACTAGTTTACATTCTCTGCAAGTGAAGGCCATCTTACAAGGGAGAGGGGGGTCATAGGTGCCTGTTTTCTTAAATACAACATATACCTGCGGGTTAATCAGCTCAGGCTGCCATAACAAAATACCACAGACTGGGGGCCTTACACAACAGACATTTATTTTTCACTGTTCTGGAGGCTGGCACCAAGATCAAGGTGTCAGATGCAGTTCCAGGTGAGGGGCCTCTTCCTGGCTGGTAGTGAGCCAGCCACCTTCTCACCGTGGCCGAGGGAGTGCCCTGGTCTCTCTTCCTCTTCTTGTGAGGACACTAATCCCATCGTGGGGGCTTGACCTTCGTGACCTCATCCAAACTTAATTACCTCCCAAAGGCCCACCTCCAAATACCAAACACATTGGGGATTAGGGCTTCATTCAGCCCATGACTTTTTGGAAGAACACATCTACACTAATAAAAGAGAAACATGGTAATTGGCGTACAACCGCTACCCTTCCCATTGGCTAATCAGCATATCCTTATGCAAATTAACTGTCAGCCAAGATGGCGGCCGGCAGCCAGGCAGCTGGAAGCGAA
>NW_005353967.1:19364138-19367981 GCF_000412655.1 Myotis brandtii
CCCCTGGGCCGGCCCCAATCGGCCCCTGATTAGGACTGGGCAAGATGGCCCTGCCTGATCGGCCCGATTGCCAGCCAGGCCGAGGGACCCCACCCATGCATGAATTCAGGCACCGGGCCTCTAGTTCTATTCATAAAATATGTGTGTGTCCTGGGGTGCAGGTTGGAGAGTACCAATTTTATCAGTTTACATCCCAGCTGTTTAAATATGTTCAAAGCCATTCTATACACATTCCTTGTAACTATCTCAGTTCAAAAGAGCATAAACAGATCTCACAAAGTCTACAAAATAACACCAGTAAGAGCCTGGTCATTTAAGGTCAAGGTCAGGGGCCTGATTATCCCCAGTCAGGCCTGTTGAAAAGATGAAAGAAAAGAAATTCAGTTGCAAGGACACAGATGACTCTCACCCTGAGGACTATTTAGTAAATCTTGACAAAACCAGGCAACCATTGCCACTACTGTGAAAATAATTCCATCTTTCATCTCTAGCTCCAGACCTCCCTTCCTGCCTGTGTAGCCAACCCTCTGCCAGGCATCTCTCTCTCTGGAAGGCTCGCAGTTCAGTTTTGGATTCCACTCAACTCACTACTCCTTGTCATCTCTCCAAACTGAGGTTCCTCACAGCTGCTTACCTCAGTGAATGGCACCATGACCCATACCAGTCACCCTGGACTCCCTCTTCCTAAGTGCTCAGCCCTGGAGATGACCAAGGAAGTATGGGGAGTCTCTCCAGATTTGCCCCACTCCTCACTCACACACCAAGTGCCCTAGGGATTCCTGCACCAGCCTCCAACCTCACCTTCTGTCCCCTGCCCTGGCCACCTTGTCGCCTAGCCCACCTCGCGGTCACTGAGTTCTTCTTAAAGCACAATATGATCACATCATTCACCTGCTGCAAATCCTCCATCTTCCACACAGTTTTTGAGATAAAGTTCCTACTCCCCAGCTCAGCACCCAAGACCCTACAACCTAAGGTACCTCCCTGTACAGCCATGCCTCCAGTCCCAGCCACTGCCAGTGAGTGTCCTCTCTACCTCAGACCTGTGCAAGCCTTCTAGACTCCAAATATATGCATTATTATTGCATCAGGTATTACCGTGATTTTAAAAGTAGTGAAAAACAAACAAAACCTTGAAGGTCCATGAAGAACCAAGTTGGCCCCTTTTCCTTTACTCTTTCAGTCCTGCCTTCTCCCACAAGAGAGCATCAAATATTTCAAATGCCAGACCAGACTCTTCCCTGGACACAGGTTTTATAAGTTGATGATAAGATCTGACCTTTGATTCCTTCTTTGCCTTGCTAAGTCTGAGAAGTCTGACCTCTGAGGAAAACTGCTGCTTGCTTTAATGGCATGTTGGCTGGTGGTTCTAGTCAGTCACTACTCACATACTGGACACGTACTTTTTTAAAAAATATATTTTTTTATTGATTTCAGAGAGGAATGGAGGAGAGATAGAAACATCAATGATGAGAGAGAACCATTGATGGGCTGCCTCCTGCATGCCCCCCACTGGGGATCGAGCCCGCAACTCAGGCATGTGCCCTTGACCGGAATTGAACGGGGGACCCTTCAGTCCGCAGGCTGATGTTCTACCCACTGAGCCAAACCAGCTAGGGCTGGACACATACTTTTATAAAGCACAAGAAGAAATAGGCCTCCCTGTGTCCCTTATCCCCATGGAGGACCCAGAGGGCTGGCCGCCCCCTGCCATCTCCCCTCCTCCCCCAGATTGCTCCCCTCTAATCAGGCGAGCTTGTGGGAGAGAAGTACACCCAGCAGGCTGCTTTCCAGGGGCAGGCTCTCCTGAATCCAAAAGGGAGCTTCCAGGGTTTGTGGAGGTCCTTTGCTTCCCCAACTGAAATGTGTGCCCTGTGAGAGAGGCTTGCTCTTGGTTCTCACTGTGTTACCAGAAGCCAGAACAGAGCCTAGCCCATGGGAGAGGCTGCAGGGGTATTTGCTGAAGGACAGGATAAAAGAATGGATGATTGAGCAAACAGGCATTCCTCCCAAATTAGAAAGGCAATATACAGCATAGTTCCCCAGCTCAAAAAATACTGTTTTGCTAAGAATGTCTTTTGTTTACTCTGCTCTTAGGTACAACCTTGGTAAAAATGGAACAATGTGTCATTAACCTCAAGAGATACTTTAAAGTTGCTCTTCGGAATAAATTCTGGAGATTAGATATTTACTTACTATTTGTATCTTTCTAAGAGAAGTACGCATTGAGTACAAACATTGCTTTTAAGATTCCCAAGAGAAGCACTCACAATGTCCACCAGTAAAGTGTTTTGGGTTTTTTTTTGTTTTGTTTTTTTTTTGCCTCAAATACAATTAAGATATTTACTTTGGTGGACCCTGGAACCTGAGAATTTGCCATTGCAAGAGGGCAGCGAAGCCTGGAATTGCAAACCACACCTGTGCTCTGGTACTCAGATCCACACAGAGCCTGCACTACACATTCCCTGGAACCAGAGTTCCAGAAAAAGCTGACCAGGATGGGCCAAAGGATGCAGCCTGCAAGTTCCAGAAAGCCCCTGGTGGGGACTGCAGGGACATGGGTACAGCCTCAACTCAGGGTCTGTTGTAAGCAGCAGTTGCTCACTCTAAAATCAAGTGTCTTTACATTCCACCTCTTAGAAAGGCACTGCTTTTTCCAGGCTGTTTGAAATACTTGACAACCATCATTAACATTTCTGAGGACTTAGCCCAAGACACCACCCAAGTCCTATACAAAAGTAATCACAGTTAACCTCCAAGGTGATTCTTTCACTTGAACTCTTATCACTACCATTTTACAAACACAAAAACCAAGGCTACAATTAAATAACTTGCTTTCATAGCACTCTGGGGACTCAACAGCCTCAATTTGGGTCTCCTATATTTGGTCTCCAACTTTGTCAATTCTTTGCAATAAAAAAAGTTGAGAAGCTGTATATATACACTGCTCATTAAAAGAAATATGTAGTTTTCTATATATTGTTTTTCTGTCTCTACTATGGACTTCTCCTTCCTGCCTCGCCCAAACACTATATTCCGGGAAATCTCTTTAATTCATCAGTCCACACATCTCTGTAGGCAGATGCCATCAATTCTGGGCCCATCACATGGATGAACAGTCTACATTTTTACCAGAAGGCATCACATTGCTCTCATACACAAATATCCTTGTTCCTTCCTATTGACAAATTACTGATTTATGTATCATGACTCAAATTATATTCAAGAGTGTTTGTTTGCAGTGTAATTATTCTTCCTAATTGGACTGCTCTGAAGACAGATGATTCCTGCTCCCCGCCCCCCCCCATCATCTCTAGTAATATGCACTGTCTTCTTTTTTAGTATAAAATGTTTGCTGCACCCTTTGCAAACCACAGCCAGGCACACACCTGCTCTCTGTGTGACCGCTTGGGGAAAACATTATTGTAACATAGGGCTTTATCTGGTATTACTTCAAACCCCTCAAATATTATTTCATCAGAATCAGATTTCTGACATAGATTAATAACAAGGCTATCACAGTATGACAGCAAAAAGAAATGAGAATCTTGGGTTTTATTTCTTTTCCCTATCTTTAAAACATTTCATCTCCCCACCAGCATGCGTTCCCTATCTCTTAAATTTGAAAAGGAAACGTTTTTTAAAGAGGACCGGTAGAAAAGATCAGGAAAGGGCGATGCCAAAGAAATTAACATTCGGCCGTGGCTTGGAGCGCTCAGGCAGTGGGTGAAGTAAAAGTAACCTGCAGACGACAAAGGTCCCTCCCTCCACTCGGGGTGACTCAGGTTTAACTCCCAGGACTGGGCTCTGACCTCCCCCCCTCCCCTTGCCCCTCCTCCTCCC
>NW_005353967.1:19368101-19368710 GCF_000412655.1 Myotis brandtii
CCCCCTCCCGCCCACACTTCTCCCTCCGGTTCCAACGCACATTTGTCTATAGAGGCCGCTTTGCGATTTCAAACAGTTCTGCTTGTACATGTGGGTCACTGATAGCAACCTACAGGCACGCACACAATCAAAGTAGAGAAAACGGGAAATACAGGAAATGCCCGGGATGGGAGCGAGGATGGGGGTGGGGGTGGGGGATCCGACTTGTCTTCACTCCCATTGAAACAGCTCTTGGACGCTCCTGAAATCCATGACCCTCCTGAAATAAAAGGTGAACGGGATTGTAGCAAATCCTTTTGCTTCTTCGAGTTCAAAGAACACTAGACCGCTGAATGGCAGGGGAAAGAAAAGAAGGGAGGAAACTTTGTATCTAAAAACACCCAGAAACGCACACACACAGTCTCCCCCGGTCCTTCGCCCCATCCCCTGGGCTCAACCCACCCATTCCAGATGTGGTCTTCCCCACTCGCCGCCCACCTCCTCCAGCCCGCACCCCAAATCACTGGCCGCCCACAAAAATGCAGCCCAGACCTGAGGAGCAGCTGATGTCTGTGGCCGGTGCGACCCACACGCCACAGACCAGGCCCCCGGGCGCGGTACCAGGAGCGC
>NW_005353967.1:19369773-19371625 GCF_000412655.1 Myotis brandtii
TTCCCCAGGCGGGGCCCAAGCGGGGGTGTCCGTCGGCTGATCCCGGGAACCCGAAGCGGGAGGGGGGTTGCCTGGACCCCGCGCTAGCTTTCCTCTCCGGAGAGGAGGCTCAGGTGTAAGTTTCCTTGACCTGGGAGTCTCCAGGTTAGGAACTCAGGGAGAGCAGTCTGGAAGGATATTTGTGAATCGACCGCTTGGGGTAACACACTTCTATTCAAAGCCACCCACCTCTCCTGCCTCAAATTAAGGTTTCGGGGTGAATTTCCTAGGCGTTTTTGCCTACAGTCTGAGAAGAATCCTTGCCCAGAGAGGGAACTGACTAACGCCCAACACCGCCCCGGAGCAAAGAGCACAGAGTCCAAGGGCCTGAGTTAAGGTGACAATATTCCTTGTGATTTAAACGTAGGGACGGGGCACGTAGCCAAGCAAACCCTTCTTATCTTTTTCCCTGCCTCCTGTCCCTAACTCTCCGCCCATCGCCAGGGACACCTGCACCCAATGGCCTGGACGCACTCAGTCAACGCGTGGCCTCTCCCCTGCACGGCCAACAGGCGATCCCATTGATTCTTCACTTTCAAGGTCTTTCCAGTAGCCCCGTCCTTTGTAAGACCACTCACTGCCACTTTCCTGGTTCTCGGTGCTCTTAGAGGCGGCATGTTTTCAGTGGCCTCCTCCTTGGTCCCCTCTTTGCACTGGATCCATCTGTATAAGCCTACAGGTTAAAGGTTCGCTCAGGCAGGCCACGTCCTGTTCTAGAAGCACTCTGACACAGAAAATTCTGAATTACTGAAAAGCTTTTCTATTCAAAGCCACCCACCTACCGGCTCCGGGGAGCTGGGTGCTCTCACCAGCCGGGTATCCTCCCCACCCCGCGAAGGTTCCATACTGTATCCACGTGGGAGTTCCTGATGCTCTTGCCAGAAGTGGAATGCTCTCTTCCATCTCTCTCTCAGCCAAGTCCCGCTTATCTTTATTGCAAATGAAGTTTGTAATACAACATTTCTTCTATAAAAGGATGTGTGCATTCCTCCCATTTTTGAAATCATACACTAGAAATAACAAGGCTTATGGGGGGGGGGGGACAGGGTTAGGAACAAACTACTCAAAAGCTATGTAACCTTGCAACCAGAACACCTAGAAAACAGCAACCATTCCTGGCGCGGTGAACACAATACAATATACAGATGATGCATTGTAGAATTATACACCTGAAACCTATATAATGTTATCAACCAATGTCACCCAACACATTCAATAAAAAAATAAAAGTCAAAATTTTAAAAAGAGAGACACCGGGGATGCACTCATGCACAGAAGAAACCACGAGAAGACACAGTGAGAGGTGGCCCTCTGCACATTGAGGAGAGAGGCCTCATTAAAACCAACCTCCCAACACCTTGCTCTTGGACGTCCAGTCTCCAGAACTGAGAGAAAATGCCTTTCTGTTGTTTAAGCCCCCTGCTCTGCGTATTTTGTTATGGCAGCCCTAGCAGACTAATGCAAATAGGTGCTTATTGCAGGCCTAACGCACGAGGGTTACAGTGACAGTCTTCTCAACAGGGCTGTAATTCTTCGAAGGCAGGACCTAAGTCTTATATTTCTTTATATCCCCCCCAATACTCAGTGAAGTTCCCTTGGTAGAACAGGACCTCAGCGCGTGTGTGCACACACACACACACACACACACTCTACCCCAGTAACCATTCCAAAAAACCATTCCAGCAAGAATTTATGAGCCATGTTAAATTCCTAAGAAATATTACAGTAAACATAAATATAGGACCTGACCTTTATAGAAAGACTAGAGGCCCGGTGCACAAAAATTTGTGCACTCGGGGGGGAAGGGGGGGGT
>NW_005353967.1:19372827-19404318 GCF_000412655.1 Myotis brandtii
TTGCAACTGAGAGGCCGGCAAGTGAGGCGGTGAACGTTGGAGTCTGCAGCAAGCAAGCCTCCCTGCTCGCTTCAGTGCCTGGCTGCCGGCCGCCATCTTGGCTGACAGTTAATTTGCATATACTCACTGATTAGCCAATGAAAAGGGTAGCGGTCGTACGCTAATTACCATGTTTCTCTTTTATTAGTGTAGATGAGGTAATAGATGAGGAGATTGAAAGTTGTTTGAGGATGCAGAGTTAGGAAGATAAGCACAAAATATACAAATAAGAGGTACATTTCCCCTTCCCAATAAGCTTTTCCAAGTTAGAGCTCATGGCTAAATCAATCTAAGAAAGAATATAGAGTGAATGGGCATCAGGCATAGCATTGGGTGCTCTCCACAACTCACATTCTGCTGTGTGTTTTGCTTGCAGCTGCTCTTAATGGTGCAAAATATGAGGTGCTGAGAACAATTGCATGTGACCAACACAACCACCCCATTTTACTAATATCCTTTCCCTACATATCAATAATGAATGAGCTAATCTGTGTTACATATGCTCTCATTACAGAAATATGCTGGGTATAGAGCAGACTGTACTTACGTCTATGCTTAGGAAGCAGACTGTACTTCATTTCACACATCTAGTGAGCACTCACTGTGTGCAAGGGACAGTTTAGGCACTGGGATGCATCAGTGGACAAAGAGAAACACAAAAATGTCTGCCCTCATGGATGTGGATACGTGAACAGGGCATCACAGATGGTTTGTATTATTTGGTGGTATTACACGTTTCATATGGATGCAACTTGAATTGATGCTGCATCTACATTTTATTCTCTTTTAAAAAATATATTTTTTTATTGATTTCAGAGAGGAAGGGAGAGGGAGAGAGAGATAGAAACATCAATGATGACAGAGAATCACTGATTGGCTGCCTCCTGCATGCCCCACACTGAGGACCAAGCCCACAACCCAGGCATGTGCCCCTGGCCAGAATCGAACCCGGGACCCCTCAGTCTGCAGGCTGACGCTCTACCCACTGAGCCAAACTAGCTAGGGCTACATTTTATTCTCTTTGAGGGCTAGGGTTGAGCCTTATGTTTTTGTATCTTCACAATGTCTGACATAGCAAATGCCTACTGGGATGTGTAAATTAGGGAATTTACACCCATGTATCCTTTGTGCTATTAAATTCACAGGAGAACCACTTGGGATCTAAAACTAAAGTTCTCTCAGGCTCGTTCACCAGGGACCAGCCAAGATGGGCCGAGTTCATACCAAGACACTGAAGAAGGCAGCCAGGGTCATCATGGAGCAGTACTGCACGTACCTGGGCAATGATTCCACACCAACAAGCACGTGTGCGAGGAGATCGCCGTTATCCCCAGCAGAAGATCTGCAACAAGATAGCCGGCGCTGTGTGTCACCCATCAGATGAAGCAGGGTCAGAGAGGCCCTGACAGGGGTATTTCCATGAAGCTTCAGGAAGATATGAGAGGAGAGATAATTATGTCCCTGAGGTCTCAGTCCTAGATCAGATCATGAAGTTTATTCTGAAACTAAGGAAATGCTGAAGCTCTTGGAGTTTGGCAGTCTGTCCAGCCTACAGGTTACTCAGCCTACCATTGGAATGATGTTCAAAACACCACATGGAGCCATGTGAATCTTTCTGCTGTGCTCTAATACCAATAAACCATCTGATGAATGAGGATAGCTAAATGTCAGCAACCAAAAAAAAAAAAAGTTTTCTCAGAACCATGTTTATTGCTATTTGGGCTAAAATCAAAGCAAGTATCCCCAGATAGGATCATTTGGACCTGAAGAATAGATAAAGTACACTTAATAGGAATCAAGAAACTAGGGATTGGAAGGGGAGGAAGAATAGAGAAGGAGAGACAGGATAAAAGGTATAGTCCAAGAAGAAAGTACCTGCTACGTTCTCTGGAAAGGCAGACTGGGGGAAAGAAGGGTAATAACAGGAACTTTGGGGGATTGTGAATGCTGTTTTTATCATGTGCTTCAGCTACATTTTCAAGAAACACTTACTACGAGGCATAAATGAGAAAGAAATTAAAGGGAACCTGCCAAGTTTAGTCAAATGACAAGGTCTTGGAAGATAATTATGAGCCATCGGATGGGCCATAAGGTAAAATTACCCTGGGCCTGGTGAAAATGTGATTCTGAATGTACTTGCCTGTGCAGATCACTCAGCCTCCTGAACACTATACCTCACCTGGTATAACTTACAGCAACAGGGCTAGACAGTTTTCATGTGTGAACACTTTGTTTCCTATTCTGAGTATGAATCTGTTTGGGATTTAAATAAAATATGCATTTATAGCAGACACATTTGATATGTTTTCATGATTGTCAGCATACTAAAGATTGATTAAATTTGCCTATTCACCTTCAAAACACCCTACCTCTCAAATCCACCACCACCCATTTTGAGAGACTGAGATTTCCTTATACTGTGATCACAGAATTTCAGTGCTAGACACAAACTTGGAAGTCAATGTCCTTTAAAAATCACGTATAAAATTAAATTATTTAAACTGCAAATATCTTCAGGGAAACTAGCAAAATTACAGTTCACCAACTTGGGGTCCTATGGAAAATCCGTCTCATAAAATTATCATTCTGCTTTTTTTTAGTCCATGGATTGAATTGTATAAAGAAGCCATCTAAAATTATAAGGCTCCACTTTCCTTGACAAATATGGGTGGAGAAATGGCAATTTTGAGCACAAAAACTTGAAGGGCCTCTCCTGATTAAAAAGGACTCTGCCTCTTAAAATCAGTGTTCTGGTCTACGTGAGACAGAAGCCATCTATTGGGCCACAGAAATGGCCTGGCTACGGTCTCCAAAAGACAGTAATGTCATATTTCAATTTCTGCTGCCAACTGGCAGTTTTTAAGTCAAGAGTGAAAATGAAGCCTGTATGTACAAAAAAAAAAATGCCTTCGTTTTTATTGAAACCCCATTACCAAGGTGTTAGGCTAGCTGATAAATGAGGATAGCTAAATGTCTCTAATAGGAACACATATTACAAGTACCAATCGGCACCTAATGGGGCAGCAGGGGGACCAAGTCATATATAAGGGGCCGTGAGCTCCCGATAAAGAAAATCTCAATGATCTATAGAAAAAAACGTCCACTTTCCACTCACACCTATTAAGGAAACATCGACAACAGAGCCAAGGAGAAACAGGGCCCTCAAAATACACCGTGACTAAGTCATGGAAGAAACGAACACTCAGAACTTTGGGCATTTGCTCTCTCCTGGTAAAATCTGAGGACTGTTGGCCACTTTTATCTTCAGGCCACAGTCTCTACTTCTTGGCCTTCCTTTCTTCTATAAACGAAGCAATTACTTCAATTTGCCACTAACTTCTAAAGCAGTGGTCTGCTTTCCTGCCTCTAGTTCCAAAACTAGACTCCATGTGACTCTGGTTAAACTCAACCCAAGAAGGTGCTCTGTTCATTTCCTCCTATTATGTCACCACCACCATGAACAAATCCATCTGGCCCTCGTCCAAATGAACTTATCCCTGAAATGAGGTGGAAATTTCCATATAGTGAGAATGTTTTCCTGCAATATCCTTTTATAGGTTGCATGCAATTTATGCAACATTCTTAGCTGCTCGATAACATGTAACTGGCAAACTCAATCGCTGAATCTTGACTCACTCCAAATCTTCACCTGCAGACATGTTTCTGGATTACAAAACTTTCTCTCGGAAGAGGTCCAAAATACAAAGAAGCTTGGGGGATTAGCTTCTTAACGGTATTCCTGACGGGCATAAAAGCACCCAGAGAAACAGTGCTTTAGCCCTTTAAAGCAACAGTACTGTGCATCTGGCCCCCGATTTGTGTTTCCAGCTTTGTCTTTTTCTATGATGAATTATGTGTTGCTCTCAAAACTATTACCCTCATTAGTGCCTACAGTATTATTTGGAAAATGCGAAGATGAGAATTTGAGAAAACTACTGCCATTTATTTATTTATTTGTGCACTGTGAAGAGGATGCTTGTCCCTAATCTGTCCCAGACTGAAACACGTAGTCTTCAATCTGAAAACCTTGCCTGTGAGGAACTTTTTTCTCTAACTTTCTCTGTCAGTCCTCTTCCTTAAAACAAGAAGCACAAGCATGCATATCTGTAAAACCACCAATTCTTGGGCACCTTATTTTCACATAGTGCTAGAATTAGAAAATATATTATTTTCTATTGAAAAATAAAAATATCGGGTATTATTAATTATTCTGCCTACTTCCAAATGGCCTTGGGGTGACTCGTTATTTAAAATAATAGGAAGTAAGGGATCCTCTTAGCAGGGTCCCGGTTTACCATAGCTGAGCATTAAGTTTAGCTCTGGGCTTTCCAGAGCCAAGGTAAGAATGACATACAATGAATAATATAGTTCCCACGATCTGGTGAAAGAATCATAGTTGTTTCTCAAGTTAGGCAAACTTTTTCCTGGCACTAACTTCTGAGAGGAATTGAATCATGGAAATTCTTACATAAGAAACACTGGACAATCTACACTTCTAGGTGCAGCATCTTCACTGAGAGAAAGCAATAAACTCTTGCCCTGTGGAGCAGAGAAGGTAAAAAGTTGAGAAGAGATAACAGAAGTGTCTAGACTGTGTTTCTATCACGGCTGAAACTGCATTATCTGAACTTAACATCTGCCTAGACTCTGGGACCCCAAGGATGCTCTCTGTGACCTCAATTAAGAAAAGAAAAATAAAATAAAGGAATCTTAAACAAATTATGCAAACAAAAACCAACAACAAAACAACATTTTTTCACTGACTTCACAAATCTTTCTCAATTCTAAATCTATTATTTCACGTAGAACCCACTTGACAACTATGACCTGAGTTCATGTCAGAACAACCTTGGGAAGGTGTTCAAAGAAAACAAGAATTAAGAGCAAGGCCAATCTACACAATTTAGATTAGTTCTAGCTTTTCTTCCAACAGAATGGCATTGTGCTATGCTAATTATACGAAATAATGTTCAATCACTTTTGAGGTCATATAAATGAGAATAGCATAAGCCATGTAATTAAAATGAACTATAAAACTAGTTTTTATTGTTGAAGAGTAAGTTCTTTAAATATTCTGTAAAGTTTTGCTGGTAGACAACTATCTTAAAAATAGTTTATATAAGCTCTGGCTGGTGTTTTCAGTGGTTAGAGCGTTGGCCCGTTCACTGAAGGGTCACAGGCTGGATTCCCAGTCTAGGACACATACCTAGGTTGCAGGCTCAATCCCTGAGCCATGTAATTAAAATTAACTATAAAACTAGTTTTTATTGTTGAAAAGTAAGTTCTTTAAATATTCTGTAAAATTTTGCTGGTAGACAACTATCTTAAAAATAGTTTATATAAGCCCTGGCTGGTGTTTTCAGTGGTTATAGCATTGGCCCGTTCACTGAAGGGTCACAGGCTGGATTCCCAGTCAAGGACACATACCTAGGTTGCAGACTCAATCCCTGCCCCTGGGCAGGGCATGTGTGGGAGGCAACCAATCCATGTGTCTTTCTCACGTCAATGTTTCCCTCCCTCCCTCCCTCCTCCCCTCCCTCTTTTCCTCTCTCCTTCCCTCCCTCCCTCCCATCCTTGCTAAAAATCAATGGAAAAAATATCCTCAGGTGAGGACTTATATAAGCACCTCTTTAATTTCCTAGAGTGTCATGAAAACAAAAGTTTGATATTAATGAATTTAAAACCCTCCACTACCTTCAGATGTAGTTTGTATTCACTAGATATATGATAAGAAAAGATCATAGTTATGGAAAAACCATGGGCTCTCAATTCCTAGTGACTGTGTATAAATTCCACTTGCTCCATGATTAGTTACTAAATAATTTTAGGCAAGTCATTTAACCTCTCCAAAATTTAGTTTCCGTGACAATAATACTATCTATCACATGGGGATATTATTACTCTTATATGATTGTTATTACAATGCAAGTGAAGGTCTCTACTATAATGCCAACATATAATAGTGCTCAATAAATATTTATTCCCTCCCCTTCACATTTATATTCCTGCAAAAGAATTTTCTCCCAGTTCAAAAAGACCACTCTTCCCAATTTGCCAATTACATAGTTTTCCTATGCTTTTTGTTTTAAAAAATATATATATGAGAATCAAAACACTGAGGCACTGGCATAAGGATAGACATATAGATCAATGGAATAAAATTGAAAGTCCAGAAATAAACTCTCATATTTATGGTCAACTGATATTGAAAAAGAGTGCCAAGACATTTCAATGCAGAAATGCCTTTTCAATAAATGTGACAAGTGGACATGCACATGCACATGCAAAAGAATGAATAAAACCCCTACCTCACACCATACAAAAATATTAGCTCAAAATGGATCATTGACCTAAATGTAAAAGCTAAATTATACAACTCCTAGAAGAACATATCGAAGTAAATCTTCATGATCTTGGGTTAGGCAATAATTTCTTAGGTATGACATCAAAATCACAAGTAACAAAAAACCACACCCATAAATTGTACTTCATAAAAACTAAAAACTTTTGTGTGACAAGAAAATACCATTCATATGGGGAAAGGGAAAACCATAGAATGGATGTAAGTCTTTGCAAAACATGTATCTGACAAGGGAAGTCAATAATGAAAAGACAACCCAATTTAAAAAATGGGCAAAGAATCTTAAGAGATAATTTTTCCAAATAATTATACGAATGTTCAGTAAGTACCTGAAAAGATGTTCAACATCATATTTAACAGGTGAATGCAAATGAAAACCACACTACTTGTACCGGTATGAAAAAGATAAAGAAGACAGGTAATAACATGTGTTGATAAGAATGTGGAGAAATTGAAATCTTCATACATTGCTTATAGGATTGTAAGTGGTGCAGCAACTTTGAGAAACAGTTGATATCTCCTTAAAAAGTGAAACATAGAAATATCATGTGTCCCAGACATTTCTCTCTTGATATATGCTGAAGAGAAATAAAAACCTGTCTACAGAAAAACCTATAGAAATGTTCAAGCAGTATTTTTCATAATAGACAAAGTTAAAAGCCAGATACCTGTCAACTGATGAAGGAACAAGCAAAAAGCTATCTATACATTTATTTTATTATTCATATACATTAATTTCATTTCAGCCATAAAAATAAAGTCCTAATTCATGCTGCAATCCAGATGAACTTTGAAAACGTTATGTTAAGTGAAAGAAGCCAGTAGCAAAGGTTGTATATTGTATGATTCCATTTATAAAAATGTCTCAAATATGCAAATCTATAGAGACAGAAAATAGATTACCAGTTGCCTAGGGCTAGAGAGGAGGTTGGGGGTAGAGGGAAGTGAGAAGTGTTTGAAAATGGGTATGACTTCTTTTGGGGAGGGGACAAAAATGTCCTAAAATTAGATTGTGGTGATGGTTGCTCAACTCTTAATGTACTAAAAACAACTGAACTATATACTTGAAATGAGTAGATTTTATGATGTGTGAAAAATATCTTAATTCTAAAAAGAAATTAACACAAAAAATGCTAGGAGAAATGGTTGTGCTATCAACAACCAGGAATAATTGCAGTAAACATTTGCTGTGTGTAAGAGGGATACAACAATGACTAAGCATGGACTCCATCCTCAAAGAATCTAAAATCCAGTGAATGAATGTAGTTCAATGAAGAGCAATGCATATTTTAATTGCCAATGGGACCAGAATTAAATAAATAGCTGTGATATATAGTATTCATCTAATACACTGTACTAAGGTTAGGGACATAAAGTGTGTCTGTCCCAGTCCTCTACAGGCACCCAGGCTTTGGGAATGAAAGAGAAGGATCTAGGTAAATGCACTGTGCTAAAGATAAGAGCAGGTGCCACTGGAGCCCATCAGCACTGAAAACAAGCAGTGGAAGGAGAAGATGTTAGAGAAGGTTCTCTGGGAGTTAGTTATGACATTGTTCCAAGGATACGTAGAAATTCACAAGGTGCAAGGTAGGGTACAGGCCACCCAGACAAAGGAGACTGCACACACAAAGGCCCCCATAGCAACCGAGAGCTCACGATGGAACACAGAGAGAGGAAAATTGAGAGGTGAGAAGAAATGACTTGGGGAGGAGGGGTGGGCATTAGTGGTTCCCCCCCAAAGTCCTATGAAGTTCCATCTGAGATCCCCAAGGAGCCATTGAAGGTTTTAAATATCAGAAATGGCCAGATCTTGTTTTAGAAAGATTGCTCTGCTTGCTACATAAGGAGATGGATTCAGTGAGAGCAAGAGCAGGAATGGAGAGATCTGTCTTCTAGGAGCATGGGGATGAGGACCTAGGTCACTGGCGGTGGTGGGCTTGCGGTACCGACTGGCTGGTCAGTGAAGAAAAGAAGGTTAAGGGTGACCCCAAGTTTTCTAGGCTGGGTAATGCTTGGCAGGATGTGCCAGCCACAGAGGCAGTGAACATGGGACAAGCGGCCAGATTCCTGTGGGGCATGGTGAGTGTGACTATCCCTCAAAGACTAGAAAAGGCCATAGGCCACAGACATGCAAAACTGGAGCACCGCCCTGACTGGTTTGGCTCAGTGGATAGAGCATTGGCCTATGGACTGAAAGGTCCCAGGTTCGATTCCAGTCAAGGGCACGTACCTTGGTTGCGGGCATACCCCCAGTAGGAGGTGTGCAGGAGGCAGCTGATCGATGTTTCTCTCTCATCGATGTTTCTAACTCTCTATCCCTCTCCCTTCCTCTCTGTAAAAAATCAATAAAATATTTAAAAACAAAACAAAACAAAAAAAAACTGGAGCACCAAACCCCCCTCCCCAAATTTTAAAGACCAGTGTCAAAAACTTCTTTTAGGCACCAGATTGTGGAGTGGGCCCTGGTGTACCTTCTTTGGTACCCAAGCCAAGGATAGGCCTGCAGGCACTAGAAGATGCCAATTTCTGTCTCAATCACTTGAATTACACCAACAGTAGATAGTGCTGATAAATATTGCTGTACTAAATGCTTTCCAGCCAAATGGAAAATGTCAGCTTGAACAGGCTGTGGGAAAGACTCTCCCAGCAGATTTCATGACCCAGGTTCTGATGGAGGCTGGGAGACTCTGTAGAAGTTTATCCACGTTGGGTTGAATAAAATATCATTGTCACTTATTATGGGGACATGTGAAATGCGCCCGTGATCTAAATCAGTATCCTTTGTGGGTATCACCTCATTAGCTAATTCAACAACTTAATAATAAGTTAAAGGAAATGTTCCGTCTCCTGAGTTACTCTCTTGCAGTTCTACAAAACACTACCTTGGAAATCTTTATAACTTTGTAAACCAGATAAGGCCTTCAAATTCTAATGGGATTATTGATTTTCAAGTCAAAATAAAGTTTCAGTGCAACTCTTAATGCATTTATTGACTGGGATCAAAATTAAAATGGAGAAAATAATCAATAACACATCCTAAAAATAAAGCTAACATCAGAAACTATCTCTCTGACTTCCAAAGTGGGATTTTATCTGTCAGTGCAGAGTTCCCCGAGAAACCTGAACTCTCTTTGACCTGATAGAAAGCAGCCACTTCAGCATAGGATGAAGGACAATATGATGATATGCATGTTCAAAAATAAACAATTCTTTAAAGTGCATTTTAACCTCAGAGACCTCAAAAGAAAAAAGCAACTACCACATCTACTGATAACGCAAAAGGAATTCAGGAGAAACATTTCAAGCTTACAAAACAAATTTTTAAATCTTTCTTATTCTTTGTCTGAAACTGGCTGTGGTCCAGAAGCATAGCTTCTCTTTCTCTCAGCCCAGAACACTTCCCAAAGCTTCCAAGCTCGTGACATCGTAAGCAAAGGAAAGTTGCCAATGCCTGAAGGTAGCAATGCCAACAACCTGCTAACATTGTAGTGTGAGAGATTGTTTGTGCATTTACTATGTTTTTCAAGGAGCTAGCTTATGAAATCACAATGAGAAAATGTATTCATTTCTCTCACTTCTCAACATTGCAAAATGAAGCCGTTTAATAATGCTTGTTCATATGCATAAATTGAATTTTATGAGTTCACAGTTTTATTATACTTTTAAAACCCTGAATCTCATGAGTCTTCATGGAAATTATTAGCAATAGTTTATAGCATTTTGCAAAGTATAAACTGCAGCTGTGATAGTTCAATTATTATCACACGCCATTTCAGGTAGTGATTCAGTAAGAGAACCAAACGTTGGTTTCTTATCTCACAGTTTATTGTCCAAGCCTTAGGCAGGACCATGATTTAATTGTTGGCCATTTTTTTTCTAATAAAGTAATCTAAGCAAACATTCTGCGTGGCAGTTGGATGGTAAGGAAATGCTTTTAAAAGATTCATTTCCAGGTTTCATTTTATTTATATCTTGAGAGAACTTACATTAGCATACATTCCCTGTTGAGATAAATTCACGATGAAATAATTTGCAGAGTGGGAGGTTCTCTGATGCTCTTCAGTCAAAATCTCATGATCAATTTATAGAAAACTCCCAAGTGGAAGGGTAAGTTGGACCCTTACCTCACACCATGTAGAAAATTAATTCAAAATGGGTTAAAGCTGTAATGGTAAGAGCTAAAACTATAAAACTCTTAGAAGAAAACATGGGAATAAGTCTTCATAAGCTTGGATTTGGAAATAGATTCTTAGATATGGTACCCTAAAGAAACAAAAGAAAAATAGATAAATTACACTTCATCAAAATGTAAAACTTTTGTGATCAAAAGATACCATCAAGAAAGTAAAAAAGATAGCCCAGCAAGCACCAGAACACAGATTTCTCAGGGCAAGGCCGAGGTCAAGGCTGAGGTTAAGGCTGAGGTACCTGTGTCATTGAGCCACTGGCACAGTAGGTGTTCAGAAATCCTTGTTGAACTATTCTGAATGAGGAAAAATGTATCCCAGTGGAATTTTTTTCTTGACTTAAAAAATTAAAAAATCCTTTAAAAAAAACAAAACTCTTCAAGTTCACTTAGTTTATCATTTCATGCATCTTCCCCTATCACTGAGATCATACTGTAGACAGCCTTTTAGCTTTCTTTTTTTTTCCACTCAACACCTTGAGCTGAGCATTTCCTCATGTCAGTAAAAATTCTGTCTGCTCCAATTTTACGTCCTGCACTCTAAGCAAGGCCTGTTTCTACACTTGCTAGTGACCAACCCAGAGTGCCCACTCCGCTGGGAATCCTAGGGTTTCAGACATCTCTGTTAAGACCCCAAATACTTCAATAATCATTTTTCTAAAACACTTCAATTTCCTGTCACACTGTGTATCCTGCATTGCCATTTAATGACACCATTTAACAAGACTGAGAGGCCAACGTAGGCCAAGAAGAATAAGGAAGATCCAGGATTCCCATGGGGAAGCGCTTGGACCACTTGTCTATCTTCAAACCCAGCCATGCCACGGAATCCTGTGACGTAAGACAAGTTATTTAATTGATCTGTACTGCAGTTTATCATAAGTAAAAGGAGGAAATGATAACAGCAATGTTACTTGTAGGACTGTTGCGAGTGGGCACATGCGGAATGCTTATAACAATGCTTGGGGCTGGGGGACTTGGGGAGATGTTGAAGGTACAAACTTGCAACCAGTAAGTCCTGCAGATCTAATGCACAGCGTAGTGATTATAGACAACAAGACTGCATTATAAACTTCTAAGAGACCAGATTTTAATTGTTCCCACAATAAAAAAGAAAAGATAATTATGTGAGGTGATAGAAGTGTTAGCTAATGCCATGGTGGTAATCATATTGCAATGTATACATGTATCAAATCAACAAGTATGCCTTAAAGATACACAATGCTATATGTCAATTATATCTCAATAAAAATAAAGAAAGAAAAGACACAATGCTTGACAGGTAATAAATGCTTAATACATGTTAGCTGGTATCATTATTATTAATTACAATCAGACGGCCCTGGGTTGGAAGCCTCTATTTTCAACTTGCCTCCAATGTCAGCGGGCACCTTGCTTAACCTTTCAATGCTTTGGTTTTCTCCCCTCTAAAATTGGTATTATATGTGCTGGCCAGTGTGGCTCAGTTGGTTGAGCGTCGTCCCATGCACCAAAAGGTCACCGGTTCGATTCCTGGTCAGGGCACATTCCAGGTTGTGGGCTCAATCTCCATTTGGTGTGTCTCTCTCTCCCCCTCTTCCTTTTTCTCTCTAAAATCAATAAAAAACATTTAAAAATAAAATCAGTATTATAAAACCTATCTCACATAGTTGTTAGACATTTAAAGGAGCTCAATGCAGAACAGCTAAGGCTCGCTCACCATGGGCAGACAGGAAATGGTTGTTATGCCTCAGGCTCATGGTATAAGCCCACCCCCAATACCACAGAGCAGGTGTCCAGCAAACCAAGTGGAGAGCTTTGGGGACAGAGGATTTTAAGGGCAGGAAGGGAGGCTCAGATGCTGGCATTTGGGTGGTTTCCTTCTTAGAGTCCAGAGATCACGGAGTATAGAGGCCTGAGAGTCCCCACTACCTGGAGACCCACCCATCTAGAAGAGAGGGACCCCCTAAGACAGCAGACTGTTTGAGTTTTCTTAATTTGTTTCTAATCAAATGTTCCGGCTGGAGGACTTCTCCAGCTGTGGAAGGGTGGGACTGTTTCAATGACTGTGTTATCAGGAAGATCTAGTTCCTCTGTTTAAAAAATATCTATCACTTGTGGAATCACAGAAATGGAAGGGTTTATGATGAAACAGGCACCCCAGGCCTGTTCCCAAACAGAAGGCTCCTTTGTCGAGTTTTCTTTGGGTCCTTTTCAAAGGCTCCTGCCTGGCTGGCCTGGCCCAGGCAAGTCCTCTCTCCGGTGGGAGAACAGGCAGTTCTCAATAGACAGGGTCCCGGCAGGCAGTCGGGCCCTCCCTGCCCTGTTTATGTGTGCTCAGCCATTTTAAAGGACCTACTACTTTGGGAATTAGGTAAGGGAATAAAAGGAACAATTAATATGTAAGTCCTGATACTCAAGTAAGTCATGCATGATTAAAACATGACTCAAGAAGTTTATCTGTCTCTCTGAGGCTCACTCCCCTCCAAACGCTGGATTCCTCCTCCAACTCCATCTTGGAGCAGTCCCTTTTCTGCATTTCACCTTACTTCCAGCCCCCACCCAAGTCTAGGATCTCTCCTCTAGAACCTTTGCCCCCCGTGGGGACTCCAATTATTTGCCTGGGTCAGATGGCAGCCTCTCTCCAGTTGAAAGCTATCTGCCCAAACCCTGAAATGCAGCTCGTAGCCCCTCTGCATCATCACGGTCTCTCACTGCACCTCTCCCCACTGCTGAGGACCCCATTCTCCACTCACCTGGACCCGACCTGCTCCTTGGCAATCCTGCCCTGCCCTCAGGCAGCTTGCCTTTGTTTATAGGCCCACACCTGGCCCTGGATCCCAGTATTGGTTTTCTTCCCTCATCGCTCCATATCTATTTTTGGTCACACCTGTCCCTCCAGCAGGGGGCCAATAATTAGTAAATATTTACAAAGGTCACTGTGGGCAAGGCACTGTGCTAGTGGCCTGAGAGTAGAAGGTGGTAAGGCTTGGCCGCGCAGTCTCAGAGCTCCCAAGCTAACATCTAAGGTGCGAGTGTCAGGTGCCATTGAGTGCACTCCTAATGGCAAGCAGAAAAGACTTCTTCCCTGGCATGGTCAGGGAAGGCTTCCCAGAAGAGGTGGGACTTGAATTGAGCATGAAAGGATTAGGCAGCCAATGGCTCTCAATGCATTTTAAAGAAAGATATGAATTGGGCTCTCCACTCTGAGATTTGATACCTACTTCTGCAGTGGGGTATAGTCGCCAAATTCTTCTTTTTTCCAAGTGTCATGGGTGACTGAGTCAGGGGGTCAGGGTTGAGCCAGGCCAAAAGTCTTCATCACTGCTGAGAATAAGAAGAAACTGCCTTTAATCTAACAATGATGTCAAGAATGACCTGCAGGAGGATGTAATAAAATGAAAGCTCCGAATAATGCAATCCTCCTCTTTGAGGTTGGTGTCAAACTGGGTTGCACCTTAGCCCTAGTATTACCTCTCTCTCTGATACCTGTGCTAGGCTGTGAGCACCATGAGAGCAGGTACAGTGTTGTCGCCACTTCTATGGTTGTCATCATCTCTCCCCCAGGATCAAGCACTGTGCCTGGCTCACAGTAGGCACTCACTGAGCATTTGATTAGAGAAAGGATGGATGGATTTGATTACCTACTGCCTGAGAGTATTGCATAGCTTATTTTTTATTTATGAAAGTAAAGAAGTAGCCAAAAAGAAAACCACCAGCACCACCGATCTCCCCACATAATCTACAGCTTGGCAAGTAAAGAAGAACCTTGGATCACAGTGAAGAGCTCTGAGGAGGCAATCGCTGGAAAGTGTGTGGACTTGGAAAAGGACCAGAGTGTTCAGGCAGATCCTGAGTTCAGCCTGTACAAGATTAGAGCAATAAATTGAGTGTATTTATCATTTAAATGAACAACAAATGGGAATCTGAGATAAGCTGACATTGAAATTCACTTAAACTTTGTACTTACAGCATGAACACTTTGCAAATGGCCTGAGGGTTATAGGTCTTTCAAACTCTTCACATTGCTCTAAGATGTGGTGGGCCTGGAATACCACACTGGTGTGTGGACTGTGCCAAAAGGCAAAGCATGGTGGAGACACTGGGAAGGAGATGATTACCTTCTTTCTCTCTGGCTGCAGGCTTCAGAGAACCAACTATTTTTCAAAATGGAAAAAAAATTTAAAAGCAAAAGTGAAACAACATATAACATTTGAAAAAATAAAAATGATGAAGGACAAGCAAAAGAAAAGGAAGCACAAATACAAATAAGGATTCTAGGATCTTATGGGCCTAAGAGGAGGACTCTGAAGCTCTTTGCAAAAATAGTGAAAACATAACCATGGAGCAGAGTCTTTGGGAAGTCTTGTATTTAAAGATATATCATTTTCAAGTCTTGTAGGCACAGCATGGTGTTTTATGTTTTACAGTGTGACACAGTCCAGATTTCCCATGACTCCCACCTCTCAAAGACGAATACACACTCCAAATAGGCACAAGCCAATTTTAAATACGACTTAGAAAGCTGTACCTGGATTACATGGCCATAGCCAACTCTGTCACCCCCACCCCCATCAAAGTCCTTCTTCCCACCAACTCCAGACAGTAGCCCAACTAAATGCCCGGATGAGAAGCCTGGATAATAAATTTCCTCTGTTCCTTCCTCACCCCTTCCTTCATTGCCTAGATTTTATTCTTGCACATGAGTCCTTTCTGTTTTTAACCTCCATTTCCACCATTCATAGGACATTGGCTTTTACCTCAGGCAATTTATTTTTCATACAAACTTGACAAATATAATAAGACACCAGCATCATCAGTCTCTAAAGAACTTGAACCAGCCTAGAAAGTCCCTCCAGAATTTCTACAAAAATCTCTTTTGGTTCTACCATAAGTAAACAACATTAATTTTTCTGTCTTGTTTAAATACAGGTGTGTTACTTTCTTTTTTTAAAATATATTTTTATTGATATTAGAGAGGAAGGGAGAGGGAGAGAGAAATAGAAACATCAATGATGAGAGAGAGATCATTGATCGGCTGCCTCCTGCACGCCCCCTACTGGGGATCAAGCCCACAACCCGGGCATGTGCCCTTGACTGGAATGGAACCCAGGATCCTTCAGTCCACAGGCCGATGCTCTATCCACTGAGCAAAACTGGCTAGGGCCAGGTGTATTACTTTCTAATCCTCTTCATTCCCATTACATTTAGGTACCTTGTAAATGAAATATTCTTTCTGAGAATTGACCCTGACATATAGACAGGGCCTGGTGAAATGTCGTATCAGGGCCAAGGCACCTTATCCAGCTGTCTTTTGTCAGTGGGCACCAGGCCTTCAGTCTAGCTAGCCCAACATGGACTTCCTGTTAATATTTCCAAGGTAGACTCCTCAGTGTCTGTTCAAACTCTTGACAATCCAAATGGCATTGGCTTTGCTTCTCTAAGGTGAGAAGGCTTGAACTATGCCTTTCCATCCCTGTCCTAACAGCTGAGAACAGACAGAGCTGGGAGGGGAGGCAAATTCTCTGAGGGGAGATGAGTGGGGAGGAAGCAATTGGCATTTTTAAAAATAATTCACTACAGTTCCCCACTCTATCATAATCCACCTAGGTAACAAGTAAATTCTTACTTCCTTTCACCTTAGGCCAGTGATGGCAAACCTTTTGAGCTCGGCGTGTCAGCATTTTGAAAAACCCTAACTTAACTCTGGTGCCATGTCACATATAGAAATTTTTTGATATTTGCAACCATAGTAAAACAAAGACTTATATTTTTGATATTTATTTTATATATTTAAATGCCATTTAACAAAGAAAAATCAACCAAAAAAATGAGTTCGTGTGTCACCTCTGACACGCGTGTCATAGGTTCGCCATCACTGCCTTAGGCTCTTAACCTTAATATTTAGTGCAGTTATCTACCAAACTAGTTCTCAAAAAGATTCTTAGTGTCTGATTTTCCAACCTCTGGTTATCCTATATAATAGAAGGCTAATATGCAAATCGACGAAACAACCGGTCACTATGATGCGCACTGACCACCAGGGGGCAGACGCTCAATGCAGGATCTGTCCCGTGGTGGTCAGTGTGCTTCCACAGGGGAAGCTGCACTCAGCCAGAAGCTTTGAGCCTCCACAGCAGCACTAAGGATGTCCGACTGGCGGCTTAGGCCAGCTCCCTGAGGAGAGCGAGCCTAAGCTGTCAGTCGGACATCCTCCGAGGGCTCCCGGACTGCGAGAGGGCACAGGCCAGGCTGACAGAGCCTCTCCCCCCAGTGCATGAATCTCTAGTTTATTCTATAAAAAGATGAACTCTGGGCACACCTCTGGGGTTAAGTTCTTTCAGGTTTACACAGAGCAAAGAATCTTGGGATAAAGACAGAGCAAGTCCTGTGTGTAGTGATGTAACTACTTAGAACTGCCCCAGGAAAGTATTCCACGTGCTGAGGTTTGTGATGTCCCCCTTTGGGACTCCTTTCCCATCTCCTGACAAGTTATTATAGGGACTTCCATTTGCACAGTTCTTTACAGTAGACCAACATTTTGACACGGATGATCTCATCTCATGCTCACAGACACTCTGAGAAGGGCATCATCACCATTGTCATCCCATTTTACAGTTCAAGATGCTGGGGCTCATTCAACTGATCTTATAGAGAAAATACTCTGTGGAGCTACAACTGTGAACAATACACAATTCCTACCCTCAGTTAGTCCAATAGAGAACACTAACCACAAACAGGAAGTAGCAACACAACCCTAAACTGTGAGGGCCCATAGAAGGCAAAATGTCCAAGAATGGAAAAGCTTTCTGCAAGAAGTGTTACCTGGTTTTTATAGGACCAGGTTAGAAAGGTAACAAGAGCTACAGGAAGAACGTTCTAGGCCCACAGGTCATTCTTATTTGACCTCTTAAAGAGATCTATCAATTCAAATGAATTTCTAATGGTGGGATTTCAGAGCCAAAAGAGGTCCTTGGCAGGCAACGTGTGGGCGGTTGGGCTCAGGCATATGCTGTAGTCCCCGGGATGGATGTGCCTCCTTCTGGGGAGCCCAGACCAGCCTCCAGGGCACTTCTGAGCAGGCCTGTCTGAAAACAGTGGCCTTCTCTCTAGAGGCAGAGCCCAGAGTAACTCCCTGAGTCTTCTCCTCCATAGGAAAGTATACACATAGGTCACATGTCCCAGTAGAGGGCAGCCCTTCCAGGAGTGACAACCAGGAAGGTAATGTGAGAGCTTTCAACCACAGTCATGTGGTCTCCTAAACTCAAGCACCCAGAAGTGCCACCATCCATTGTTTGTGGTTGCAGATTTAATCCAGAACAACTTTTCCTACATCTTCAATCTCTCTTGAAAAGAAGTAGAGTCTTAATCCTCCCCCAAACAGGGCACAAAGGTGGCTAATCCCCCAAAGCAGCAAATCAGTCTCCAGGATTTTGCCCCAAGAGACTAGCTCAATATCTCCAGGGTTGTCAGGCATTATCACCACAGCACATCTTTGATTTTTCTCTCAGTTGGACACAACAGAAAATTTTAATTATTTTGAGGAAAAATAAAACATCACTTTCAGCACTGCGGGCCCTCCCTTAAAAAACATTTGGGATAGCAAAATGGGTGAGATAAGTGTAAAATAACTTTAAAAGACGCCATTCCTAGAAATAGTACAGAACTGCTTCCTTGTGTGGCCTGTGTGGTGGCCAGGGGTCTGCAGGCTGTCCTGGATCCAGGCCCAGGAAGTGACTCAGCCGTGGCAAGGGAGCCACGTTGTTAAGGAACACCCTGGCGCTGGACTGGGCAATGGCACATATTCGATGATGATATAAATTCTGGTCTTGTGCACATGTTGTTTTACAAACTCCAGGCATGAGCTCATTTGGCCTGAATGTTTCCTCTGAGGGTTTCTTACAAACAGTTATCTGAATTGAGTTAGACCAGGGGAAAGGCATTTGGGGGATTATCTGATGGTACATGTGGACAATTAAACATTTCTCAGGCAAGTCAAAAACCAAAGGTTTTCTAGAGGGTCCATCAAGGAGGAGCCACAGACCTCTAATCATATCACCTTTTTCTACTACTTTATGGAGAAGAACTAAAATGCTTTCTCCAAATCATGGGCAGGCAGATACAGCAGCTACTGCTCTTCCTTCGGGCAGCATTTATTTGATTAGATGGGTGGATGTTTTTGTTTGTTTTGGGTTTTGTTTGGTTGTTTTAGACTATTTTTTTTTTTAAAAAGAAGAGCCTCCAATACTACTGATCTTTATTTTTTTAGGTTTAAATTTAGTTTGTTTATGTTTTAGGTTTAAATCTTATTTATTTATTGTTGCTCATTGTTTTGTTTGTTTGTTTTGATGGCTTACCTGTATTTTATTGGCTTTCTTAGATTGCTCCTAGTTTTAAGTAGGATTTTCTATCACAAGTGAGGTGTCACAAGTAACATTAGCTTGCAATGTGCAGCACTGCATCTTCCCAGAAGAGAATGGCTGGACTGACCACATCACCACTGCAGGGCTTCTGACTGCTTGCCTCAGAATCACACTGGACACCCAGTTAAACCGGAGTTTCCTGGGCTCAGCCCCAGAGCCTCATTCATTAGGTCTGGGTCCTGCCCAGGAGCCTGCAGGTGTTTCTGCGGCCACAGAACTACTGGTTGCCAAATAAAGTGGTCATTTTCTCACTCTCCTACCTCCTTTGCTTAATTCTGCTCAGAATTTTTTTTTTTTGTAGCGTAACTTTTTTTGTAATACAGCTTTCTAAGATGATAGCACTCATCAGAAAGGTAGGATGTGTTTTGGCCTATTAACAGTGTGATCTACTTATTGAAAGGCAAGGAAAACCTGAAGTCTACTTAGTTATCAGTTTCTTGAGTGAAGAGAGAGAGGAGCAAGTGTTCGAAAGGCAGACGTGCAGGGCAGCGGCGGGCAGACAATGTCCAACAAGAGGGAGGCCTGAGAGGAGGCCGGGAAGGGCAGGTTTTAGCTTTCCTTTCATCTGCAAAATGTTCCCCATCAACTTCGCAATGAAGAGTATTGCTTATGGGGAGAGACTCAGAAATCGAGTATTCTCCATTTAGGAGGAAGATAAGAGCAAATTTTATGAAGTTCAGAAAGTATGGATAGAGAAAGAATGTGCACCCTAACATTCTGAACACTAAAAATGGGGAATACCCACTGAAGTTTGAAAAATGTTTTAGATGTATGTAAAAGTAATACTAAATAACACAACTAGTAGTAAGCTTAAAGTACTTATTATCCTAAGAGATAGGCCATAAATAACTTTATTTAAATAAGTTATAAATATTAAGACATTAGGGATTGCAGACCTATATCAGGTTATTAAGGAAATTACTGATATTTGAAATGCATCCCCCAATTTTGAGGTTAATTTCCTTGAAGAACAATTGAGGTATTCCAGCTATTTTCCTTGGGATCATAGACCAAAATAGGATGTTTCATGACCTTAGTTCTCTGGGGGTAGACATCTGTTAATTTGACAGTAGCCATATAACTGGACCTGAATTTCAATTTTCTCCTGCGTACCAGCTGTGAAATGTTGGGTAAGTTATTTTACCTCTCTGGGCCTCAGTTTTCTCATCTGTAAAATTATATATACAGGGTGTCTCAAAAAATGTATATAATTATTTGAATAATTATAATTATATACTACCCCCAAAGATGTATACACAATTTGAAAGCAGTGTTTATTAAAATACACTTCATTTTCTTTTTTAAAATATGTTTTTATTTATTTTTAGAGAGAGAGAGAGGAAGAGAGAGGGAGAGAGTGACATCCATCAGCTGCCTCCTGCATGTCCCCTACTGGGATTGAGCTCGCAAACAGGGCATGTGCCCTGACTGGGAATTGAATCTATGACTTCTTGGTGCATAGGATGATGCTAAACCAACTGAGCCACACCAGCCAGGGCAGAAATACATTTCATTTTCAAAATGTAATAGAATCTATAGGTATCCCCTATTAAAATGTGTGTGCATTTTTGGGACACCCTATATATGTAGTACTTATTACAGAATTATCATGAGAATGAAATATGACCATGTTTGTGAGAGTGACTATCATAAGGTGGGTGTTTCTGAATCATGACATTTCGTGAGTTGTGAGTAAACCATGTGTTCTGTATGTCTGTCCACACGTAATAATTTCAGTCTACACAGTAATATCAGAATGTTCACACTAAAAATCCATGGAAAAAATAATGAGTGAAAACATTTATCCGCTAGCAAATTAAAAATACAACTTAATTCACTTATTTCTGAGTTTTTAAAAAATTATGATAAGTGCTCTGACATTCTTTAGTAGAAAAGCAACTTATTAAAGAGGAAATGCCAAGTGCCTACATATGAGAGCCCACATCAGCTACATAAGGCTGAGGGGCAGGTGTGTCAAAGCCTGCCTACTCTCCCTCTGCTTCCTGTTGGTAGTGGAGGTGAAATTAGACTTCCTCCACCAGGGAGGACCAAACCCTGGAGACGGAGGTCTGAGGAAGAATGTGACTTAGGAGTGCAGGCTCACTGCTGGCGCTGCCCATAAATTATGGAAGGTACAATTCATTCTCTCCCATGCTGAGCACTCATAACCTTCTGTTCCCAAATGCAGTTGTGGACTTTGTGTTCTGTTCTCCCCACGTGGTTCCAATGGAGACTTAAATAACTTCCATTTCTATTAAAACGTTCCTGGTGCTGTCAAAAATGCCATTGTGAAACAGCTCTTCTCATGCCATTAATAGGCTCCCCCAAAAGGATCTCAAGTGGTGTGTTCAAACTCATGTGTCATCCAAGTCAGCAACTGAAAGCAGATGTTTAGATGCTTTTACAGACAAACCGTTCTCCTATAGCTACTAAAGCACTGCGGTGCATCCAGCCCGTTAACCTGCGGCAGGGCATGATGGCGCCATGTGGTCCTTTTTACATTGGAGGTTCCATGAGTGCTGGTTTGAGACATAAGCAGTAGCTCGGTCTCTTTGGGACCAGTTTCTTACATCTTCTATGTTAATAGCATTTTCTTGCAATTTCTCCCAACTTTCAGTTTATTGTTTACTATGTAAAGTTAGAAAAAAGAAAAAAATTAAAGGATACTGTTATCTAATAATTTCTAACTAAATCTTCTCTTATGAAAGTTTTCTTCTAAAACTTTTATTGGTGGCAACTATTTCTGTAACACTGTCCAGTGTATAATGTTCAGTTTTTTCTTCAATCTGTATATCAAACCTGTGAGAGAGGCAGGACAAGGATTCTAACGCCTGTTTCACTGAGTAGAAAACTGAGGTCAGAAAGTTTATAGAGACTTGCTGGTTGTTCATTCCAAATAACTACAAATATCTTCTTTCAATGACAAAGCATCCTTTTCACTTTCCTGTGGCTTTCTTCAATTGTAAATTATTGCCCCAAAGAAACCCCAGAGACGTAAAATTTATTACACATATTTTTATATGGTTAAACCCTGCTGCAACACATACTATTCCAGAGAAGGTCATTAGAATGATAAGAATAATTTATATTTATCATTTATGATGCACCAGGTTCTGCATTAAATACTTCATGTGTTTTGTCTTATTTAATCCTCACAACATCCCCAAGCAGGAGAAAGCGTTATCTCCACATGTCAAATGAGTGAAATAGGCTTGGAGAGACCTACTGACGTTCCCAGAGTTACAGAGGCAATATTGACCCTAGTTGAACCTAGTAATGCACCCATCTCAACCGGACGCCAGTTTCGGCACTCTCAAGCAGTGCTTTATACAAAACTAATTTTCTGTCCCTGCTGAGGGCACAAAATACATGTGTTTGTGTTTCATTCTACAATGAATTGTCTTTGTCAAAAAAACATACATTGTACTGCATTGCTGGTTTGAGAGCAAAATGGTACAGTCACTTTGAGAAACAGTTGGTCAATTTCGTGTAAAGGTAAACATACACCTGGTCTATGAAGCAGTCTTCCCACTCCAGGTATCTACTCAAGAGAAGTGAAAACACGTGTCTGCACCAAGACCTGATGGGAATACTCATAGCAGCGTTAGTCATACTAGTCCCAACCTGGAAACAACACAGGTGTCTATGACTGGTGAATGGATAAACTGTGGTACAGCCATAGAATGGAATACTAGTGAGCAATCGAAATAAAAACCTACTGAGAGATGCAACAGCGTTAGATAAATCCCAAGAGCATTATGCTCAAAGAAGCCAGACACAGAAAGCTACATCCAGTGTGATTCCATTCAAATGGGATTCTAGAAAATGTAAAGCTAGAATGACAAAGCAAATCAATTGTTGCCAGGGTGGGGGGATAGGGGGGCTGGGAATGGCAGAGGGAAGTGACTGGAAAGGGTTCGGGGAGGTTGTGATAATGGAAGTACTCTGCCTTTATCGTGGCAGTGTCTCGTGAGTGTACACAGTCATCAGAACTCATCCATCATTCTACTTAAAAGGTGAGTGTTACTGTATGTCAGTTACACCTCCGTTAGTCTGACCCAAAAACAAATCAAGTGTTAAAAATAGGCCTCGGCTCCTGTCCTGCTGCTTTCCAAAAGCATTGGAGTGTGAGCTGTTGTCAGGCCAGGGTAACATCATGGTTGTCACAGAGCTTTTGTTCACTCAGAGAGTAGTAACTACCTCTCAACTCCCCTCATCCCTTCAGAAAACACTGTAACTCTCTTTATTTCTTCTCAAATATTCCACCCACTCAGGGAACAGCCAGCGTTGCTGTTGAACTCCCTCTTGCCTTTTTGTTCTACTCGGGCCTAATGCGGATGCGCCCACCCACATCACGGAGGACAATCTGCCTTCCTCCAAGTCCACTTACCCAACACCACCCTCCCAGGAACAGCCAGAATAATATTGGACCACATATCTGGGCACAATGGCCCAGCCAAGTGGATACATAAAATTAACCATCACTATCTTTATTGGGCTCTGTTTGTCCTACAGTTTGTAAAGAAAAGAAATAGAATTTCATGCAGTGAACTCTCAAAACTGTCTTCCTGACTTGGGTGATGATAAGAATCTCTTGGAGACACTTATTAAAATGGCAGGTCCCTGGCCAGCATGGCTCAGTGGTTGAGTGTCGACCTATGAACCAGGAGGTCTCTGTTTGTCCTACAGTTTGTAAAGAAAAGAAATAGAATTTCATGCAGTGAACTCTCAAAACTGTCTTCCTGACTTGGGTGATAAGAATCCCTTGGAGACACTTATTAAAATGGCATATCCCTGGCCAGCATGGCTCAGTGGTTGAGTGTCGACCTATGAACCAGGAGGTCCGGTTTGATTCCCAGTCAGGGTACCTGCCCTGGTTGCAGGCTCGATCCCCAGTGCGAGGTGTGCAGGAGGTAGTCGATCAATGATTCTCTTTCATCACTGATGTTTCTATCTCTTTCTCCTGCTCCCTTCCTCTCTGAATCAATTAAAAAGTATGTTAAAACACACACAAAAGCCCTAACCGGTTTGGCTCAGTGGATAGAGCATCAGCCTGCAGACTCAAGGGTCCTCATCGATGTTTCTAACTCTCTATCCCTCTCCCTTCCTCTCTGTAAAAAATCAATAAAATATATTTAAAAAACACACACACAAAAAATACCCAGTAGGCCCCCTCCCCTGCAGATTCTGAGTTAGGGGGCCTGGGTGAGGTCCAGGGCCCTGTAGGTTAAATGAGCTCCCTACGGGATGATGATTAGGCAAATTTGGGCAACAGCACAGGAAAATAACCTACTTGCAGCCAAGGAACCAGACTAGCTGGTGGGATTTACATGGGCATTTGCTCAATGTGAATCCTATCATTTGAAGCTGCTTTAATGGCACACAACAAAGTCTGTTTAAGAACCCTTTTATTAAGCAATTAATCCCGCCCAGGACTCAGCTGGTCTCCTCCTGAAGGCACTCCTGAGTGTGCTGTAGCTTGAGAGCCTGATCTGCCAGATGTTCCCAGCTTATCCAGGGCCCACCATGGCCCTTCACGAAGATGGATTTGGGGACAATTAGAGCTGTTTTTTGGGTACCAGCTTCTAACCACACACTGAAGAGATCCAGTGTCTGCCCTGCTCTGAGGACTGGACCAGTGACCCTGCAGTGCCACAAGCAGGAAAAGAACTTAGAAACTGAAGGCAGAAGTACACCTCATACCTCTAAAACATGCACTGATCTTTTTTTGAAAGAAAGCTTTAGCCTGGAGTGGAAAGGGCATCAGATAAATATCTTGAAATAGCTGAAGAGTGCTCAAGTGGAAGAGAGGTTTGGCTCTCAAGAAACAGAAATAGCCCCAGTGGGTGGAGGCTATAGAGAGGGGCTCTGTGGGCTTGACAAAAGAAGGAACGAATAGAAAAAACAAGGAGTTACAGCTAGCTAGACCGCTGTTCACCCAAGGCCCTGCCACTCATAGCTGTGGGATCTTGGGCAAGCAGGTAATCTGAGTTTTCTGAATTGCAAAATGGGAATAATAACACTTCCAGGGCTGTGATGAGGATCCAATGAGATGTTTGTGAAGCTCTTAGCAGAGACCTGGGCCCATTTTTGGTGCCAAATAAGCTGTAGATGAAGGGCAAAGAGATTGCCTAAGGAGGAGCAAACAGCAGGGGTGCTCAAGTACAGCCCCAACCCTCCTTTTGAGGGTAGAGGGGACAATGGTGGGGGGGGGGATGGGAGGGAGGCTTTAAGAATGGCATGAGTGGTTGGATTGGACAACTTTTGAAGTCCTTTTCTCTCTGAGCTATTTTATGGCTCTTAGGAGAGGTAGAGAACACAGTTTTGTGTTTGTAAAACAATTGCTCCTTTGCTTTTAGTGAAAACATTTACTCTCTCTGGGCGGCCAACCCTTTGCCTTTGAGTATAAAAATCTGAGAGCTTATGATGTGGATTTCTACAGGGAAGTTGTGACATTACACAATGCTTACTCCTATCCCACCCTTAATACCAAAGCTGGGAATATGAATCACAAGACAAACTGACAGCAGAATACATTCCCCAACAGCAAGGAAAATAACTGAACCGGAGTCTTGACGGGCATGCACGCGGTGTAAAGAACACTGTGTTACATCCGGGACAATGAAGGAGGCAGTATTTTCAGGGAGTCATAGGATGCTGGGACACCTATTAAAAATAGGAACTGGAACTTCAATTCCCCCTAGATGCGTCATAAGGGTGCCCGAATACTTTCAAGAGTTGGAATAAAGGTAAAGGGAAATGACTGTGATCTTCCTGTAACCTTGCTGGAAATGCATGTCAGGGATTTCAATGAAACGTGGTACATTACATATGCATTTATATGCCTTCTGTCTGGAAGGGTGCTGTAAAGACACCACATATATCTTCCAAAGAATAGAAGACAATAGCTACTTGGAGGCATAAAACTATTGGAAGAAGTGGATGTGGGAGCAGGGACTGGTACAGCAGAGCTGAGAAAGCTAAACTCTAAGTACTGCAGGTGAGTGAGAAGCAAGCCAGTTCACAGGACAGGACCCTGGAAAGTCTCAGCAATCGAAGTACCAGGTGTTATGGAGGATGTAGGTTAATTATGGAAATGAAAACTGAGGGCTAGTCAAAGTTGTATAAAGAGAATTAAAAATCCCATGTCTTTCCCCTCCCCCACCTAGCAAGCATACCTCCTCTGCTTCCCTTTCCCCAGTTTGGAAATTATCTGTTTATTCTCTGGAAAATTGGAACACCAGGAGCTCCTCATTCTAGGATATCAGAACACAGTAGATCTCAAGGGCAGATGGAAGGAAGATGCCCTATTGACAATAGGGAAGCTGAGTAAAAATCTATATACTAAATAGAGAGCCCCAAGTCCCTTTCCCTCCTAGCTTTCAGAACAAAACAGCCAGCATTGTAGCACACAGAGAGAAGACTGGAGTTTTCTTCTTTGTAAGAAACTGAAAGATTCCAAAGAAAAGTTCTACAGATTCTGACCTTTTAAAAGGCCAGCTCACCTCTTGATCTCCCTAGTGCAGAGCCTACCATTTAAAAAGCCCTGCCTGTACCCATTTCGATGATCTTTATAATATCTCACTCTTAAATCTGACCAGACAACTAAGAATTGCCAGATACTTGAGGAAAATCGCCAGCTTGTAAGAAAACAAAACATACAAGAAAAAAAATTAAGATAATACAGAGAGCAGAATTGAAAAAAGCAAACAAAACCACACACACACACACACACACACACACACACACACACATGAAACAACTCTAACAAGCTCAAAGAAATGGGAGAAGATATTTGGTCTATGAAACAATAACTGGATACTATGAAGGAACAATTAGAGAATAGAAAAAAATACCTTGGATAGTTAAGCCATACTGGATAAAATTAAAAATTCAATGGAAAGACTAGAAGACAAAATATCTTCCAAAGAGTTGATGAAAAAAGATTAAAAAACAGGCAATAGGAGAGAAAAAATAAAAAAAAATAGAGTCAATCCAGAGTGTTCTATAACTGACTAATAGAGGTTCAAGAAAGAGAGAACTGAAAAAATATTGACTGAAGAAAATGATCAAATAGGTAATATAAGATATTTCTTCATTTATAATGGCATTATTTTCCTGACTGAACATGCCCATTGTGTGTCCAACCTAATGAATAAAAAATGTCCACTAAGTCATATTATTTAAAATTACCATGGGAATTATATTGGGAATAAAGATCCTAAAAGTTTTCAGAGAGAGAAAAAGTGTAGGGAAAAAAGTGAGACTTTCAGGAGCAGTAGGCAGAATGGCATCTGAGTTATCAACAGCAACGCCACGGTCTAGAAGACAATAGAGCAGTGCCATCAAAATCATGGATCAAAGGGATGTCGAATTCTATACCCAAGCAAACTGTCAAGTATGAGACAGAATAATGACATTTTAAGACATCTGAGGTCTCAAAAACTTTCCAGTCTAAGGGCTCTAAGGAACTACCGAGAACATGCTCCACCAAAATGAGGGCGTAAAACAAGAATGAGAAAGAGCATTGACAAAACAAGATCCGTGCAGACCTGGAAGAAACTGCTCAGATCCCCTCTAGGAAATGATGTTACTCAACTGAAGGCAGCGTGGTCACCGCTGACCACCTCTAGCTGGGAACTCCTTTGGGATATGCCTCAGCTTTTGAATAACCCTTCGTCAACAACTGAGCAAGGTGGTGATAAAAGACCTAGTGTTTCTACCATGATGGGGCCTCTCAAAGAACACCGTGTGCTGGTACTCCCCATGGGGCTGAGAGTCCTTGTCAGGTTTGCAGCCCAGTCTGACAGCTCTCTTGTCTGACCCTGCTCTGCCCTTCCCTGGCATAGGTATCACTCCTCAATAAATCTTTGCACTCTTAACTCTTAGTGTCTTCTCAAAGAATGCCACTGCACGGGGCCTAACACAGGAGAGAAGTAGAAGCTCAGGAGGATGGTTGTTCAGCAAGCCTGAGCCCAAGGAGTAACCAGCCCAGATTAGGACAGAAAGCCTTCTAGGGTATAAGGTAACCTCCAGGTTAAAACAAAAAAACAACAAAAATTGATTAGACAATCTGATAGACTTAAAGACGTGGGAAATTGTCTTAAGTGGAATTTTACAGTTCTGTGGGAGAGCCTAGAACAATTTCAGTGACAAGGATAACACCACTTAATAGGAAGGATACATCCTGAGAAATGCATTGTTCGGTGATTTCATCCTAGTGTGAGCACCACAGAGGGCACTTACACAAACCTAGATGGCATAGCCTGCTACACACCTAGGCTATAGATACAGCCTACTGCTCCTGGGCTACAAGCCTGTGCAGCATGTTACTGTACAAATCAACACGAGATTAAAACAAGTGCAAGAGAAAATAATGCAAACAAGAGATGCAGTAAACATGGAATATATGAGGCTATTTACAACAAACTTCTTTTTTCATAAGGTGAAAAAGTAGACACTAAAATACAATAAAAAGTACAGTATAGTAAATGTTTATAATTTTAAAAAAATATATATTTTATTGATTTTTTACAGAGAGGAAGGGAGAGGGATAGAGAGTTAGAAACATTGATGAGAGAGAAACATCGATCAGCTGCCTCCTGCACACTCCCCACTGGGGATGTGCCCGCAACCAAGGTACATGCCCTTGACTGGAATCGAACCTGGGACCCTTGAGTCCGCAGGCCAATGCTCTATCCACTGAGCCAAACCGGTCAGGGCTAGTAAATGTTTAAACTAGTAACATTTATTTATTATCATTATAAAGCAGCATGTATTGTACATAATCGTACATACTATACTTTTATATGATTGGCCAGTCTGTTTACACCAACATCATCACAAACATGTGAGGAATGCATTGTGCCACAATGTTACAATGGCTATGATGCCACTAGGCGATGGGAATTTTTCAGCTCTGTTAAAATCTTATGGGACCACCGACATATATGCAGTTCATTATTGACCAAAACATCATTATACGGCAAATGACTGTATATACAAGACTAAGAAAAAGAAAATTCAAATAACTATAGATAAGACAGATAAGTTGTAAAAGGCAGAAATATAATCACTCTATACTACTTTGCTTGGCTGAGAACATCTATATATATAAAAAGCCAGTGTCTGTGAGGACTGTGACGACAAAACACCCAGTCACCATGAGGGCAGGTGGGCAGGGCGGCGAACATGGCGGGGAGGCGGGTGGGTGGGCAGGGCTGCAAGCAGCGGAGGGCTACCACGTGCGATTTCATGCACTGGGCCTCTAGTAAAATATAAAAACTAAATATCAATTTAATTTTTAAAAGTTATGTTACTTTATCTGAGGAAGTAGGGATGGTAGTGAAAGTTAAATCCCCATTCTACCATTGGTTAGAAAGTCAACAGATAATGTTGACATGTCTAAAATCGATATTTCTGCAATAGCAGTATACATATGGCAAATAGCAAAGAGTTGCAATGTGTGTCTCTGGGGAATGGGATGAAGTGGGAGGTGGAGGAGCACCGTTTTCCTTCAGAAGGCTTGTAATACAATTTGATTTTAACTTTGGCACATAGATAAAAAATAAATGCATTTACAAAAAGAAAGAAAATTCAAAGGCAAGAAGTAGAAGCCTCATCAACAGGCAGAAAATACCAAGGGAAGAACAGTGGGAAGAGAATCAGCCTGAAGTTCCCCTCGTCCCAGGGCAGTCTCCAGTGCAGTGTGAGGGCTGCAAGGCTAGTAAATGAGAGCCCATGATTAGTAAACCCTACTCCTGGTTTATCAAAGTAGGAATTTTCTGGCCTGTTCAAGGGATGTTATTGATCCTGGCTGGAATTTACTTATCAGAAGAAAAGAACAAATAATTATTATTGACCAGCTGGCTAGGGAAAATGCAAATATGATAATAAAACAGAAAGAAGATGCATCAAACTCGGTGACTTCTATCGTCAGAAAATGTGTTTAACCTGTGGCCCAGTGGTCCGTGTCTGTGATAAAGGTCAGCCAGGCAGACCTGGACAGAGATTTAACAGCAGGTTGCAGAGGAGGAAAGTTCCAGCAGATCAGGATAAGGCAGAAACCCTGTGTTTGCTCCTTGTGCTGATGAACAGATTGTCATAGGAAGATCAGAGGGATGCTTGCTCCAGATCAGGCCTGGTGGAGGGAGCCAGACACAGGGTACATAAACAGCCGCCAGACAGGGAGAAACCAGTGAGAGGCATCTGAAACGCAGGCTCTCAGAAGAAACAGACTACACAGTTGTGGGTGTTTTGATTTGGAAATTACCCTATTTTGAAGGATGATTTGGGGAAAACCAAAGGAGATATTAGCACAAAAGTTAGGTTTTGTGTTGAATTTGGGGGGGGCGGGGGGAAGGGGAGTATAAAAGGCGATCACAGCTTTTCACTTATTTTTTTTCCTTTTGAAACTTTAACTTTCTTTTACCTTCGTTTAGTTTTGTGAATTTACTTATTGGTTCACAGAAAATTGCAAAGATAGAATAGAGAGGCCCCATGTACCTTTTACCCAGTTTTCCTCAATGGTTACATCTTAGGTAACTATAGTATAATATCAGAACCTTGAAAATTACATGGACACATATGTATATGTAATTCTGTTTAATTCCATTTTTTCACATGCACAGATTCATGAAACCACTGCCAAGATCAAGACACCAAATATCCCATCACCACAAAGGTCTCCTTCTTGCTACTTGTTTATAGTCTCACTCACCACCCCTCTTTCCCACCCTCCCTCACCTCTTGCAATCGCTAATATGTTCTCCATCTCTATAATTTTGTTATTTTGAGAATATAATATAAAAGGACTCACACAGTATGTGAACTTTTATGACTGGCTTTTTACACTCAGTATAAAGCCTTTGAATTTTATTTGAGTCTTCACATGTATCAATAATTAATACAATAGTGTGTGTAACCAGTAACCTATTGAAGGAAGGACATTTTGGTGGTTTCCAATTTTTAGGTATTGCAAATAAAACTGCTATGAACATTGTGCCTAGGTTTTGTGTGAACAGAAATTAGCATTTCTTTGGGATAAATTCCCAGGAGAGCAATTGCTGGGTTGTACCATAAGAGTATATTAGTTTTGTAAAACATCGCCATACTATTGTCCAGAATGGCTGTCCCATTTTACATTCCTACCAGTAATGTATGAAAGGTTTAATATCTTCACATTCTCACCAGCAGTTGGTATTATTTTAGTTCTTTATTTTTTTAAAGATCGGGAACTTCCTGCTGCCTTCCCTTTTATCTCTTCAAATAAAAAAATTTCAATATTCTATATAGTGTGTGGGTATACACACACATATATGTAAATCTATTTAAAGTTGTCATAATAATTAAACAAACATGCAAACTGTAATTGAAAAATAAAATTTAAAAATCTTAAAAAATAATAAGACAAACATCTTAAACTACACAATTTAAAAACTAGAATATGACCCAAGCCAATTTCACCCTCTGCCTAAAAGAGTAACTCCTCTGAGAGAGTAACT